>NC_052050.1:112601485-112908985 GCF_903992535.2 Arvicola amphibius
TACGCATACAGAAGTGAATTCAGATAAGTGCACATGGATGTAGAGGCCATTTGTTGATGTTGGCAATTCCTTATATCACTAGTCACCTTATTTTCAGAAACTGGGCTTCTCAGTGAACTTGCACATCACCAATTAGGATAGACTGACAAGCAAGCCTCAGGGAGCCCTTTGCTCCCGACTCTAAAATACAGGTGTGTATCCCCACATCCAGCCTTCTGTGAGGGTGATATGCATCTGAACTCAGGCCATCATGCTTGCTGATGGGTCACAGTGTTGGATAAATGTATGTAGGCTTGGGAGAGAGAAGAAAGTATAGACTGTTATAATGGAAAATAATTTAAAAAAATAAAGCCAAGTCTTTAAAGAGACAGAGTACAGACATTTATAGATTAAAGGAATAAAGAAAAATAAACCATGGAAAGATGGAATTACACCGACAGTCTGGATTATGTATACTATTGTGTTTTCTTTAAAGTTTTTGACTGTGAAGAAGCTAAGCACAGAGAGACAGTTTGTTCTATGGGCTGCCAGGCTAACCCACCATATATATTTTAAAGATATCTTGACTTCAAAATTTGGGTCTAAGGATTTGTTGCTATGGAACAAATTCCTCCACAGAGGGTGGGAACCCATGGATTCCTTCCAGACTAATGTGGTTTAATGGACCAAGACCCTGAAAGGTTACCATGATCACCTCCCCCCCCCAAAAAAATTACTTCACTCAACAAAAAGCAGGAGGCAGTTTGGAAAGAACTATGCCCAAATTCACAAATATTGTTTATAAATGCTTGTTTACATTTAAAGGGAGATATGCTATAGACATTTGCACTGATATAAATCTTGGTTTGTTGATAAAAATTCAAGGAAAATTTTGTTATATGTATATTTCTGCTCTTGATTAATATTATTGTGTTTATGAAGTTCATTTAAAAATACAATATATAATGAAGAAATACAGGTTAATAAATAGTTATCTATAATAGTCAAGTTTGTAGTCATGTTAGTTAGGTTTTCTAGATATATAGTGTTGCACAGGGAGGGTGGCCCCTTTTTCCCTCCTGGCCACCTGGCTAGCTTTTATCCAAAATAATCATACAGAAACTATATTCATTTAAATATTATGTAGCTCATTAGCTCTAACTTCTTATTGGCTAATTTTTAAATCTTAATTTAACCCATTTCTATTAATCTGTGTTCACCATTAGGTCGTGGCTTATGGGGAAACATTTAGTATCTCTGACCTGGCATCTCCATGGTGGCTCTCTGGTGTCCCTCCCTGACTCTGCTTTCTCTCAGAATTCAGTTCTGTCTTCCTACCTACGTAAGTTCTGCCCTATTACCAGGCCCAAAGCAGTTTCTTTATTAACCAATGAAAGCAACACAAAAACACAAGGACCTCCTACACCGGTATAGAGATATATTTCAGTTATATAGATAATATCCAACCATTCAAAGACCTACAGAATATGGCATTTAAAATGTTTTAAGAACTTTAAATTTTTTATGACAATGAGACACATCTGCTCCTGGCAGCACCAATCTACTTCAAGAAGATGATAGGAATCAAAGAAGCTCCTTATAGAGTTGGTTAGCCATTTGGGCAGGAAACTGCTCTTATCTGGGCTGCTTGATGTTATGCTGTATGAACTGAATATACAGGACCCACAGGAAAATGACTGCTGAACTTGCCTAAGGAAGTTGAAACAGTCCTTCAGGTTCCAGCTTCATGAAAGAGTCTGCCAGACATTCTGCAGGACACAGAAAAAAGTGACTGACAAACTACCAATATAGGGAGAACTGTCTCTGAAATTTCTTGCTTCATGAAAAAGTCTGCCAGAAGCAATGGGCCTGGAGGCTAAGATGGATGCCAAGAAGAATGTTACAGAAGAACCTTGGGTGACTATCCAGGCAGTGAGATGTCTCTGTCATTTCTAGAGTTTTGGAAGTTGCTTACAATGCACTCCCTGTTTACTTAGGTAATATTATATCCGTCTGAAGTCTTTGATGGAGTTGAAAGATACATATTTATAATTATAGTTTTCCTTAGTTATGATAAAAGGTAAAATAGATATAAATATTGTAACTATAATTCTTGCTTGATAACTGTTTTGCATATGCAATTTTCCTATCTTATAATTAAAACCTTCTTTTTTTAATTTAGACAGTAAAGAGGAAATAATGTGCTAAGTTCTTCTGTATATGTGTTGCATTTATTGGTTAAAGAATAAAGAAGCTTCTTGGGCCTCTGCCAGGGCAGAGCAGTGATAGGTGGAGAAAACTAAACTGTACTCTCGGAAAAAGAAGGCAGAGTCAGAGTAACACCATGCAGTCGCTGCCAGAGACAGATACTGGGAACTTGCTGGTAGGCCACGGCCTTGTGGTGATGCACAGATTAATAGAAATGGGTTAATTTAAGAAGTAAGAGTTAGCTAGAAATATGCATAAGCTAATCGGCCAACCAGTGCTGTAATTAACATAGTTTCCGAGTGATTATTTGGGTTTGTGTAGCTGGGAAACAACAGAGAAAAACAGTCTCTGCCTACAGAGGTATTTTATTCCTTCTCCTCTTTCTTTCCTTTCTCCCTCTCCATCCAATTTCTGATCCACCTTCTTCATCATTTTAATAGCATTGCTATGTTAGGATATCCTTAGATTTACCATCCTCTTTCTTAGCCTTCCAAATGTTGGAATTATGAGCATGAAGTTCCATTTTTGGTTACTTGCTTTTCAATTATCCAAGATATTTGAAAAGCATATTGAGTAAATTGAAAAGCGCCTTGATACTTTTCTACCGAAGACACATCTTCTGTATCCATGGCACTATAGTTCCTATATGGAGCTTCCTTTACCTTTACCAGCCAAGCAATTTCTAAATAGAAATATAGAGGGAGACTGAAGATTGTGTTACCTGATTCAGAGTGACAAACTTTGTTTGCCTGATGATTGGTTTGCTGCCATAATATCAATCTTAGTCTGAAAAAAAGAAAACTGAGAGAACACCTTGAAATTTATGTGATAAAAAAACAGGAACCATAACAAATTATATCAAATTTTCCCTAGTAGTTTCATACAAGTATTTCATTTGTTATTTGACTGCTAGCTGCCTCAGTGATAGCCAAGTGTTATTTCTGTTTCCTCAGTGGAATCATGCTCAAAAAGGAAAACGTCATCCTGATCTTATAACTCATGACCACGAGGTGGCAGCATTGCTCCTTTTTCCTCCACAGTGATCAGGTATTTAGAGAATGATGTCATAGCTTGTTCCTCAGAATTCTCTGCAGACATAAAATTCTGGTCACAGAGCCAGTCTTTGGCATATATCCATTAGTTCCCATTGATTGCCTGTTGGCTTAGTAACTATCCTTAACACTTTTACTTATGCCAAGACCAACATTTTTGTGAAGAAATTAAAATTAAAAAAATAGAAACGAGTAGTGTTTGTCAAAGCTTTGCTAGCAATGGTTTGTAGTAGAGCTCACACTAATCACTTTGAAATATAGCAAAAATCACCATTGTCTTTGAATATATAGTGTGAGAAATAAGAAAGTATTCTTCGGTTACCAGGATTCCAGAAATTATTCTGGGCTCATAATTATCATCCTCGTACCTGGTACTGCACAGTTGCCTAAAGACTGAGACTACCTTGGGCCACAGTGCAAAACCTTGCCCTGAAAGCCAAGTAAACAACAACAATAGGAACAAAAAGAAGGCATCTTGTAACACGTAGTTCTAAACTATTCATTTGTATAGATTTGCCTGCAGTACCTTGTTAGAATAGCATAACTTTAAGGCAGTTATGTATCAGAAGGAAGGATATAGGTAGCTTTGTCTGTGACAGGAAGCAAACTGAACACCAGGATATCTGGGAAAATTTTTACAGCATACTTGGTTGAAATCACTCATTCACTGTCAACCTGCATATATGACGTTTTTTATTCCATTGGCTTCCTTGATGATTCAGTGTTGTTTAAGGTTTGTGTTGTTCCCTTAATTCAATCAAATACTTCTCACTGGACATTCACTCATTAATAAAGTTTCATTTAACTCTATCCTATACAGTTTTTTAGATATGTTAACTTCTCTATTGAACAAAACAAGCAATATTATAGCTACAATTCTACAGAAGATTTGATAACAATCATACCTTCCCTGACTTGGTGGAATGTCATTTGACACTGACCGCTGGCTTCCATGTGCTTAGATACAAGTGCACATGTATGTGCAAATACAAACAAATAAATATAGTCATAAAAGCAATAGAAGGCTTAATAATAACAGCTAGATCGCAGTCTCTCCATTTTACCTCAAACTTTTTCCATGGTTACTGAAAACTTTCCCTTTCTAAATGGTGAAGATGAAAAGTGTTAACATACAGTTGGTCATTTTTTTTTACTATGTCTCTCTTGTGCAGTGAGTCTCCTTTATTTCATCCAATATCTTACATAACTTTTTCTAGTTTCAATTCTGTTAAAATACTATGACAAAAAGTAATTTGGGAAAGAAAATATTTGTTTAGCTCCTGCTTTCAAGCAGTCTGTTAATGCAGGAGTGTCAATAGCGCAGGAACGTGAAGTAGCCAGTCACATAACAGTCAGAAAAGAGCAAGAGAAATCACTTCGCACAAAGGAGCACACAGTTCACTTGCTTCCTTGCTTGTGCTCAGCTGAATTTCTCCACTCCTACATAGTTAAGGTTCTCTTGCTGAGGGAATAGTTCCACCCACAATTGTCTGGGTCTTCCCACGAGAATGAACTTAATTAAGTCATGCTACTCACCCCTAGACATTGCCAATCCAGAGTAAAAATTTCCTCTATGAGATGCTCTTCCCAGGTGATACAATAGTGTGTTATCTTGGCAATTGAAATGAGTCAACACAACAAATAAAATGTATAGATTCAGAACTAGACAAAATTAAAGGGTTTATAAAAAAAACATTTGGTTTTTCACACATGTCTACATGATTATTTCTGCATTTAAGAAGTTGATTCTGCTATCTGAAGTCTCAGGATGCAAATAGAATCCATCAGAAGTTATTATTTTCCTTTTAAAGGATGGAATTGTGGAGATACTTCTTTCCTGATTGCAGCCTCACTTTTATGTCCATCTGGTTTGAATCATAGAAGATCATCTTGTGAGCAGTTTGCCTCATGTAAAGCATTGGAAGCTGGAAAGGGCTATTGCTATAGAATAAAAACAAAGACTTGACCTTTCTGTTTTTGTTTGTTTGTTTGTTGTATGTGTGTGTGTGTGTGTGTGTATGTGTGTGTGTTTAATCTCAACCTCCCTTTTGGTTTCATGATTCTTGTTTCTTTACCTTCAATTTCATGTCTTACATAAAACATGAAAAGCATGACATGGAAAATAGTCTACCATAAAGAAATAATAAAAATTAAAAAGTGATATAAAATATATCATTCAGAATAATTTGATTTGATGTCTGTTATTTATTTTATCATCTTTAGGATTATTGGATTCACTACTGGGAGGACAATACAATTCTTCTAAGACTATTTTATATTAATATCTTGATTGTAGCTTCTTTTTGATCTCATGTGAGTTCTGTCTTATATTAAGAATATTATCATGTTATGTTTTCTTCTAAATGTCATTCCAAGGTAGATAGTCCTGTGGAAAGATGCAGATATTGCAGTCAGGATGAAGAGAAAATCATGACAATGACATTCTCTGGGATGTCCAAGTGGAGAACTGTCTTTTCTGAGATCTGAGAAGTCATTTGTCTGCTAGATGTTATTCGTATGCCTGCAAGAAGTTAAGATAGTCTCTTTTTCCATTCAGGAAATTTACAACAATCACACTGATCTTTTTGGGGAAATGTATAAAGAACATTATTGTGGGATTAGGAGCCCTTTTAGATGTGAAATTGCATAGACTCTGAACCTTGCTGGAGTCTAAGTCCTGGGTTTAGCACTTCCCAGCTGTGCAGTTCAGGAAACTTTTTTTGAAACCTCTCAGCCCCTCATTAGCTCAGCTAGATCTTTACTTTCACAAATCATCCAGAACAAGAATGAATAAATGGCAATTGAAACATTTTGTTAAGCTAAAACTAGTTTATATCTGCTATACACTTCAGACACACTGCTTAGAAACAGTTGTTCTTCACAAATTTTCTGCAAAAAATGTTTCAAGGCTTTGCTGAGTTGAGGAATGCCCATGGGTTGGAAATCGATTCTATGATGATAATTTATTGCTTTATAGAAGTAGTTTGGGAAATTGAGAACAGAAAACAAACATCAAGTAAAGAATTTGACAAACTGTTTCAGATGCTAATATCAGAAGGTCTGGTGGTATCAGAAACCTCAATTTTAAGGTAAACACTCAAAGTTCCAAACCACTTTGAGGAATGGATAGTATTTAGCTCTGCTAGCTGATAGTCTGTTTAGGTGGGGTTTTTCCAGATTCCTGTGTTTGTTAATATTTATTGATTGCTTTATTTTAAAACTTTGCTCTCCTCAGAGTATATACAGGTTGTTGTCCTATCTTTATCTATAATTCTCCTTGTTTTATTGCCAGTTTTCTTATTTCCAGGAAACAGATTTTAATATAAAATATTGTGTTCTTCATTTCAAATATAATTACTATTTCTCTGCTATTTCATCATGTGCTCTCTTATTGAGAACATACTTGCATTGACTCTTCTTAAATACAGGTAGGCTGCTTTTTTAAAAAGTTGTTTAAGAACATTCAAGCGAGGGATATGTCTACATGCCCATCAACAAGGAGATAGGAATGGGGGACAAACATGAGTAATATGGAGGATATATAAAAATATAAAATTTACTCTCTCTCTATCTCTCTTATTTCTCTCTATCCTGTCTTTTATTCACTTAGTTACTGTGGTTGTTTGAATGTGATTGGCCCCTATAAGCTCATAGAGAGTGGTAGTTTTAGGATGTGTGGCTTTTTAGAAGTTGGGATTGCCTTGTTATAGGGAATGTGTCATTGTGGGAGTGGGGTTTAAGACTTTCTATGCTCAAGCTATGCCCAGTGATACAATTCACACGTGCTGCTGTGGATCAAGATGTACTTCTCTTCATCTGGGCCTTGGGAGCTCAGTCCTATGCTCCAATGTGGGCCTGTGTCTCTTATCTTCATCCATTGCCAGATGAAGGGTAAGGCTCACAGTGAGCCCGTCAATGCTGAAGCATCCAAGCCCATCGCCGTTGTCCTTGGCTTCTCAGACCTCCTCCACTGTCAGCCACATTCAGAGAGTCCGGCTTGGTCTCCCGTTCCATCAGTCCCATTCCAACTGGACTTGGTGGTCTCCCGTTAGTTCTGTCCCACCGTCTCAATGGGTGAACGCACCCCTCACGGTCCTGACTTCCTTGCTCATGAGCTCCCTCCTTTTGCTCCTCATCAGGACCTTGGGAGCTCAGTCCGGTGTTCCTATGTGGGGTTCTGTCATTTTCTCCATCCAACGCCAGGTGAAGGTTCTATGGTGATATGCAAGATATTCATGAGTATGGCAATAGGATCTGGACATTTCTGGCTCCCTCTCCTCAGCTGCCCAAGGAACTAGCTGGGGGCATCTTCCTGGACACCTGGGAACCCCTCTAGAGTCAAGTCTCTGCCAACCCTTAATTAAGATATATAATTCCTTGTTCCCATATCCACCCTTCCTATATCCCAACCATCCTATTTCCCCAAGCTCTCCCCATCCTCCCCTTCACACTTTTCTCTCCCCATCCCCCCTTCACCCATCCCCCCATCCCCAAATTCCCATTTTTTGCCTGGCAATCTTGTCTACTTCCAATATCCAGGAGGATAACTATATGTTTTTCTTTGGATTAACCTTCTTATTTAGCTTCCCTAGGATCACAAATTATAGGCTCGATGTCCTTTATTTATGGCTAGAAACCAATTATGAGTGAGTACATCCCATGTTCATCTTTTTGGGTCTTGGTTACCTCACTCAGAATAGTGTTTTCTATTTCCATCCATTTGCATGCAAAATTCAAGATGTCATTGTTTTTAACCGCCGAGTAGTACTCTAATATGTATATATTCCACACTTTCTTCATCTATTCTTCAACTGAAGGGCATCTAGGTTGTTTCCAGGTTCTGGCTATTACAAGTAATGCTGCTATAAACATAGTTGAACAAATGCTTTTGTAATATGAATGGACATCTCTTGGGTAAATTCCCAACAGTGGGATTGCTGGGTCCTTGGGTAGGTTGATCCCGAATTTCCTGAGAAACCATCACACTGCTTTCCAAAGCAGTTGCACAAGTGTGCATTCCCACCAGCAATGTATGAGTATACCCCTTACCCCACAACCTCTCCAGCAAAGGTTATCATTGGTGTTTTTGATTTTAGCCAATCTGACAGGTGTAAGATGGTATCTCAACGTTGTTTTGATTTGCATTTCCCTGATTGCTAAGGAGGTTGAGCATGCCCTTAAGTGTCTTTTGGCCATTCAAACTTCTTCAGTTGAGAATTCTCTGTTCAGTTCAGTGCCCCATTTTTTAATTGGGTTAATTAGCATTTTAAAGTCTAGTCTCTTGAGTTCCTTATATATTTTGGAGATCAGACCTTTGTCTGTTGCGGAGTTGGTGAAGATCTTTTCCCAGTCGGTAGGCTGCCTTTTTGTCTTAGTGACAGTGTCCTTTGCTTTACAGAAGCTGCTCAGCTTCAGGAGGTCCCATTTATTCAATGTTGCCCTTAAAGTCGGTGCTGCTAGGGATATACGTAGGAAGCGTTCTCCTGTGCCCAAATGTGGTAGAGTACTTTCCACTTTCTCCTCTAACAGGTTTAGTGTGTTCAGATTGATATTGAGGTCTTTAATCCATTTGGACTTGAGTTTTGTGCATGGTGAGAGATATGGATCTACTTTCATTCTTCTACACGTTGACATCCAGTTATGCCAGCACCATTTGTTGAAGATGCTTTCTTTCTTCCATTGTGTACTTTTAGGTCCTTTATCGAAAATCGAAAGTCAGGACTATGAGGGTTGCATCCACCCATGGAGACAGTGTGACTGATCTAATGGGAGCTCACCAAGGCCAGCTGGACTGGGACTGAATGAGCATGTGATCAAACCAGACTCTCTGAACATGGCTGACAATGGGGGCTGACTGAGAAGCAAATAATAATGACACCGGATTTTGATTCTACTGCATGTACTGGCTTATTGGGAGCCTAGTCTGTTTGGATGCACACCTTCCTGGACCTGGATGGAGGGGGGAGGGTCTTGTACTTCCCACAGGGCATGGCACCCTGACTTCTCTTAGGACTGGAGAGGGAGGGGGAGGGGCAGTGGGAGGAGTGGGAGGGAAATGGGAGGAAGTGGAAATTTATAATAAATAAATAAACAAATAGTCACCAAAGAAAAGTTGTACTTCTCTAAGCCATTTCTCTAGCACCATGACTGCTTGTATACTGCCATGCTCCCCACCATGATGATAATGAGCTAAACTTCTGAAGTGTAAGTAAGCCAGCCCAATTAAATGTTTTCCTTTATAAATGTTGTTATGGTCATGGTGTCTCTTCACAGCAATTAGAAACCCTAGACAGAAGTTGGTGCTGGAGACAAGGGTACTGCTGTGATAGGTCTGACTATGTTTATATTTGGAGGAATTTGAACTTTGATACTGTGTGTTGCAAAAGCAGTGGAATGCTTTAAGGGCTGCTGAGTAGACATACTAGTCGGATCATAGAAGACATTGATACCGAGGGTCATTTGAACTATGCAACCTGGCTCAAGATGCTTCCAGGGAGAAGAATCTTAGTGTGTTGCATAAAGATTGTTCTTTTGATATTTTGGTAAAGAATGTGACATTTTTTGCCCTTGTCTAAAGAGTCTACCTGAGGCTAAAATGAAGAGATTTCAATTAATTCTATGGCAGAAGAAATCTCAAAACATCCTGATATAGATTCTGTCTGTGGTTATTAGTGCTAACTCTAATGAAGATTTATAATGAAAAAGAGCAAGTTGAGTGAGGAAAAATACAAAATGTACAATTTGAGAATAAAAGGGGCACCAGTAAGTGGAATGGTGTTAAATTCTGTGTTCAAGTAGATAAACAGATTAAGAAATGGAATAAAGGGAGCTGTGACCTCAGGACAAGATCCCACCCAGCTATGCTTTCAATCTGTGAAAAGGAGTGAAAGATAATCTTAGAGCCAGGTATGGAGGTATATGTTTTTAATACCAGAACTAAGAAGGCAGAGGATGAGAGATCTCTGTGTTCGAAGCCAGACTGGTCTATAGTACAAGTTTTAGAACAGTCAAGCTTAGGATATAAAGGACACCCAGGAAAAGAGAAAGCTAGTGAAGATGTAATCGAACAAAGGAGCTACTTTCTAACTGTAACAAGCAGCGAAACTTGGCAGCATCAGCTATATGGTCCTGGCTTTAGAGTCAAGGACAAAAGAAAGGTGTTATGGAATCCTCCTCCATGATTAAAGAAAGCTGCCGAGACCAGGTATGTGTCAGGACTGTTCTTGAATGGAGACCTAAGAAAGGCTATTGCATCTTCATGCAATGTGAAGATGAAGCCTGGCGACCCTAAGATCTTGGAGATGCCAGAGCTATGGAATAACTTCCAAGGAGAGCTGCTAACAGGGAGTAGAACCAGCCCAAGAGATACAAGTGTGTTATAGTCAACAAAGCTGAATGGAGTTGGAGATCTGGAGTGCTTTGTCATCAGACATGGAGAAGCAGTGTTTGGAGTTTTTTGGTCCTACTTTGGTCTTGCATTTCCTTGCTATGTTCCTTCCCTGAATTTTGGATGGTAATGTATATATTGTACCATGATGTGTTGGGAGTATGTGATCTCCTTTTTTTATTTTTATAGGTGGATTACAGTTAAAGAGATTGTCATGATCTCAGAGAAGACTTTGAAATTTGAACTTTAAACATTGTTAAGACTATGCTAGACTATGAATACTTTGAAGTTGGATTAAATACATTTTGCATTGTGATATTGTTACAAGCTTATGGAGGTCATGGAGTGGAATGTGGTAGTTTGAATGTAATTGGTTACCATAAACTCATGGAGTGGCATTATTAGAAGTTGTGACTTTGTTGGAGTGGTTATGGCCTTGTTGAAGGAAGTGTGTCACTATGGGGATACCAACATATCTAAGTAGTTACTAATGAATTTTGCTTGTTTGTTTTTAGATAGGATTCCATTTGAAGCCAGAATTAGGTTTATTATGTAGTCTAGAATGACTTTTGATTTTCCTGTTTTTCATTTCTGTGTGTTGGGGTTGCAGACAAACACTATTATATCCATTTTTTGTGGTCCCGGGTATGGACTCCAGGGCTTTGTGAATACCAGTCCATCACTTCACCGTTGAGTCACATCTCCTTTACCCAGTATATATATATATATATATATATATATATATATATATATATATATGGTAAAATAAGAACAATGTAAACTAGCATGGCTACCAAGCAGAAATATGTCTTTAAGAAAATCTGCTTACAAAGATCAATCCACTGAATAGCTTGACTTAGACTGACTTACAAGACCCACCTCTTTGCAAGTAAGCTAGGGCATTTCAAGAGCTCTAAAACCTACCTTCAGGATGAGTGGTACCATTGCATGGGCTAGGGTCTTGAACTTAATAAAAAGGGGATGAGGAGAAATCAAGGTAAGCACTGGCACCCAACTTTCTTACTCTCCAAAGATTAAACAAAGTGACCAGCAGTCTCATATCCCTATTCCCATTCCTCCATACTACACTGACTCAAAATAAACCCTTTCTTCCTTAAATTCCTTTGTTGGCCATTTGATCACATTAAAGAGAAAACTAATAAATTTGTCAAATTTCTGTTTTTTCTTTGATCTATTCTTACTGACTTAAGTTTTTTTTCCTGCTTTCCTTCACTAGCCAGTAGTCAGAATACATTCCTTCAGAGGAGCAGATACCCTAGTAAAAGTGAGTCCTTTTGAGATCCAGTATATTCAGTTGTTCTTCATACATCACACTGGCCAACAAAAATTAAATACATATTGTATTTAAAAGTGTTTGCTTCCCTTGAAATAAGATTTCATCCTGAAACTGATACAATCCAGATTTATGAATTTTCCACTAAAGTCCCTCTTCATTGAGTTTCACAATATGTTTTATATGATGGCAACCATACTTCTTCTGGCTATGAAAGTAACTATGCATGCAAATTTTCCTTGTAGGCATCAGGCTGATTCATGAACATAAACCAGGAACTTTTTCCTGGTCTCTATTTACATACCCATAAAAACAGTTCATTAGACAGACTACCGTGTTGTTGCTGTTCTTAAGAAATGTATGGAGAGTAATTTTTATGTTGACAGTCTCCCATTTCCATTAGTAATTTAATCAGCGAGACCACCTGCTTGCATATCAATCATTAGGTTTGCCTTATAGAATGACAAATGCAATTACAGTTTCTCAATGATTTTTATGGAGTAAAGCTTCACAAATGGTCTCCTTTTTCATTATTTATTTATATACAACCTTCTCAGTCTGTATAATATTAGTTGCATGTACATGTTTTGGGGTAACTATTTTCTATTGAATAAACAATTGCTAGGCTCTTCCCTGAAGAAGACTATGCCTTCTACTTCCAGAATTCCTTAGTTGCCTTTTGTTCTATGCATGACTGAGGCTGTGAATTCCATAGAGGGCACAGAAAGGTTTATGTGGGAGTTTGAAAGAAGGAAAGGTAGAAGATAATTATATCATAATCTTACAAATAAAAAGGTAATCAAAGTCATTTACAAATGATTTCCATGGCTGCTGAGATTTACTGTATCAATTGAAGTAAACCATATTAGAGTAACTGGTACAGAGTTATTACATCATTTTCAAGTAAATCAAATATTCACAGATACAATTTCAGTTTCTTTCAGTACAACGGAACTTCTTAATGTTGCATCAAAACACTTTATTCAAAATATTAAAACCTAGCAATGAGAATGGTCAGTGGCATCTCAACATGCCAAATACATAGAGAAACACAAACTATTAAGAAGAAGATCATTAAAAGCCAAACTATTGACCTTGGAACAAAACTGATATATTTCTGGGGTATTATTTAAGTGTAAATAGTAATTTCATTAGTCAGGGTTCAGTATAGGAACAGAATTTATAGAATGAATATTTATAAATAAGAGAGAGGATATATTAGAACAGCTTACCGGCTACGGTCCAGCTAGTTCAATAATGGCTATCTACAAATGTAAGGTCCAAGAATCTAGTAGTTGCTCAGTACAAGGGGCTGAATATCTTATCTGGTCTTCACTGTATGCCAGAATCCCAGAGAAGTAAGCTCTAATGCCTGTGAAGGTATAATCTTACTAGCAGGAACAATCAGGTAAAAAGAACAAGCTTCCTTCTTTATATAGGCTGTCAAAAGAATATGTGACCCAGTTAAAAGTTGGAATTTCCCAGCTTCAAAGGTCTATATAAAAGGTGTATCTTTCTTTCTCAAAGATCCAGATTAAAAGTGTATCTTCCAACTTCATATGATTAAATTAAGCAGAAAATCTCTCATAGGTGTGTTCACTCATTTTTTGCTTTTACTTAACTCTGGATGTACTCAAGTTGACAAAAAGAATAGCCATCACAATGATATTATCTGAAGACAGCCCAGAAAAGAATTCTCACATTATATCCAAAGTACTTGATGAATTAATTTGGAGGATGAGATTTATGAAATCTTCAGAATACAATTGTTGAGAACATACATTTTGTAAATATATCCTTTGGATTTGTTCTGTATGATTTATTCAGGAAGGAGTACAAGAGGAAGATTTATCACATTTTATATCTCCTGTCACATAAATGTAACAAGATAATGGAGGAGTCTAAACTTTTATCTCTTCCAATTACATTTTTCAATGGTACTCTGTCAAATCTCTAATATAAACCCTTTAACATCATACCAGGAACTCCATTGCCTTATTTCCATTTCTGGTTATTAAATATCCAATCCAGTTGAAAATTCTAATTTTATGTTTCCTGATGGACTCATTTAACTATGCAGAAAGTATCTATATGGAGAGGTACCTCATCCACCTTCACTGGATCATATGTATTTTTTCTTTTCTGTTATATAGAAGACAGAATGTGGCTCTGGTGCAGTCCCCACCAACCAACAAGCTGGTGAGGGAACTGTCTTAGGCTATGCTGCCATCTCCATCACCCACTGGACTGTGGCCTTCTAAGACCTACTCTGACATCCAACCTTACACACCTGAACATCCTCTCCATGACCAGCCAATCCCCACAACCCCAGCAAACTGCATAGGCTCAGACACAAACCACATGAGCTGGAAAAACAGATTAGTGACTAGCCTCTGAGCTGGATTGCCCCAAAGTTCAGAATCTAATTAAATCCTTAGGGTACACTTTTGCCCCTCACACTTCCATCCCAGAACCATCAAGATAGATGGGCCTTGCACCCACCTCGGGTAAAACTCAACTGTTCTGTTGCAGTCCCCATCAGCCGGCAAGGAGACATCTGAACAGTTTTTCTGTGATCAGCTCTCCTCTACAACTGCAGAAGACTACTTAGGCACAGACACAAACCATACCAGTTGGAAGGACAAATGATTAAACAGTGGTATAAAAATACAGTCAGAAATCCAAAGACCAATAGGCTACCACAAGAACCCAGTGATCTTACAACAGCAAGATCTTAACATTCTGATGCAGCTGAAACACATGAAATGAACTTAAAAATGACTCTTTGAAGATGATAGCAGCTCTTAAAGAGGAAATGAAAAATTCCCTTGAAGAAATTGAGGAAAAGACAAATAAAAAATGGGAGAAATAAGTAAATCATTTCAAGTAGCCAAGAAAACTAAGAAAAAGCAACCAAACAGGTAAAAGAAACAGGTCAAGACTTGAAAATTGAAATAGAGACAATAAAGAAAACACAAACCAAAGAAATTCTGGAAATGGAAGATTTGGGGAAATGAACAAGAACTACAGATGCAAACATCACCAACAGAATACAAGATATGGAATAGAGAATCTCAGGCATTAAAGATATGATAGAGGATAGAGGGTAGATTCATCAGTCAAAGAAAATATTAAACCCAATATATTCCTAGAACAAAACATCCAGGAAATCTGGGGCACCTTAAAAAAAATCTAAGAATAATAGGGACAGAAAAAGGAGAAGAATTCCAGCTCAAAAGGCCAAAAAACATATTAAACAAAATCATAGAAGAAAACTTTCCTAACATAAAGAAATGCATGTCTATGAAGGTGCAAGAAGCTTACTTAACACCAAATAGACTGGACCAAAAAAGAAAAAAGTCCTCTTACCACATAATAATCAAAATATTAAACATATAGAATAAAGAAACAATTTTAGGAGGTACAAAAATAATAGACCAAATAATGTATAAAGGCAAACCTATCAGACTTCTTAGCACTGACTTCTCAAGGGAGACTTTAAAGGTCAGAAGGTCTGGGACAGATGTTATTAAACAGTCATTAAGGGACCACGGATGCTGAACTACTATACCAGACAAACTTCAACCACCATAGATAAAGAAAACAAGATATTTCTTGACAAAACCAGATTTAAACAATACCTATCCACAAACCAATCCTTAAAGAAAGTACTTGAAGGAAAACTCCAACCCTAGAAACTCAGTTAACAACCACAAAACACAGGCAGTAGATAATGTCACAACAGCAAAGCCCAAAGAAAGGAAAAGCACACACTACCACCTCCACCAACAAATGCAGCGTGTTTAAAAACCCAGAGACAGATATTGGTTACATAAACTCAAAATGGTATTCTGCCTCCAGGAATTCTCAGAATGAGACTGTGTATGAGAGCTGTCTCCTCCTATCTTAAATTCCTCTTTAGGGCTGGGATTAAAGGTGTTCACCACTACCATCTGGTTTCTGTGATGCTGAGCTGAGTCAATGGAATCTATTCCCTTTGGTGGGATAGTTTGCTCGGTCTTGGACAAGGGGAAGCGCTTGGTCTTGCATCAACTTGATTTACCATGTGTTCTTGACTCCTATGGGAAGCCGTACCCCTTCTGAATGAAGAGAGAGAAGGAGTAGATGTGGGGAGAAGAAGGGAGACGGGAGGAGAGAACAGGAGAAGACGGGGGGGGGAATTGTGGTCTGTAAATAACTAACTAATTAAATAAATAAAAACCAGAATACTTAGGATTTGGGATTCTATGAAAACATAAGAAAAGTCTTTCTGTTTTAAAGAAACAAAAGACATAAGTGTATATAAAATATTGATAAGGTTTTAAACTTAGATGTCTCTGTACAGCAATTAGCTCTTTGTTTTGGATTTATTTCTTTTTATTGTGGCTTTTATGATTTGGTTGGTAAGGTGGAGTGTTTTTTTCCTTTCCTGAAAGAGATAAGAAAGGAAATTGTTTTCCCAGTGAGAAACCAGCATGTCTGTCCTTTCCCACATGCATGAGCTCCCGAAAGGTGTCATTGTACTGCAGCAATTATTGTGAACAATGAGGTGTTAGTGAATTAGTTTCAGTTTTCCTTTCATCCTCCTAGCACTTTGATGCAGGTCGGCAGTGTCAGGAGAATGCTTATGTCAAGCAGCTGGGCAAACTGTTGTCATCTCATGGTGTGCAAGCCGGAGCCAAAGCTCCTAGGATTTCCTCTTTTTTTTTTTTTCCTGTCTATTTGTCAGGTGTCACCTCGCGACTTATCCATTGTAGTTTCTTGAAAAGCATAATAATGACAATTTATAAAATTCTAGTGAAAGTAAACTCTGGATGTCGCAGTTTGTGATTTCTCCTTGGCTAGCATAGTTTTAGACAAAGCAGCAGGCTCCATGCTCCATGAAATAAGAAACCTGGGAGTAGAGGAAACCCATTTCTAAGGACAGTTGGAAGCCACTTTTCTGGGAGTAGAGGAACCCATTTATAAGGGCAGTTGGGAGCCATTTGTCTGAGATGCTCCCATTTGAAAAAAAAAAAAGATGCCATGTGGAGGCACAATTCATAGGAAAAGATTCACCTTTCTGTGCAACTTCACACCATGTGGCAATTGTTTTATTCCAAAAAAAAGTACAAAATGGAAGACGGTTCGTGTGTAAACTGAGGACATGACTGTCCATGGCAGGGAGAAGCTTTATTGTAGATATGAGAGAGAATTAGCCAGAGGCATTTTCAGGAGTTCTTATCAGAGAAAGAAGTAGCCTGAATGTGGCCAGCAGACTAGACATGGCCAGGGCTATTTGTGAGAGACATGTGTGGGAATAGCAGGGACAAGAGGATCAAGAGGGCATTGTGACAGTAGCAATGGCAGGAACAGGAGCCAGGAATAATAAGAATAGTAAGAATAGCTGGCTTATAAGAAGGGTGACTAGCTGGAGGGAGAACCAGGAGACTGGTACGTGGGCTTTGAAATGTTTAACATGTATTTTTAAATTTTTTAAAAAAGAAAACAAACTATCTTTATTTCACTATACATACCCAATCCAAATTTCCACTCCCTCCCTTCCTCCAATTTCCTCCACTTACCTCCCTATCCACTCCTCAGAAAGGGTAAGGCACACTTTGAGGAAGGTCCAACACCCTCCCTACCATATCTAGTCTGAGCAAGGTATCCATCCAAAAAGAATAGGTTCCCAAAAAGCCAGTGCAAGCAGTAGGGATAAATTCTGGTGCCAGTTCCAGAGGCCCATCAGTCTGCCCCAGCCATGCAACTGTCAATCACATTCAGAGGGACTAGTTTGGTCTTATGCTTGTTCCTTCCCAGTCTGGCTAGTGTTGGTGAACTCCATTAGCTCAAGTAGACTCTTTCAGTGGGTATCCCCATCATGGTCTTGACCACTTTGTTCATATTCTCACTCCTCCCACTCTTCATCTGGACTTTGGGAATCATCCCAATATTCCACTGCTGGTCTCTGCTTGTTTCCATCAGTGGTGATATTTAAGATATTCATCAGTCTGACTACAGGGCAAGACCAGTTCCAACCCCCTTTCCTCTATTGTTTAGGGTCTTAACTGGGGTCATCCTGTGGATTCCTGAGAATTTCTCTAGAGCCAGGTTTCTTGCTAACCCCATAATGACTCCCTCTTTCCTTGCTCTTGTCTCTGTGCTTCTTCCATCTCGACTATCCCATTCCCTCAAGTTCTCCTCACTCCTCCCCTTCTCCTCTCCTCTTCCCATTCTACTCCCCTTCTCTCCCCACCCCTATGTTCCCAATTTTGTCAGGTAATCTTGTCTATTTTGATTTTCCAGATGGATCTATATATGTTATTCTTAGGGTCAACTTTTAACATATATTTTTTAAAATGGAACAGAGAGAGCCTGTTGGTTGACCTGAACTTCAACAGGTTAATATGCCCCAAAGGTATATGTTAATTGGAGAGTCATGTGTTCTTGCTGTAGGTAAGAGAGATGACTCCCTTTGATAGGCATCAGCTTCATAAGTTCCCAGTGAATGCTGGGTTTTATCTAATCACCACAAATCCTTTTATATCTATGGTAAAGCTCATTTGTGAATATTTGAACTTTCTTGGAGTTTAGGGAATTGGAGTTTCTTTTGGAGCTGATTGTTTGAACACATAATGTAGTGTAGTCCTTCAAAAGTCCTGCACCTTTGTTGTAATACAATAAATAAAATGAATAAAACACAGGCAGGCTTACCTTCCATTTCTATGTTTGGTAGTAGCTACATTGACCATATGATTTTAGAAAAGTCATCCTGAGGACTGTGGAGTGTGGAAGATTAGACCAAAGAATGACATCACAGAAGGTATATAAAATCGAAGTGATCTGAAAAGAAATCAAAAGCTGAGATACTAAGTCATAAAAGATCTGTGAAGAACAAATTTGTGACCTTGAAAATTAGTTGAAAGTTTTTCACTGGAATATAAGGAAAAATAGGATCAATTATTTTCTTCACATATTGAAAGTTTATGCTTGAATGTCTTAGGTATTTTGGTGTTATTGAATAAAGAGAAAGTATATGGAGACATAGGAATAGTATGATTAACTTTCTCCTCCTCCATATCTTCATACATTGCTCTCTACTGCTTTATAAGCACAAACCTTTATTAAAAGCCACAATGTGTTAGGTACCAATGGATCATTTGAGTGAGAATGTTCAACAGATATTTGGATGTATGTGTATCTGAAAGAAACACTTAAACATTTTTTAACTGAGGCATAATGCTTCAATAGCAGTATGATGACCATCTTCTGAAAGTTTATTATAAGTAAAAATTATTAATTTTTACAACTTCAGATTGGTTAATTAACTACAAATTAATTAATGTCTGCAGTCTTACAGATCAAACAGGTGGCTCACATGCACTTGTCACCAGGTGAGCTACTGCACTATATCAATATTTTTCCATTAAAATCTTCATATTTTAAAACAAAATGCTACGTGATTTAAATGAACTCTAAACTTCAAGAAAATGATTGACAGGAACTACAAACATATATTATTGATATTTAGGACACAGTATAAGCAGTAGAAATGTATGTATCGGCATAGAAAAAAATAAAAAAGAAAGCTACAGAAAATAGCAATATTTAAAGGAGCATAGATGATGAATCACAAAAATAAGCAGATATATTTCCAGCGAGGACAAACATTGAAAGAAGTTAACCAAAGAAAATCCAAATTTAAATAAATTTAACTATACAGGATTGGTGTTGAGTTGACTTACTACACAGAGTATAGTTAAATTAAATATTGAAATCATTTATTCATTGAGCACAGTGACCTCTGGGAGTTCCTGTTAACTACATCTTTAGTTAGGATATATATCAGTAGGTTAGCAAATTAATGAAAGGAAAAGGTACAACGATCTTAATGAAAAAACAAAAATGCAATAGATAGATGGACAGATTAGCAAACTTAGAAATATTCATTTTATAAGAACAGATGAATATGTGAAGGTACACAGGTGGCAGAAGATAATTAATGAGCAAATTTTTCAAGGGTACTTTTGTCTATGAAGGAAGAAGGAAAGCTATTTTAACTTGAGCTGCACACGAGAATCCCTGTGAACTTCTGCTATTTGTCAAAGTCTGGCTCTTCACAGAAAATATAAATATCTTGGTCTGGACTCCTGATGTGATATAAAAATAAGGAAGATAATTTTAACTCTCAGCTACACTAGGAAACCACAAGGACTGATTCAAGAAAAGAAGAAAATATATTACCTGAATATTAGTTAAAGAGAAATAGTTTGTGATTTACAATGCAACATATTTTGCATACAGATTCCTCAAGTGTAAAGGAACAAATGTGCAGTCTATTATCAGATGTGTGAATAAGAGAGGGATGAAGATAGACGTGACTAGTGAGTTGCTAAACCAGAAGTAGATGTTTTACCACAGTGTTTTGTTTTTTGTTATGAGTTAGAAATTAAATAACAGGGCAGAGGGATTCTAGTATGAAGTCTCAATGAGATGGATGGAATTAGGATAATTCCTGTGGTTTACAGAATAAAAGGAGTTGCCAGGGGGCATTTCTGGTGTTTTTAGGGATCTAAGGAGACCTGTATTGAAATTTCAAATAGTGAAGTATAAGTTGGGAATAATCTTTCTGTATATTTCTGTATATATAGTTCTGTGAGTATCCAGGAAACTGAACCAAGACAGGAAAGCACCAAATTTATTAACAGAAGAATCACTGAAGTGAAAAGATTTGGAGTCAAAACTTTATTATTGAAATGAGGATACAATAGAATTATGAGTAAATACAAACTGAATATAAAGGGACATTATGTAGTGGTTCAATAAGTGATTTGGGAATAATTCAGCTAGGGAAGATGGAACATTATTATATTTTATTAGCATTATTGGATGATGGGGTATGATGGCCTCCATAGAATAGTTTTCGCTGACACAAGGTCCACTTTGCCAAAGGATATGCATACTTAAGCAAAATTGGAATTTAATAAATGTTAAGTTAGCTGTTGGGAGTGTTCTTTTGTATAGACTCAGAGGACACCAGCTTGACTGAACCAAAGATGAAGAATACTGGTTCAAATGTCTTCTTTCTTGATGATCAAGCAGAAGGCAAAATGAACTTAAATAATCACAATACAGAAAACAACTGCCTCATACAGATCCTGAAGAAAATGGGGAATGGTCTCAGGTGTTAATGGGAAAAGGATGGAAAGTTGGGCCTACCACTCAGGCAGACTTTATTTTCTCGAGAGCTAGTACTGAAACAAATGCACTGTGCTTATTATTATTAGGTCAGCACTTTATCCAAAGCCAAATCTCCAGCTCAGTGGAAAATGAAATGGGAAAAAGAATCCATTGAATCTAATAATTCAAACATTTTCCTCTCAAGTAGATTCTTGTGATCATTAAACCATTTCTTTCTCCAGAGATAGAGTCTTGAAAGCATAGTATTTAAGTAAATATTATTGTGAAAATAACTGGTATCTTAACTCTTATTAATAATGGTGTCTTGACCTTAGTTTTTAATTTCTTAGATTACATGTAAATCCTTATTGAAACTTACATTATATGCTGACATCTTACAGGTCTTCAATAATTGGTATCAATTAATTTTTTTAATTTATGAGTGTGTGTGTATGGGTGTGTGTTTCCAGGTATATGTCTATGCACACACGTATGGAGGCCAGAGATCCACTTTGGGTTGTTTGTCTACTGGTACATCCTCTACAACTTCTGAGCTGGCTATCTCACTAAACATGGAGCTTGTTAGTTTGGCAAGGAGCCACAGGGATCTGTCTGTCTTCAGTCTCCAGTACTGGTGTTAAAGGTGCACACCGCCAAGCCTGGCATTTTCATGAGGCTAGTGGAGATTGGAATAGAGGCTCAGGCTGGTATAGCTCTTTAAGTCATGCAGCATAGAGAAAGAACTATCATTTCATTGAAGGGCAGTTTGATGTTGACAATAAGAAGAAGCCAAATCATTTTCATGCATAAGGAATATGTAACTGATAATAAGAAACCGTAATTATGCCATGTATATTTTAGACGTTTTAGTTTCTATGATATAAAACTTTACCTTGTGTCTAGATGTATTTGGGGATAATAAATATCTTGGACCCCAGGTTATTTGTCATGTAATTTTATTGATGGAGCAAACATGTGAGAAAATCAATGTTATTGTTTCTTCATAAACAAGTGGTATTAAGTAGGAGATGAATACCTATTTGAGTTGAAAGTTTCATTCAGGATCTGGCTATTACAAATAATGCTGCTATGAACATAGTTGAGCAAATGCTTTTGTAGTATGATTGGGCATCTCTTGGGTAGGTTCCCAATAGTGGAATTGCTGGGTCCTGGGGTAGGTTGATCCTGAATTTCCTGAGAAACTGCCACACTGCTTTCCAAAGTGGTTGCACAAGTGTGCATTCCCACCAGCAATGGATGAGTGTACCCCTTACCCCACAACCTCTCCAGCAAAGGTTATCGTTGGTGTTTTGGATTTTAACCAATCTGACAGGTGTAAGATGATATCTCAAAGTTATTTTGATTTGCATTTCCCTAATAGCTAAGGAGGTTGAGCATGATCTTAAGTGTCTTTTGGCCATTTGAACTTCTTCTGTTGAAAATTCTCTGTTCAGTTCAGTGCCCCATTTTTTAATTGGGTTAATTAGCATTTTAAAGTCTAGTCTCTGTTTTCATTAAATTCAAGAAAGACTTTAATTTCTTTCTTTATTTCTTCCTTGACCCAGGTGTGGGTCAGTAGTTGACTGTTCAGTTTCCATGAGTTTGTGGGATTTCTGGGGGTAGCATTGTTGTTGAATTCTAATTTTAATCCATGGTGATCTGATAAGACACAAGTGGTTACTAATATTTTTTTGTAACTGTGGAAGTTTGCTTTGTTACCAAGTATATGGTCAATTTTCGAAAAGGTTCCATGAGCCGCAGAGAAGAAGGTATATTCTTTCCTATTTGGGTGGAATGTTCTATAGATGTCTGTTAAGTCCATTTGGTTCATTACCTCCATTAAGTCTTTCAGTTCTCTGTTAGGTTTCTGTCTGATTGACCTGTCCATTGGTGAGAGAGGAGTGTTGAAGTCTCCAACTATTAGTGTGTGTGGTTTGATGGCTGCCTTGAGTTCTAGAAGTGTTTCTTTTACATAAGTGGGAGCTTTTTTTTATATTAGGGGCATAGATATTCAGGATTGAGACATCATTCTGATGGATTTTTCCTGTTATGAGTATAAAGTGTCCCTTTCCATCTCTTCTGATTGATTTTAGTTTGAAGTCAACTTTGTTGGAAATTGGTATGGCCACACCTGCTTGTTTCTTAGGGCCATTTGCTTGATAAACCTTTTCCCAACCCTTTACTCTGAGTAGGTGTCTGTCTTTGTGGTTGAGGTGTGTTTCTTGTAAACAGCAAAATGTTGGATTCTGTTTTCATATCCAGTCTCTTAGCCTGTGCCTTTTTATAGGTGAATTGAGTCCATTGATATTAAGTGATATTAATGACCAGTGGTTGTTAACTTCAGTCATTTTTAGTAGTAGAGTTTGTGTGTTTCCCTTCTTCTAGTTGTGCTGGTGGAGGGTCGCTAGATGCCTGCGTTATTGTGGGCGTTGTTGGACTCCTTGGTTTGTGATTTTCCTTCTATTACTTTCTGCAAGGCTGGATTTGTGGCTGCGTATTGTTTAAATCTGTTTTTGTCCTGGAATATCTTGTTTTCTCCATCAATGGTGAATGCAAGCTTTGCTGGGTATAATAGTCTAGGCTTGCATCCATGTTCCCTTAGTGTCTGTAGCACATCTATCCAAGCTCTTCTGGCTTTCATGGTTTCCAAGTCTTTCTTGAATTTAATGAAAACAAAGACACAACATACTCAAACCTATGGGACACAATGAAAGCAGTGCTAAGAGGAAAGTTCATAGCACTAAGTGCCCACTTAAAGAAAATGGAGAAAGCGCTCATTGGTGACTTAACAGCACACCTGACAGCTCTGGAAAAAAAAGAAGCAGACTCACCTAGGAGAAGTAGAAGACTGGAAATAATCAAATTGAGGGCAGAAATCAACAAAATAGAAACACAGAAAACAATCCAAAGAATCAATGAAACAAGAAGCTGGTTCTTGGAGAAAATCAACAAGATTGACAAACCCTTAGCCAAACTAATCAAACGGCAGAGGGAGAACACGCAAATTAATAAGATCAGAAATGAAAAGGGGGACATAACCACAGACACAGAGGAAATTCAGAGAATCATTAGATCTTACTACAAAAGCCTGTATGCCACAAAATTGGAAAATGTAAAAGAAATGGACAGTTTTTTAGATAAATACCATATACCAAAGTTAAACCAGGACCAGGTAAATGATCTAAATTGTCCTGTTAGTCGCGAAGAATTAGAAACTGTTATCAGAAACCTCCCTACCAAAAAGAGCCCAGGACCAGATGGTTTCAATGCGGAGTTCTACCAGAACTTCCAAGAAGACCTAATACCTATACTCCTTAAGGTATTTCATAATATAGAAACACAAGAGTCACTGCCAAATTCCTTCTATGAAGCTACAGTTACCCTGATACCTAAACCACACAAAGACTCAACCAAGAAAGAGAATTACAGGCCAATCTCACTCATGAACATTGACGCAAAAATCTCAATAAAATACTGGCAAACCGAATCCAAGAACACATTAGAAAAATTATCCATTACGATCAAGTAGGCTTCATCCCAGAGATGCAGGGCTGGTTCAACATACGAAAATCTATCAATGTAATCCATCATATAAATAAACTGAAGGAAAAAAACCATATGGTCATCTCATTAGATGCTGAAAAAGCATTTGACAAAATTCAGCACCCTTTTATGATAAAGGTCTTGGAGAGATTAGGGATACAAGGGTCATTCCTAAATATAATAAAAGCTATTTACAGCAAGCCGACAGCTAACATCAAATTAAACGGAGAGAAACTCAAGGCTATCCCACTAAATTCAGGAACACGACAAGGCTGTCCACTCTCTCCTTATCTCTTCAATATAGTGCTTGAAGTTCTAGCAATAACAATAAGACAACATAAGGGAATCAAGGGGATTCAATTTGGAAAGGAAGAAGTTAAACTTTCATTATTTGCAGATGATATGATAGTATACATAAGCGACCCCAAAAACTCCACCAAAGAACTCCTACAGCTGATAAACTCCTTCAGTAACGTGGCAGGTTACAAGATCAACTCCAAAAAATTAGTCGCCCTCCTATACACAAAGGATAAGGAAGCAGAGAGGGAAATCAGAGAAGTATCACCTTTCACAATAGCCACAGATAGCATAAGATATCTGGAAGTATCTCTAACCAAGGAAGTGAAGGATTTATTTGACAAGAACTTTAAGTTTTGAAGAAAGAAATTGAAGAGGATACCAGAAAATGGAAGGATCTCCCCTGCTCGTGGATTGGGAGGATCAACATAGTAAAAATGGCAGTTCTACCAAAAGCAATCTATAGATTCAATGCAATCCCAATCAAGGTCCCATTAAAATTCTTCACAAATATTGAGAGGACAATAATCAACTTTATATGGAAAAACAAGAAACCCAGGATAGCCAAAAAAATCTTATACAATAAAGGTTCTTCTGGAGGCATTACCATCCCTGACTTCAAACTCTATTACAGAGCTACAGTATTGAAAACAGCTTGGTATTGGCATAAAAACAGAGAAGTTGACCAATGGAATCGTATAGAAGACCCGGACCTTAAACCACAAACCTACGAACACCTGATATTTGATAAAAGAGCCAAAAGTACACAATGGAAGAAAGAGGGCATCTTCAACAAATGGTGCTGGCATAACTGGATGTCAACCTGTAGAAGAATGAAAGCAGATCCATATCTATCACCATGCACAAAACTCAAGTCCAAATGGAGTAAAGTCCTCAATATTAATCTGAACACACTGAGCTTGATAGAGGAGAAATTGGGAAGTACTCTAAAACAAATGGGCACAGGGAACCATTTCCTACACATAACCCCAGCTGCACAGACTTTAAGGGCAACATTGAATAAATGGGACCTCCTGAAGTTGAGCAGCGTCTGTAAAGCAAAGGACATTGTCACTAAGACACAAAGGCAGCCTACTGACTGGGAAAAGATCTTCACCAACCCTGCAACTGACAAAGGTCTGATCTCTAAATATATAAGGAACTCAAGAGACTAGACGGTAAAATGCCAATTAACCCAATTAAAAAATGGGGCACTGAACTGAACAGAGAATTCTCAACAGAAGTTCGAATGGCCAAAAGACACTTAAGGTCATGCTCAACCTCCCTAGCTATCAGGGAAATGCAAATCAAAACAACTTTGAGATATCATCTTATACCTGTCAGATTGGCTAAAATCAAAAACACCAATGATAACCTTTGCTGGAGAGGTTGTGGGGTAAGGGGTACACTCATCCATTGCTGGTGGGAATGCAAACTTGTGCAACCACTTTGGAAAGCAGTATGGCGGTTTCTCAGGAAATTCGGGATCAACCTACCCCAGGACCCAGCAATTCCACTATTGGGAATCTACCCAAGAGATGCCCAATCATACAACAAAAGCATATGCTCATCTATGTTCATAGCAGCATTATTTGTAATAGCCAGATCCTGGAAACAACCTAGATGCCCTTCAGTGGAAAAATGGATGAAGAAACTGTGGAATATATACATGCTAGAATACTACTCAGCGGTAAAAAACAATGACATCTTGAATTTTGCAGGCAAATGGATGGAAATAGAAAACACTATTCTGAGTGAGGTAACCCAGACCCAAAAAGATGAATATGGGATGTACTCACTCATAATTGGTTTCTAACCATAATTAAAGGACATCGAGCCTATAAATTTGGGATCCTTGAGAAGATAATAAGAAGGTGAACTCCCAAAAAAAGATATAGTAATCCTCCTGGATATTGGAAGTAGACACGATCGCCAGGCAAAATTGGGAACTTGAGGGTTGGGCAAGACTGGGCCAAGGGAAGATGGGGAGAGAAAAGTGTGAAGGGGAGAACGGGGAGAGCTCGGAGGAATGGGGTGCTTGGGATATAGGAAGGGTGGATATGGGAGCAGGGAAGCATATATCTTAATTTAAGGAGCTACCTGAGGGTTGTCAAGAGACTTGACCCTAGAGGGGTTCCCAGGTTTCCAGGGAGACGCCCCCAGTTAGTTCCTTGGGCAGCTGAGGAGAGGGAGCCTGAAAAGGCCAGTTCCTATAGCCATACTGATGAATTTCTTGCATATCACCATAGAACCTCCACCTGACGATAGATGAAGAAAATGACAGAGCCCCACATTGGAGCACCGGACTGAGCTCCCAAGGTCCTGATGAGGAGCAGAAGGAGAGAGAACATGAGAAAGAAAGTCAGGACCGTGAGGGAACCTCCAGCTGGCGACAGATGGGGAAGGTGACTGAGCCCCACATTGGAGCACTGGACTGAGCTCTCAAGGTCCTGATGAGGAGCAGAATGAGCGAGAACATGAGGGAGAAAGTCAGGAACGAGAGGGGTGCGTTCACTCATGGAGACGCTGGGACAGAACTAATGGGAGATCACCAACTCCAGTTGGAATGGGACTGATGGATCATGCGACCAAACCCGTCTCTCTGAATGTGGCCAACAGCGGGGGCTGACTGAGAAGCAGAGGACAATGGCTCTGGGCTCTGATTCTTCTGCATGGATGGGCTCTGTGGGAGCCTTCTCAGCTTGGTCGATCACCTTCCTGGACCTGGGGGGAGTTGGGAGGACCTTGGTCTTAGCATAGAGTGGGGAACCCTGATGGCTCCTTGGCCTTGAGAGGGAGGGAGGGGAGGTATGGGTGGAGGGGAGAGGAGGGAAGGGGGAGAATTAGGGGAGGGAAGGGGGAGGAGGAGGGGAGAGAGGGGGGAGGAGGAGGGAAGGAGATGGAAATTTTTAAATATAAGAAAAATAAACCATGACAAAAAAAATAAATAAAGTCTAGTCTCTTTAGTTCCTTATATATTTTGGAGATCAGACCTTTGTCAATTGCGGGTTTGGTGAAGATCTTTTCCCAGTCAGTAGGCTGCCTTTTTGTCTTAGTGACAATGTCCTTTGCTTTACAGACGCTGCTCAACTTCAGGAGGTCCCATTTATTCAATGTTGCCTTTAATGTCTGTGCAGCTGGGGTTATGCATAGGAAGCGGTCTCCTGTGCCCATTTGTTGTAGAGTACTTCCCAATTTCTCCTCTATCAAGCTCAGTGTGTTCATATTAATATTGTGGTCTTTAATCCATTTGGACTTGAGTTTTGTGCATGGTGATAGATATGGATCTACTTTCATTCTTCTACAGGTTGACATCCAGTTATGTCAGCACCATTTGTTGAAGATGCCCTCTTTCTTCCATTGTGTACTTTTGGCTCCTTTATCAAAAATCAGGTGTTCGTAGGTTTGTGGTTTAAGATCCGGATCTTCTATACGATTCTATTGGTCAACTTCTCTGTTTTTATGCCAATACCAAGCTGTTTTCAATACTGTAGCTCTGTAATAGAGTTTGAAGTCAGGGATGGTAATGCCTCCAGAAGTACCTTTATTGTATAAGACTTTTTTGGCTATCCTGGGTTTCTTGTTTTTCCATATAAAGTTGATTATTGTCCTCTCAATATTTGTGAAGAATTTTGATGGGATCTTGATGGGGATTGCACCCTAGATGCCCTTCAGTGGAAGAATGGATGAAGAAACTGTGGACTACATACATGCTAGAATACTACTCAGTGGTAAAAAACAATGACATCTTGAATTTTGCATGCAAATGGATGGAAATAGAAAACACTATTCTGAGTGAGGTAACCCAGACCCAAAAAGATGAACATGGGATGTACTCACTCATAATCGGTTTCTAGCCATAATTAAAGGACATCGAGCCTATAATTTGGGATCCTTGAGAAGATAATAAGAAGGTGAACCCCCCCAAAAAGATATAGTAATCCTCCTGGATATTGGAAGTAGACACGATTGCCAGGCAAAAAATTGGGAACTTGAGGGTGGGGCGAGATGCTGCCAAGGGAAGATGCGGAGAGAAAAGCGTGAAGGGGAGAATGGGGGGAGCTCGGAGGAATGGGATGCTTGGGATACAGGAAGGGTGGATATGGGAGCAGGGAAGCATATATTTTAATTTAGGGAGCCATCTGAGGGTTGTCAAGAGACTTGACCCTAGAGGGGTTCCCAGGTTTCTAGGGAGACGCCCCCAGTTAGTTCCTTGGGCAAGTGAGGAGAAGGAGCCTGAAAAGGCCAGTTCCTATAGCCATACTGATGAATTTCTTGCATATCACCATAGAACCTCCACCTGGCAATAGATGAAGAAAATGACAGAGCCCCACATTGGAGCACCGGACTGAGCTCCCAAGGTCCTGATGAGGAGCAGAAGGAGAGAGAACATTAGAAAGAAAGTCAGGACCGTGAGGGGTGCATTCACCCATGGAGACAGTGTGACAGAACTAATGGGAGATCACCAACTGCAGTTGGAATGGGACTGATGGAACATGCGACCAAACCGGATTCTCTGAATGTGGCCGACAGAGGGGGCTGACTGAGAAGCAAAGGACAATGGCGCTGGGCTCTGATTCTTCTGCATGGACGGGCTCTGTGGGAGCCTTCTAAGCTTGGTCGATCACCTTCCTGGACCTGGGGGGAGTTGGGAGGACCTTGGTCTTAGCATAGAGTAGGTAACCCTGATGGCTCCTTCGCCCCGAGAGGGAGGGAGGGGGGTATGGGTGGAGGGGAGGGAAGGGGGAGGAAGAGGGGAGGAGATGGAAATTTTTAAATATAAAAAAATAAACTATGAAAAAAAAAACACACTTTAAAAAAAAAAAAAGAAAGTTTCATTCAGGTTTTAAGGTTAGCCATCCAGCCTTTAGTGTGTTCTGTTCACCTCCTTTCCAAAGGACAGAGCAGTTTCTAATTTCCTGAGAGCTTCATATTTCACTTTTCTTTTGCAACCAAACTTATTTTCTCTTTCTTCTAGAACTCATCTCCAAATTGTGTCTTCTTATCTTATAAACATTGTTTTTTCATTTTATTTCAAAATAAAGTCTAAAATCCAGGAAGTACCAAAGCAGTGGATAAGAAAGGAAAAATACAAAAGCAAGAACATAGGTCACATACATGTACACACATGAATGTACATAAATACACACACATACTTGCTCATACACTCATCATTTGTTTCTCCTTTAATTCTGTGTTAAATTCCAACATGGATAATGAATACTCATGATTCTTCTAGTTTACTCTGTTCTGAGGTTATCAACACATTTACTAGTGTGTAATACTATTGTATGCGGGAGAATTTACAGCATGTATAAACCTCAGTGCCTCTTTGCTTCAATTACATATAAATGGACTATGAGTGCTTGAACCCTCCACTCACTGTCCATTTTCTTATTTATTATTATTATTATATGATCTGACCCTTAATTTTCCATATAGCCCAAGCTGCCCTCCCACTCTTGCTCTCCTGCTTTGCCCTCTCTAGTTCTGGGATTAGAACAGTGTGCTACCACATAGCTTGTTTTCTTCTTTAAACTTGGGGTCCTATCTCTGTATCAAAAGAAATCCTCATGTTATTAACTGTTTACTGTGATTTACAGTACTGACTTCCTCAAGCCTACTCTTAGCAACTGGAAAGGCCCCCTAGAGAATAAAGCCATGTTTATTATTTTAAAATATTTTCTTGTAGTATTATTGAACACAAACTTCAATAGTAATAAGAAAATGCTAAGTTGAATGCTAGCTATATATATATCGTAATTATTATTGATTAATGGTAAATTTTATGGAACCACTGGTATAGAAAGTGTTTTTTAAGGATTCAACTATATCTAGCAACCACAAAAGTGCATTGAATTCTATTCACAATAACTAAACTTTCTGTTTGGCAGATAAAAACATCATAAACATAAAAAATATTTTTGAATTAAGGTATATCTCACCTCAATTCTAACGGATAAAAAGAGACACAAAAATTAAAACTAAATAGGCTTTTTATGATAAAATTTATTTTGAGTATGTGAGCAGGGAGAATGATAACAATTTGAGAGAACAGAGAAAAGGGGTAAAAGATAGGATATTAAAAAATCTAAAAGTACAGAAAATTATTAAAATACAACAATCAAATGTACTTGCCATAAAGGGAAAAGTAAACTAATATGGATATAAAATAAACATATGCATTTCTGAAATCTTTTAAACAGCATTTGATGCACAAACCACATGCACATAAAAACCTTTATATTTTCTAGAGGATGCCAACTCTAGAATATTAAATATATGATTTTAAACTTTAAATGATGGCTATAGACACAAAGTTGTCCAAACATTATGTGTAATTGTGTCACATGATTGAGAAAATCTGAAGACATGGTAATTTTCTTAACAATGAGAGTGAAAATTGTTACAGTTTTGTACCAAGCATTATTTAGGGAAAAGGTTCATGTTCAGTGAGTCAAGTGCTTGAGGAGGTCGTAAACACCTGCTTCAGGGATGTGTCAAGAGTGTTCAGTGAAGCCCAGATTAGAACATCTCCAAACCTGGAACAGCCTATATACCCATCCACTGATGGCAAGAGAAATAAATTGTGACATTCTAATAGAATGAGTAAAGTAAATAGAATGAGCAGACTAACCACGAAGACACAGATGAAGCCCAAAATTATACAAAACGAAAGAAATTTGACACAGCAACTAACCACAGGTCATCTTATCCTATTTATATAAAATTTAAAATCTAGGCAAAAAAAAATTATGTGGAATTTTGAATAATAAAGCAATATGCAGACATGATTACAGACATTAGATGTGCTCATCTTGGCAGGTATAAGACATTTGAGATCAGGATCTGTTTTTTTTTCTACTTCATCTTTAGCATGTATTGCAAGTCATGTTGATAATTTCAGTTGAATATATGATAGCTGCATTATGTTATTAAAACTTAATCATTGAATGTCCTATAATTTAAGTGTTCCAGGTTGGAGACTGTAAGCAAGATGATCACTTAGCAAGAGTGTTATTCTTGTCACTAGCACTGTCTGCCAAGAGTACCTGCTATTAGTTTTGGTGCTCTTTAAAGCCAAACCATATCCGTTTCCTCAATAGATAATAATGACAATGATGATAACAGCACAGAATGATCACCCATTGCTCCCTGTGATTGCTACATCTTGAAGGAGAAGTAAGAAACCCGACAAGGAAAAGCTATTACAGGGCATTAAAGGATAACTAATCTTGCTTCTTTTTTATTACACTGCAATGCCAGCTTTACAAATTTGGCAAGGATAAAAGCTATTAGAACACACAGCTCTGATGAAGTTAGGAGAGATTGATATTCACAAATATCTGATCAGCATATAAGCTGATGCAAGTTAAGATTTGAATTATTCAAATTTAAAAATAGTTTAAGAGTACATTTTAATCGTAGTGGAACCTTGGCATGCTCAGTCTTACACAGGTCTCTGTAGCTGTGTGTGTATCCTTGGATACCATGGTACTGCTGTTTCTGGATGGCAGTGTGTCATGACAATCTTCCCCATTCTCCAACCATTAATTTCTGTTTGTCGTGTCTTCTGAATGTCCTGTGCTTGGGGAGTAGTGAATGATAAAAGATGGTCTAGTTAAGAACTAAAAGGGAGAAATATCACACTATCATAATTTCTTTAACATCAGGCGGTCTAATAGAGTAGTGGCAGCTTCTTCCCAAGTCATAGAAACTCTAATGGCAGAGGGTTACAGACTCATATTTGGTCAAGGTGCTGAGAATATCTGAGTAATGAGTATTTGGCTTTGAATAGGGCATGTATAAGCTGAGAATTTTAAAGTACAGAAGTGTAGTCTAGTTCGACTGTTAAAAATACCTAGATGTAAATATGTATATTAAAACACCTTGACTTGACACAAGGATTTAGGTGTACAGAAAAAGAACTTCTAACTTTACTGATCTTTATGGAAGTCTTCATTGTACTCTCAAAAATAAATTGAAGCAAACGTATCAAATAGAAATTTGATACTTTTCTGTCTGCTGGGTCTGTTTTTCCATCGCCTAGAGAAATGGGTTTATTATAAAATACTTTAGTTAACAACCGGTCACTTACTGAACAAAAGTTGTGGGTATTTCTGTATGGTTTATATTAATCAGACTCCACAGAAACATTTAAAGCTCATAGTTACTCTTAATTTAAACAGAAAAATCTTCTCAAAGTTTTAATGTATAGAAAGTACTGCATTTCTACTTTGAAGATTGTTTTATACATCCTAGAGATTTCTTAAAAGCTTTGAGTCTAATTATAATGAAATCATATAGCAAATCTTAATGTAAAACTTAATGTTGCAAAGTTTTTCATTCCCTAAAGCTATTAAATATGTTACATTTAAAGGCACCATTAAGTCCATTTTACACCCCAAAAAAAGCAGCCTAGATAATCAAATGCAGTCAAATCATTACTTGCTCCCATTAACACTAGATGGTTAGTGAACAAAATGTGGGTTGATTTTGCCATTTTAAAGGGAGGATAAGAATTAAAGATCTACCCAAATGGACAGATATAATTTTCTCCTAAACATGATTTCAAAGTTAAAGTCAACCTGTCTTCAGTTCCTGTATAACACAGGAGTGGATCTTCATGCAACAGAGTAGTTAATCAGAGATGGAGACCTGTCTTCCTTTACAAAGAAGGCCCCCATTCAGAGGTGTAAGAAATGGGTGATAGCTCACAGACACTGAATAGCTACTTCTGCAAGGAAAACACTGGATCCCATCTCTAATCAGGTTTAAACCAAACTGAAACAGATTAAACATCCAGTGGTCAGACCTGAACACTTGTTTACTACCAGAAGAAAGAGGAGACTGCAGAGCATTGAAGCAGGTATGGGTTTTGACTGAGACTGAAAACAGGAATCACAAAAAGAGAAAATTGAGATCATTTCAAAATAAAAGTAATCACATTGGAGGAAAGAACAGTGTGCAGAGAAAAATGTTATTCTTCAGAGGCAACATTTACAAGTAGCTGACAAGCAGTTAATATCCTGAAAATGTAAAGAACTGGGAAAATAATAACTGAAACAAGCAAACACTATATAACTCAGTTATCAATGGGAAAAATACACACTGCTCAAAACTGACCCACAATAGATGAGAAACTGGTCAACATCACTGTCCAAATATGAGCAATAAGAAACAGTCTTAGCATGGTAAAAATGTCTATTACTGAAAAGACAGACACAAGCATATACTACAGAGTCTAAGAAGTAGAAGCCACACCATAAGAGGGAAAGAAAATCAGTACTCAAATTACGAAAAGCAGAATGATCCCTCCAAATACTGGGAACTGCAGTGTTCATTGAATATTGTCTTTGTTGCTGATTTTTGCCCTCATCTACAAAGTAGAGTTTTAGTTTAGTATAATCTCATTTGTCTGTGAATGATTCTTTCTGCTCATGTATGTGGTCTGTAATGTTTATTGAGAGAAAACAAGACTTTATGTAATTCTCAGTTTCAGAATCACTGTTAAAATTTAACATCCTTCATGATAAAAATGGTGAAGAAATTAGGAATAGGAGGAATGTAATAATACAATAAAGGTCTTAGACAACACCCTACCAAATGAGGAAAAACTTTTCTCCAAGAAATGAAACATCTTAATATTCCTATTTTCCCTTTCATTATTAAAATGTCTGTTATTTGTCACTAGAGTAGACAGTAGCAGAAAGAAGAAAGAGAGAGAAAGAGATAAACAGAAAGAGAGGGGGAGGGAAAGGGAAAGGAAGGAGGGAGAGAAAGGAACTAAAAAAGAGGGAAAAAGAAAGGGCTTCAAGTTGAAGTGATAACAGCTAAATTATTACTCTTAACAGATAATGAAAGCTTATATAGAGAGAAATTCTAAAAGATGCCACTAAAATTCTATTAAATTCAATGAATGACCATTTCAGTGTCTAAAATTCAGATATTCAAATTCCAGTGAAGAATTATTTGGGGTACAAATAAAGTAAAGAATGACATTAATCTCATTTACAGCAGTCACACACACACAAAAGACTAGTGATAAATTCAATCAAAGAGATGAAAGATCTTTACAATGCAAATTAGAAAACATTGATAAAAGAAATAGAAAGGAATATACACAGAGAGAAAGACAATTGTGCACACCCACAAACACACACATCTATTTCTGAATTCTGAGCACTGTGGTCACAATTCCCCAAAACTATCTCCAGATTCAATGAAATACTTAAATATAACCAAAATATTATCCATACAAATAGGAAGGAGATACTGAAATGTTTCTGGGAGCCTCACACTGCCTTAAATCCCAAGTCACTGTAGCAATTTTGAGCAACAAGAATAAAACGGAAGGGTACAGATGTGAAGCAGTGTGTGCTAGTATAAAATCTTGCTTGTTGTCCAGTGAAATAGACATCCACAAGTCCTCACTCCCACACTAGACCCTTGATTCTCAACAAAGGTGTTAACAAGCTCACTTTGCTTTGCTTGGAATTTTTTCCTTAATTTCCCAGTTGGGTTGTTTACTGCAATGGGAAACGTAGTTAATATTTCTGTAAATGTATTATGCTTGTAACTTTCCTACTTTAGTTTTTCAGGTAAAATAAGCTGATGGTTTAGATCTCGCTGCATGAATCATATTATCCATTTTGAATAAAAGAGGGTTTTTTTGCATTGTTTCCTTCCTTTTTCTTGAATAATTTTTCTGTTTAGTGCTTCCAAAGTAAGATTTAAGATTTTTCTTCCATGTATTCTACTGTTATATCTTATTTAAAACACATAATGATTAAATTATTATAATTAGACTAAAAAAACTATTTCAAAATATGACTTGTAGTACAGTTATTTACTCCTCCAATTCTGAGCAGAACACAGGATGGAAGACTGTGAGGTATCTGTGTTGATAAGGAGACTTACTTTGGTTGACTTTTGATTGTTTGCTCATGTATATAAAAGGTAGGGGAATACTATAAAAATAAAGTATTTTGGGGAAAAAAGTAATAGATAGTGAATAATAGAGAAAGGTTTACTCCATTTAGACCAGTGATTCTCAACCATCCTTATTCTGTGACACTTTAATGCGGTTCCTCATGTTGTGGTGACCACCAATCATAAATTTATTTCCATTGTTACTTCTTAACTGTAATTTTGTTATAGTGAGGAATTGTAAATATCTGTGTTTTCTGATGATTTGAGGTGACCCTTGTGAAAGGGTCATTGGACCTCCAAATGGGTCATGACCCACAGCTTGAGAGCAACTGCTTTAGAATAATATATGCTTGAGAGAAGAGTGATTAAACTATATTAATAGACAGGCAAGAAAAATATGTACCAACAAGTTCTTCACAAATATAAAGCCAATCACACACTATGCAGTTCTTCGTGTTGTCTCCATACAATCTATGTAGTTATAAATGTTACATACATTGAAATTACCCTTTAGTGTCTATTTACTCATTTTTAATTTATGTGTATGGTTATGTGAATGTACACCATATATGTTTGTACAGAGGCCAGAGGAGTACATTTAATCCCTTGCAGGTGTGGCTACTTGGGTGCTGGTAACTGGGTTCTCTGGAGGAATAGCAAGTGGTCTTAATTGTTGAGCCATTTTTTTATCATCTAAATTAACTGTAGTTTCAAGTACTTCTCCCAATTGTGCATATGTTGTTTCTGCTATTTAACTTTACAATTGGGTCTTTAGGAAATAAAGTATTCATTTATGTAAGATATTGACTTGATTTCAGGGAATAAAGCAATAACTGTTGCCCATATAAGGGCAATTGGATTTTGATAAAGTGCTTTCTTTCAGTTGAGTGTTAGAAATTCTTCACAGTAATGAAAAATAAATTCATAAGGTTGTTATCTTATAGTGATATTTTGCATGTATTTTAATAAATAAAGCTTGCCTAAAGATCAGAATGCAAAACTAAGCCACTAGATGCTACAGAACGGTTGCACACAACTTTAATCCATAGACTCGGTAGACAGAGGCAGACTCTGTGAGTTCAAGCTACCCTGGGCTCAAAAGATTAATCCAGAAACAGATCCAGGTGGTGGAGGCTCATACCTTTAGTCACAGTGTTTGGGAATCACATACTTTTCATCCCAGGACTAGGTAAGTAGAGACAGGACCCACATGGCTGGGTAGAGAGAGAAATATAAAGGGGAAGAGACAGAAACTCAAGGAGTGCAGAGTGTGAGGATTCATGGAGACAGGATCTTGCCGTTTCATTATGAAGATTTGGTAGAGCTAAAAGGTCTCTCTCGTGGTTAGCTGCTTTGCTTTTCTGTTTTTGAGCTTGAACCCCAATATTTGTCTCTGGGTTTTTATTATTCATGCTACATTGTATATTTCATGTGTACATATATGCTCTTGTGTATGAGTATATTCTAATATACATATGTGTGGAGACCAGAGAGCCACTTTGAGTGTCCTGTTTAATAGCAATATACCTTGTTCTTGAAGACAGGTCTCCATTGGTCTGGAGCTCACTGATTAACCTAGGTTGCCTGCATGCTGTGTTCCAAGATTCTGCCTGTGTCTGGTTCCTCAGAGCTTCGGTTATAAGCCCTTACCAATACGAGTGACAATTTTTTGTGAATTTAAATAGTTTTATTAGACATTGCAGTTCCCCTATGATTTATTAGAGATTGCATTTTCCACCTGTTTTTATTAAACACTACATTGTCTCTTTAGGATACAGTGCTTATAAAGTGTGTCGTTTTGTTTACTTCCTCTCCCTGTGCACATGTTCCATGTTCAAGTACTGAGAATGCCCAGTATTTATTGTAGCAGCTTAAATTTAGAACTGACATGAAACTTGCTATATTTGGGTCCTTCAAATGTTTCCCTGTGGAACAATGCTACAGCTCTGCTTGGATTGACTTAATCCACCTCTTCAATGGTGAACTCTGAAGCAGCTCCACCAGATGGAGAAGCTCCCTCACCAGTGAAGCTCCCAGACATTCCTCCAAGCATGCCATCACCCTTCTGGGACAGCTTGGTAATGATGGGGGTGCAGATTTTTCTCCAGTTCTTTCTGCTGGTATTCCAATTTTTCCTTGTCTTCAGTCTGACTCTTATCCAGTTGACTGATGATTTCATTACACTTGTCTAGAATCTTCTGTTTCCCCTCATCATTGATCTTGCTTGAAAATTTCTCATCTTCAACTGTTGCTTTGTGTTGAAAGCATAGGACTCCAGTGAATTCTTGGAGGAAAGCTTATCTCTTTATTTCTCATTTCAGCTTCATCATACCCAATGACTAACATTTTTTATATGGGTTCTGAGGACCAACTTCTGGTTCCTATGTTTGTATAGTAAGCACTTTACTATCTTGCTGCATATTATCAAGTGAAAGCACACAGTTCTTATTCTTACTTTGGGTTGCACAATTGCAGATGTGCAGAGTGATCATTGTTACTTGCTTCTCTGCCACACAGTCACCCCTCTCCCCTACTCGATGTGTAGAATTCATGCTGTTTGATTGCTGTTCCCATGTCATCACAGTAAGTGCTTTTCATTTTGTCAGACAAAATAGGGTTCTGTTTGCTTTGATAATCTCAGAATTTTTCAATTTGTACCTCCTTAGAGAGCAATACCGAGGGACATTGACCTCTCTCAGGCACCTGGTTTAAAATCTTGGAGTCCACTTTCTAATTCTAAGTCTCCAGCATTTGTCTTACGCATTTCTTCAAGTTAACTTCAAGTGTTAGCATCTTCAATCCGCAGATCTTTCTAACCATCTCTCAGTAACACATTTTCTGTCTCTAGGATTTATTTATTTTTTTGGTTTTGTTCTTGTTGACTGATATATCCAAATTTTATTCTTTGCCAAATTCCTTAATATATACACATATACTATGCATATTCATATATATGTTATACACATGTAGATACATACATATTGAGAGATATTGCCTCTTTTTAGATTCTTATTACAATAAATAGCATTATTTGGGCTGGAAGCCATGCCTTCCAGATAAGCAGGCAAGACATACAGAGTTCTCTAGTCTCTCTGTTCTCCAAGACTCAATTTTCAGGATTACTTCTAGAGCAACAACAGACCATCTCCTCCTGACTTCTTCTTCCCCAAGCCTCCAGCACCAACATTTCTAATTGAACATACCAGTCAAGCAGGTTAGTAAAATAGTCAACACACTTCTGAAAATACAGAAAGGAAACAGAATGCAAAGAACAAAATACCCACCTGACAAACATAAACCCAGAAATCAGAACCTAGACGTATAACTTCTCCAAACACAGATGCCTAGATACCAGCAAGAACACACCAGCAGCTTGGATAATATGTCACTACCAGAGCCTAGTTGTCTACCATAGCATACCTTGAATATTCTAACATAGTTTAATCACAAGGTAGAGACATTAAAACAAACTATAAGAATATGATAGAGGTCTTTAAAAAGCAGATGAATAAATTCTTTAATGAAATCTGAGAAAAGTAAAGGGGAAGACATGGGACATGAGAACATGAGAGAATGGAATGATCAAGTTGGGGGTGTGATGGGGTTGAAGACCAAGGAAAGAGATAGCTCAATAGTGGCGGCCATTGTCAGACCAGGGAGAAACCTGATGCTAGGGCAATTCCCAGGAATCCACAAGGATAATCTCAGCTAAGAGCCCTAGCTATAGTGGAGAGGGTACCTAAACTGGTTTTACCCTGCCTGTTATCAGATTGGTAACTGCCCTAACTGTCATCATAGAACCTTCCTCCAGGAACTGATGGAAGCAGAAGCAGAGATCCACATCTAAGCACCAGGCCAAGGAGTCTAGTCAAAGAGAGGAGAAAAGCTTAATTGAGCAGTGGGGGTTCAAGAACATGACAGGGAGACAGAGACAACTGACCCAAACTTGAGAGAGTTCATGGGCTCTAGACTGACAGCTGGGGATCCTATGTGTGACAACTAGGCCTACTGCATGTGGGCAACAGCTTTATGGAATGCTGAAAGCGGGACCAGGATCTATCCTGAGTTCATGGGGTAGCTTTTTGAAGGCCATTCTGTATGGTGGTATGCCTTGCTCAGGCTTGATGTGGAGTGGGATGGAGGGGAATGGAGAGGCTTGGTCCTGACTCAACTAAATGTGCTAGGCTTTGGTCATTACCTAAAGGGGCCTTACCCATTTTGCAAAGTGGCTGGGCAAGGGTTGTGAGAAGGTGGGGGGAGAGAGAGAAAGGGAAGGAGGGAGAATGTGGTTGGTATATAAAATGAATAAAAAATTAAAATATAAAAAATATAAATTTCAAGCCAGGTGGTGGTGGCGCATGCCTTAAATCCCAGCACTCGGAAGGCAGAGGCAGGCGGATCTCTGTGAGTTCGAGACCAGCCTGGTCTACAAGAGCTAGCTCCAGGACAGGCTCTAAAGCTGCAGAGAAACTCTGTCTCAGAAAACCAAAAAAAAAAAAAAAAAAAAAAAAAAAAAACCAAAACAAAACAAAAATATAAATTTCAATAGTCTCCCCACAAAACCAACAACAGAAAACAGCTGGAGGAAATTAATAAACCCTTATAAAAGTCAAGGTAGAGTTGCGAAGACAAAAACAGTTGAAGGAAACAAAACTGTCCGAGACCTGCAAATGAAAAGAGAAGGCATAAAGAAGACACAAAGTAGAAGATTTAAGGAAAATAAACTGAGAACATTCTGGAGATGAAAAATTTAGGATTGTAAACAAGAACTACAGAGTCAAAAGTTACCAACAAAATGCAAGAAAGGGAAGAAAGAATCTCAAGCACTGAATATATAAGAAAAGAAATGAATATACCAGTCAAATAAAAGGTTAAGTCTGAAAAATTCCTAACACAAAACATCCAGAAAACCAAGAACACCATGAAAAGACTAGACTTATGAATAATAGGAATAAAGGGAAAAGAAGAATACCAGCTCAAAGGTATAAAAAATATTTTCAACAAAATCATAGAAGAAAAAAATTTAACCTAAAAAAGATGTTCCTATAAAAGTTTAAGAAGCATACAGAACACCAAATTTATTGGACCAGAAAAGAAACTCTCCTACCCACATAATAAGTCAACACTAAACATACAGAAAAGTATAAAGACAGAAAAGTAAAAAGACTAAGTAACATAAAAAGACAGACCTATTAGAATTACATCTAACTTTTCAATGGAGACTCTCAAAGCTAGAAGTCCTTTGACAGATTGCTACAGACTCTAAGAACTTATAGATGCCAGCCCAGAATACAATTTCTAGTAAAACTTTCAATTACCATAGGTGGAGAAAATAAGTTAATCCACAAAAAAGCTAAATTTAAATAATATCCATCTCCAAATCCAGGACTACAGAATATGCTAGAAGGAAAAGTCCAAACCAAGGAGTTTAACCATATACATAAAAACATAGGAAGTACATAATCTCACACAAGTAAAACCAAAAGAAGGGAAACACACACACACCACCACCACTACTACCATCAACTATAAGAAAATAATAGAAGTTAATAATCAATCATTGGGCATTGATATCTCTCAATATCAGTGTCTTGAATTTCCCAATAAGAAGACACACATTGACAGCATGGATATATAAAAACAATAATCCTGATGCATATAAGAAACATACTGATATTTCAACACTAAGGATATATATTAATTCAGAGTAAAAGCTTAGGAAATGATATACCAAATAAATAGATTTAAGATGCAGACTTGTAAAGACATTTTAAATATCTAACAGAATTTTAAAAAAATTAATCAAAGGAGATGAAAAAAGGCACCCACTTTGTAAAACAAACAGACAAAAAACCCTACTATGTCTTAAATCCCATATTGACCTTCACATGCTGAGAGTAGGAGACTTCAGTACACAGTCTCTCCAACAGAAAGGTAATACAGACACAAAATAAACAGAGAAATATTGAAGTTGACAAACATTATAAATCAGAGAACCCAACAGATATTTACAGAACATTACACCTAAAAATGAAAGAATAGACCTTCTCAGCCTCAATCTGAATCCAATAACATATCAAAAAATTATTCACCATGATCAGGTAAGTTTTATTTTAAGTATACAGGAATGGTTGAACATACAAAAATCAGTCAATATAGTTCAACATATAAATAATTGGCTAGGCATGATTAGGACCTCTGACAGCACCTGTTGCTAATCCCTCAGGAAGCATCAGTGGTCACGCTTCAATGGCTAGGCACCATCAGGATCTCTGATAACACCCATTGCTAGGCCCTCAGGCAGCATCACATGGTTGCCCTTAATTGGCTAGGCATAATCTTGACCTCTGCCAGTCCCAAGCAGTCTCCAGTTTGGCTCCTCTCTTCCTTTCAGGCTTTAAATTCCTACATATCCACCATTTTCTATTTATTACATGGGCAATCAGCAAGCCAGAGTTCTAAGGAAGGCTACCTAAGGTGGGCTCAGCAACTGGACTGTGCCTGTCTTAGGTTACCTGCTGAACAAACTCTTACCTATCATTGTCTATGAGACCTCCAAAGCATTTATTCCTGGAGAGCTACCAGAGTGGGGGGATTAGGTGGTATTCTTTTGAATTTCAGATAACCAGGCATGCATAACCTTCTGTGGAGGATTGCAAGAAGGATTCCAAGAGCCATTAACACCTGAAGAGCCACCCTAGTTGCTATCTGCTCCTGTCAGTTATGCTGCAAGAGACATTTAAAGAGAATAAGGATTAACAATACCACCTGACAATCAAAGCACATGTAAGCATCCAGGATGGATCAAATAGCTTTTTTATACTATTTCAAACTTTTTTTAAATGAAGTGTCAAAGGCCATAACCTCTGCCCTTAATAAATCAATTTGTTTGGGGGGGGGGGGCAACAAGAGCAAGACAGGGAAGTATATGCATTACTCATCCTGGGTTATTGACTCCTTGGTGGCAGTAGGCTGACCTATAGCCAGGTACACATCTCTTACTGGGATCCTTATTGATATCATGGTAGTCTGAGGAAAAAAAACACAAGCATACCTTCTCTCATGCATTAGCAGGGGAGCTGGCAGGTGCCATTAGAGGGAGATAGGATCTCTCCATCTCATCAGGGGCAGGGGTGTTTTCCTTAGGAGAGATGTTCAGTGTTTCTAGGCTGGGCTGAACCCCTTGTCATCAAAACCAAGAAAGTTTATATGGAAAAGGTATTTTTTAAAGAGAAGGGGAAGACAAATTTATTTGGCAGCATTCATGCCTTAAGTTCAAGTTGGAAAGACTGATCAAACTTAGAGATAACTTTACACAGATCAGAATGTGTTTCATGTATCCATATTAGGGGCCCAAATTGTCATAATGCTCCCACAAGTCCCCTGGGTGTCCAGAGGATCACTGCCAACAAGGGCTTTTGAGGATCATTGTGTTGTAGGCTGGATGTTGTTAGAATGGACACAAACTTTTGTAGTAGATCTTTAGTCTCACGAGTAAGGCTAACTTTGATGGATGAGCAGGTGGGGCCCCCAACAATAAGAGGTGTTATATTTTGATTGTGAATGGGCAAAAAGTGTTTAACAAACTAAACATGTTACATAATGCTGTAATTCTGAGAATGAGTAAAATTCCTTCATTTCCAATTTAAAGGAAAGGAGGTGAACCTGCTTAGCAATGGAAAAACCTAAAAAGAAAGGGGGTACCATTTGAACCTTATCTTGCACCACCATCAGATATAATAAAATGAGATCTTTGAAATATTTTTTTCAGCATGGCCTCATTTTCTCCCTTTGATTATTAACTTCACAGAGATATTGTAGGAGGTGCGGTGTTGTTTACTTGTGTGTGCCATCTTTAACTGTTATGCAACTAATTCCTTTAGGATTGGCAGCTTTGGTTCAATTATAAGCCACTGTTCCACCTAAATGTCCTGATTTGAGAGCCATGCCAATGGGATAGTGCTAGGATGCTCTCTCATGGTATATTTCTGAGGGACAGAGACCCTTAGAGTTTTGTGTGCCACTCATGTGTGGGATTGTGATTTGCCAAACCTGTCTTTTCACAGACCTATAGGCTATCAAATTAAACTCTGTCATTGGTAGCGAGGACAGAACCCATATCCTCTATGATGTCTCTGCCACAGAGGTTTCTTAGTACCATAGAAATGACAGGGTGAATGACTCATGTTTTGCCATCAAGGTTTTTTCTGATGGACTGGACTTGAGGTAAGTTTTAAATCTTGTTGGCCTCCTACTCCACTAATGGGAGGCCCAGGTCTAAATTTCCAGTGGGGGAAGCAGAGTACCTTCATTTCTGTTAATATGGTGATGTTTGCACCCATATCTGCAAAGCCCCTAACAGCTTGTCCATGAAGATAGATAATCAACATTGGGGAGTGTAAAAAAATGGGCAGTGTCCAATAGATTGATTTTTGGATTACCAGAGCCTCCTCTTACTGGCAGGCTTGAAGAGCACCCTGCCTAGAGTTTAAAGGGGCAGATGTTTTTGCAAATTGAGAACTGTAATCCTTTGCCCAATGAAAACCCTTATTGTATCTGGGACATCGGGTGCTAGGTTGTGCCCAGGGCAGCCACACCACAGATGGCCTGGTTTGCCACATCCCCAGCCAGATCTATATACTTGAGAGCCCCTGGATATATCATCAGCGTGCTCTTGTCTGCATGGAGGGCATCCAGGCAAGCGGTGAAGGCAGCAATGGGACTGATACTGGGATCAAGACCTCTTCTGGTCAGTACCCACTTGTGAATGTCCTCATTAAGGATTGCTGCAACCGCATTGTGGTTAGGGGCGTTAAGCCCTTCCAAAGCCAATTGTTTGATTATCATTTTTCCTAGTGGGGTTCAGGTCTACTCTCTACTTTTACTGCCTCACTGATGCATGTGAGAAAATCAGCAAAGAGTTCTGCTGACTGTTGAATAAAATCGCAGAAATAAGCTGAAGGTCCTACGAGGTGCATGTCTTAAGAGCTTTTAAGGCCAGCTTGGAAACCTGTTGGTAATAGGATTGATAGCCAATTTGTGGCAACTGGATAGGGTCAACAAAATTACTACATCCAGTGAGCATGTCAAGTGTCACTGGACCATTAATTATGAGGTTCATTCATGCTTAGCTTTTACTTGATCCTCATAAACCAGTTTCCAGCCAAGAAAGGCAGACAGCTCCAGCACAGCCTTGAGCAGACTATACCAATCAAGGTAAGTCTGTAGTTGCATCAAAGTAGATGAAGTTTTAACTGTGATCACACCTTAGCATGATACACTGACCTTGAACTGTTTGTCTCCTTCTCATCAGCTGTCAAAGAGAGATCAGACATGGAAGGGGTGGAGGTGAAGGAGAAGTTACCCATTTGTAGAGGGAGACAATAGCCAACAGGGATAGGAAATTATGTCAAACTTTTATGTCTTGTGGTTAGTGGGGAACTTCTGTGGTTCTTTAGGCCACAGCCACATGTCCACATGGTGTCTCTGAATGAGGGATGGTGTTCAGGAGCTGAGCCTCTGTTCTACCTCCTGGGGGCCAGTTCTTATATGGAAGTACCAGGCAAAATAAAACAGAAAATAAAATATGCCTTCCTAACTGGATGGGCAGATAAACATGACAGACAACACACAAAAAAATTTAAAGGATAGGGGTCCCAATGCTTACCTGTTGAAGGGACTGAGAACACACAACATCGAGGGACCTTTTCACCAAAATACACTGTCTTGGGAGCATTGTCCATACTGCACATGAGGAGAGGGAGATGGTTAGAACCTTTTCTGAACAGCCCCCCAAAATTATAGCTGCAATGGAAAAAAAAGATTCTGATAAGGCACCAGATGTAGCTGGGCCCTAACATCTTCCTCTGGGGAGGGGATGACAAGGCATGACATCAGTGACATAGATGTTGGGAGTACAGTGGAAGGGATGCAGCAGACTCAGTTATTTAGCAACAGGGAAGATCTTATATACCTTCCTAGAACCCAGGTGTTCTAATCCCTTGCCTTAGCATGGTCACCCCTCATTGGCTAGGCATCATCAGGACCTCTGATACCACTAGGCAGACTCCAGGTTTGTTTCTCTCAGTCTGATAGGCCTCGCCTTCCTACCCTTATATAAATAACAAATATAATAAATAACATATAAATAACAAAGGGACTGAGAAAGAAATCAGAGAAGCAACACCCTTCATAATAGCCTCAACTATAAATTATCTTGGGATAACTCTAACCAAGAAAGTAAAGACTTTTATTTCAAAACTTTCAAGTTTTTGAAAAAAAGAAATTGAAAAGCATATCAGAAGATGGAAAGATCTCTCGTGCTCATGAATTAGAACTATTAATACAGTAAACATGGCCATGCTACCAAAATCAAGCTACAGATTCAATGCAATCCCCATCAAAATTTCAACACAATTCCATACAGACCTGGAAAGGACAATACTCAAGGTCACATGTAAAAATAAAAAATCTAGGATAGCTAAAATAATGCTGTACAATGAAAGAACTTCTGAAGCTATCAACATTAGTAATTTCAAGCTGCACTCAGACATATAATAATAAAAACTCTATCGTTTTATTATGTTAATAGATGGGTTGATCAATGGAATCAAATTGAAGATCCAGACACAGATGCACACAAATATGGACATCTGATTTTTGATAAAGGAGCCAGAGATACACAATGGAAAAAGTAAGTATCTTCAACAAAACAACCTGATACCTTAACTTTATAGATGTTAGAGTGGGGGATAGCCTTGAATGCACTGGCACAGGATACAGGATATTCTTTCTGAACAGAATACTGATAACCCAGGGACTAAGATTAATAATTAATAAATGGGAACTCATGAAACTGGTATGCTTTTGTAAGGCAAAGAATACTTTCAGTGAGACAAAATATCAAGCTCCAGAATAGAAAAAAAAAGTTTTTTTAAAACCACATCTGATAGAAGGATAATGGCAAAAAATATAAAGAACTCAAGAATTTAGAAATTAGCTCAGTGGTTGAAAAAACACCTTCACAATATTTTTCAGACAAGAATATACTTCTAGAAAATTTCATCATGTACAAGGTAACTGAGACTTGGAAAGACAAATATAGATGTTATGTATTGGCTTATAAGTGAATATTAGCTGTTAAGTAAAGGATAATCAAGCTATCACCCAGATAACTAAATAGGAGGGCTCTAATGGGGATGTATGGACCTCTCTGGGAAGTGGAAATAGAGTAAATTTTGTGGGTGGTCTGGGGGCTTCTGATAATGGGATATGGAAGGATCAGATTGCAAAGGAGGGAGAGTCAACTGGAACTGTGAAGTGTGGGGAATTATCTGGAAACACAGTGCAGTGGAAACTTCCTGGAATCTATGAGGGTAACCCTAGTGAGGACTTCCACTAATGGAGAATACAGAGTCTGAACTGTCTATCCAATGCAGGCAGGGAAGGCTTCCCGTGGCAGAACTGGGTAACTATATTCAGTTGAGTTCAGGATCTGGGGTTCCCATGGAGATCCCTAGAAAACCAAGGCTGATGCTAGTACAAGAGTCTACTCTTTAAAAACTGAGAGTGGGGCCTCATTGTCAAAGACAATCCATATTCATAGGGCTCTTTGAATGAAGGGAGGTAAAGCTGGCATCTGCATAGATACTTCACCTGGACATTTTAGACTGGCACAGGAAGGTATCGCTATAGAAAGAGAAACCTACACACCAACCCAGCCACCAATATGTCTTATCTGCAAGATGTGCTGGGGCAATTGTGCCACAGAACTTGAGGGAGTCACCAACCAAAATCTGGTTTAAGTTGAAGTACACACCATTAGAGAGAGCCCATGCTCTACACTACCTTGATGGCCTGCAACCCACTGGATAGCACAGATACCTATGGTAGAACCAAACAAAACAGACAAAAAATAATAACGAATGTAATGCTTCCTACTGATATTCTGTTACACTCAAAGACTGTTGTCCTGTCCAGTCATCATCAGAAAGTCTTCCTCCCCAAGCACATGAGAGTGGATGAAGAGACCCACAGCCAGATATTATGGCGTGAGAGAGAGGACCTAAATTGGAGGATTTCATTCGTTCCTTCCTTTTAGAGATCTGGGAACCATATGAAAGAGTGGGAGGAAAGATTATAGGAGCCAGGGGGCATGAAGGATACCAGGGTCACATGGCCCACCAAATAAATTAAGCAGGGTCAGATTTGCTCACAGGGACTGAAGCTGAAAGTACAAGGCCTCTATGGGTGCATATATACTGGGTCCTCTGTGCATTTATTAATGTTGTTAGCCTGGTGTTTTTGTGGGACTAACAATGAGAGAGGTTGAATCTCTGACCGTTTGTCTGCTTTTGGGATGCTTTCCCTCCTATTGGGTTGCTTTGTCCAGCCATGATATGAGAGTTTTGGTTTTGTCTTACTGTATCTTGATTTGTCCTGTGTGAGTTTTGTTTCTTGGAGGTCTGATCTTTTCTGAAGAGGAAGGAGGAGTGCATCTGGGGAAGAGAGGAGGTGGTGGGGTTAGCTGTGAGTTATAGAGGGAAGAGAAGCCATGGTTAAATGTATTGTTCTATAGAAGACACTATTTTCCATAAAAAATAAAAATGCATTGCTTTTAGAAGATATAATTTGACTTCTTTATAAAATAGAGATTTATTACAGTTATTTAACTTCTTATGTTAAAAAATTACAATAAATCATTTTAGTATGCCGGTGCTTATGTGTGTGTGATATGTTCATCTTCACATGAGTTTGTACATGTGTATATATTAATGTGTGTGGGAAGAGGTTAATTGATGTAAGATATTTTCTTAGGCATCTTCTTCAATTCATCTCCCCATTATCTTTCAAGGGAAGTTCATTCAATAAAACCAAATCTTCCTTGGTTTAAACTGGGCTGAAATCTCCCAGGGTCTTCTTATAAATTATCAAAAAGTAAAATATCTCTTCAACTCCAGATAATTTTATGTTTGCATTACTGGTCAAAAAGAGAGTCATATGAGTTATCAACAGGCAAAACAGAGACTTAAAATGAAGTATCCCACACATTTAATCTCTTCAGAGAGATAATCTACCTTTAATAATGGAAGCCAGAATATGTCTAAGTTAACTTATAGAAAACAAAGTAATAAATGTTTCTTGAATAGAAAAACTAAGATTTTGAATATATCCTTTTTATGTATCAGCCTGTTGAAACATTAAAGACTTAATATTTGTTGTTGACTATAAGTTATTAAGTTAGTTATTATGTTTCAAATAGTCTTTTTGAATTTCTCAAATACCAAGCAGAGATCTAATAAAAATGGATAAAATGACAAGTCAGATAGAGTGGCCACTTCACATTTATTTGTCAAGTCCCTGTTAAATGTCTCACAACCTTTAAGAAATATATCTTAATGATTTTTCTCAGTGGTGTTATTTCTTCATGTGTAGTTTGTCCTGATACTTGTATTCAGCATGGCTTGAAGTTTCTTAGTATTAAAGATGAGGTGTGAAAATTTAGAAATTTGTTTTGCTTTGTTTTAACTAATCTCTTTTAATAAATGATACAATCATGTATATATATATATATATATATATATATATATATATATATATATATATATATACTGTTTGGAAGATGATAACCCCTTGGAATGAGATCAATTTTGCTTATATACACAACAACTTATTTTTCATCTGAATCAGAAATGTCACACCAAATTAGGGTTTTAACTCCTCCACCTGTGAGTCACTATTTCAAGGGTCATCGTTTCTGTATTCTGTTCTGTTTGAAAATCTAGTGTAATTCTTAAGATAAATCTACTTTTTTCATGTTTAACAATCTTTAATTCAAATACAAAAGTTCAATACAAGCCAATTGTAGGGCTTGGGATTTATTCGTTTAATCTACTTTTTAAGTGATCATGATTCACCATAAAGTATCAAAACCATTGAATCCTGACACTTTGTGGTTAACTTTCTGAAAGCTAAAAATGCTTCCTCTAATACAAGAAAAATAATGGCCCTTCATATCTGTGTTTTTGCCAGACTATTGGGTCTTATTGTAAAACAGACAAACTATAAAATTCAGTGGCTTGTATAATTATACCTCTAGATACAATGAACTAAAATGAAGATCTTTATATGCTCATGTTCAAATAAATAGTTCAGTGTTTAGAAGATGTAGGCAGTAATTGTATTGACTGCTGTGAATTTTAATTTTAGGCATGGTAAAAGAATATAATTTGTATATGTACTCTACAGTAATAATTTCTCTTAAATGAAATGATGATAGGTAAAAGTCTCAAGTAAAATTTAAAGAAATGATTTTGATTATATATCATATACTAGTGTTTTATCTCATTTTTGTCTTCTTTATTGCTTGATTGTCTAGCTTATTTGTGTCTATTAGGCTAGAAAGTTTGAAAATTGTATGATAGTTTCCAGCAGGAATTATCATGTGAGGTATTGAAAAGCAATGAGTAACTAAAGTGCACCTTGACATACTGAAATTTTACGAAATCAGAGATTTGCTCCTGTGCCAAAATGAGTTGCCAGGAAGCCTGAAAGGTCTTTTAATGAAAATATTGCTAAGCTTATTTTTCTAATATAATGCCGGGTCTTCAATGAATGCATTGTGCTACTTGGTGGGAAGATATTGCGGAGGGAGTCGGGATCTCTTTATGGTAACTTTCCATGTTCTTTAGGATGAATGTTTGTAATGCCAATCTGAACATCTTTCAATATCCTTTCTGTTCTCATTTTCTAAGTCAAAAATTGTAACCCCAATACAAAGAATAAATATAGTTTATTATCATAACTGATTAGAATATAAACTACTTAAGAAATTAACATTTCAATAATTGCAGAAATTATCTTAATCAAAGTTAACATTTACTTGAATTACAAGACTGATTTACTATTAGGATGAAGTAAACTATTTGGAAGAAGTTTGTTGTTTTATTTTAATTGAAAGTGAGATTAAAAATAACCATTTAAGTGTCTAGACACTTTCAAGAAGAAAATAACTTCTGTTTCAACTTCGTAACAATGTAGACAAGTCTGGCCTTAAACTCAGTAACTTTTTACCTGTCTCTGCCTCATGAGTGCTGTGTCTAAATGTATGTGCCACCACAATTGGCTCATTTATTAGTTTGGAAGATTCAAAGTAAAGATTTCAAATTGTATCACAAATATGCTTTATTGCATTACATTCAAAGTTTTTGAACGATTTGAAAGTGACTGAATTGCTATTTCACACATATTTGTAGATTCAAGGAGTATCTGAATGTTTAAATGTGGACATACATATGCAAAATAGTAAATATAATAATAGGGGGTTCAGCTATGCAGCTGAATCAGCAAGCTTCACATACCAGTGGATGACATCCTAAGTTTGCCATTGACCTCCCTTCACATGAATATGTACAACACACACACTCACCATATAGTACCACATATTATACTTTTTAAACGTAAAATGAGGATTATTCCTATAAGTAATCATGTTTAATTTATTTGTTATTAAACAGGTAACTTTCAAATAAGGTAATTACCATTCCAATAATGAATTTAGTATGTCTTAAGGAAAAAAATCATGATATCAAAATTTTCTAAGTTAATAGGTGAATGTGAATAATAGGTATTTCTATTAGAAGATTGCTCAAAATTGCTGTCTTGTATTCTGGAGTCAGAAGAATATAAAACAAGAAGAAAAAAAAGAGAAAGAAAGGTTCTGGAAGTTTTCTTTTAAACATTTGATTCTGTCTTTGTTTTTAAGTGGTGTATTTGGGAGAATCCTGGTCATCATTGGTTCATTGTCTGATTGCATGAAACATTATTTTCTTTAGAAAATTTTGTTGCAGATTTTCCACAATGTAGCAGCATTATCAGTGTTAGCTTGTATTGGACATGATTGCTTATGTCAATGGTACTGGTTTAGTTATTAATTCATTATTAATTCATTTGAATCTAATGATATTCTGGATATACACTTCTAATATATACAGCTTATAAAGAAAGAAGCTGAAATGACGATATTGTTTATCTAAAGTAAGTGTATAAAATATGAAATATAAAGTAACAAGACTCAAATTCCAGTCCAGATAGTTAGGCTCAATGTATATTCTTATAATCTTTCAATTTTTCATCTCAATTTATAACTTTCAAATATACCCTACTCCACGCTCTTATTCACAGCCTATCTTCTTGTTTACATGTTCCATAAAATAAATTGTGAAAAACGTGCTTTAATATGATTTACTATGTGATCATCTTTATTTAGGATTTCATTTAGGAAAATGAAAACAAACTTTTAAAATTACTAGTTAGTAAAACAATTTGTGGAAAGTTGTCTTACCTTCTGTTATTATATGGAAGGAGCAGTGATTTCTCAGCAGATTTTCCTCTTGTTTCATGAACAGTGTTCCTTTAAAAATGTTGATTTAACTTGGGTCCAGTTAAATTATCAGCAGATAAAAAAATCACAGTAATAATCACAGCAATATCTTATGAAAGACTCTCCAACAAAATCCCATGGATCCTGGTTATTATGCATAAACAGTTTGCTGACATTATAAAGATCTCCTTACAGTCAACTAAGGCAGCTTATGCGCATGTCAGAGACGCATCCAGCATAAACCCCAAGGAGAGAGACGACTCAGTTGGTGTGTGCTTTATTTGCTTACGCTGTGAAGTGAGGATCTACAATTGTTTATGTATTGTCGTCAGGTGGTATATTTTCCTCACTTCTGGTTTAAAAGTACCGACTGTAATCTGTGCAACTGATATAGAATCCCCTTCAGCTAACACACACAAAGTTATGAAACTGATAGTTGAATTATCTACTGAAGGCTATAGCTCACGCAGGATGCTAAGAACCTGTCAGTTCAAGGAGGCAATAAAGACATCAGATTCTCACAGTTCAACTTAGTTACTTTCTGAGAAGGCTAATATTGCCAAGAGTGAACTTTGGTAGACTATTAGCCTTGACCTAACAGAAAATGGAATTAGTATGCATTAAAAATCCTTTTAACGGAGGAACCATATACTCACCTCTAATTGAAATAGCTATTGTTGCAATGCTAAACAAATCAACTTACAAATCATGCCACTCACATAGTCTGGCTATAGTTTATAAGGTGCTTAATACAGAGGTTTTCTTTTAAAGAAATGATTTATGAATTTTAGGCATTTGTGTTGATGAGATGTCACTTTCAAGAGTGTACCTTCAGGGGAGGTAAATGGGAGGCAGGGAGGAGGTGGAAATTTTTAATAATATAAAAAATAAAGCTATCAAACAGGAAAAAATATATAAATATTTTAGCTGGGTGGTGGTACATTCGAGAGACACAGGCAGGCAGATCTTTGTGAGTTCAAGGCCAGCCTGGCCTACAAAGCATGTTCCAAGAGAGCAGGAGCTGTTGCAAAGAGAGACCCTGTCTCGAAAACCAATGCAACAACAATAATAAAAATAACTACAATTTAAATATTTTTACTGTATATTTCTGAATAAAGCACCTTGAGAACTTAAAAAAAAAGAGTGTACCTTCTCTTATATCTGTAGGAGATACAACCTCACAGCTAAGTTCTTTTTCTCTTTCAATCTTACTGTTTTCTTCTATAATGATCTCTAGGATTAAGGTGCAGGATCTGTGAATATATATATACATATACACATGTATATGTATATATATATATGTATATGTATATATATACACACACACACATACTGATATTGGGGACCACCTGATCTTGATTTATTAATTTCTGCATTTTGATGGATCGTGGTTTTCAGCAGTGTTCTCAGTCAGTTGTAGATGATGACAGTGATATAAACACCAATGTGGAAGATGAAAGCTCAGGAGCCCTCATCTCTAGACAAAGAACTAAGTATTGTAGAGCACTTGAGAAACAGTATGTAGTGAGGAGCACACCAATTGCTTATCCACTTCCTATGTATGGCCCTGAAATTACACATACACAGTCAAACACACAGACACAGACACATACACAGACACACACACACACACACACACACACAGAAAAATACACACAAATGTATATGTATATATGTGTTATATGCAAGTAACATTGTAGGAACAGGTTATATTTATACATTTATAAATATATATCAGCACACACATATATGTCATATGCAAGTAACATTGTATGATCAGGTGATATGTATACATTTAGCAATATATTTACATGTAAATATATGCATATATATTCTATTAAAGATATTCTGGCAAAAAAAAAACCCTTCAGATTATTTAGGGTTTTAACTATATATTTTGCCCTTACCATAGTGCAAACCCTTGAAAAGATGAGCTGAAAATTCCATTGTATTTTGTTTCTCCTCTTTTCTTTTGCTTTCCTGTCATCTGTCCAATATTATTTGGCCTTCTGAGGCATAACTGTAGACTCTTTCTTCAGGATTAAGTGTCTTAACTTTAGAAGATCTTGATAGTTCATTGGTCTACTTTGACAGTACATGAGGGTGTCAGAACTCCAGGGAAAAGTTAACTGGATTGTGCAAGAAAGCAATGAGAATTCAGACAAAGACAGGCAACACTGGCTAGATAAAAATAAATAGAATGTATATGTTTAGTGCAAGATATAGTATAAGAATATATGCATTTAGATATCTAATATACATACAGATATACTAATACAAATAAATATTTCCACCAATTTAAGGATTATCATCCATTTCCCTCTGTTTTGCCTTTATGGGAATATTGAGCTTGTTTACCTTTTATAATATAGTGTTTTATATTAATGTGTTTTTCTAATAGTAGTACTGAGAAATGAACCGTTATGAAAGAGATTTCTAAATTAAATTTTACTTTTGGATGGTGACTTTTCATCTCCATTGTATCTTTATTGCTTTGAAACAAACTCTAAACTTCTTTGGTTTTTAAATTAAAGTACTTGGGTCAAATGTACAGAGTCCTAGACACTTACAGGGGAAGCTAATAGATATCATAAAACTTCTGGAACTAATACTCTCATGTGAACAAAAATTTTACCAGCCACTTGCCAAGCATACTTTGATCTTGAATGTCTGATTTATATATAAATTTGTAGACTTTTTCTGAGGAGATTCTTTCCTGTTGTTGAGTCTGTTGAGACAGGATGTTCTAGTTTGTGAGCAAATGTACTTTACTGTCTTCTGAACAGCTACTTCACATCCATTCCCACAACTGAACTGAAAACTATGACTCCAGAGGCAAGGATTTTCTATAGTGTCACGCTTTGTTAAAAGCAAAGGACTATCCATGAGGAACACTGCTATGTGAATGATCTGAACTGACTTTGAAGTTTTATGTACAGTTTAGAGTACAGGACAGGACAGAAGCAAATATTCTGCTTTAAAGTGCTGCAGACTGTTCTAATGTCATGGGAGCTAAGGACATGGAATCTGGATCAAAACAAATTTCAAGGCTTTCTTTGCCATCCGCCATCAAATCACCTGGGGAGTATGACACTGCTTCAGGTAAATCCTTAGATCAATAGAATAGAAGAAACTTCTTATTTTTGTTGCTTAGCTAGAAGGTTTCTTAGTAATTTTTAAAACCAGTTCAGATTTTATATTGATGGGATTACTGCAGTATTCAGAGGCATGCAGTTTTTTATTCCTTAATCGATCAGATGTGATACTTACATACAAAGAGTTGTGATTTTCTTTCTAGGTAATCATCAAAAATTGTAGCAAAACTATATCTAACTCATGAATTATCAAGTTTATGAAATAGTTATGGAAATTCAAGTCTTTAATGATATACATCAAGATTTTAATAAATAAGAAACAGGAGATTAAACACTGAGTAGTAAATAACTTATGAATTCAATTTATTTTATTCATATTTAATTGAAAAACACTTACATTGATGGTCAAATTTATAAATGACAAAGATGTTACTGGTTTTCCTAGAAAAGTTAATATTCCATGTATCTTAAACGTGTGTATAATGGAACTATGAGGTGAGTGAACAGTCACACAGTGGGTCCATTCTCTAGGACCTCCACATGAGAACAAATCCCAGGTCCCTCCCCCAACTCTCTCAGCTTTTCTAGCCAGCCAGCAGGAGAGTCTCTACTAGGTAGGCTTCCCCAATACCCCATCTACCTGATCCTGCTAGCTACTAGCCCTACCCTGTCCCCAAACTCACCTATCTCTTACAAACTTGGTGGAACTCTGAAACACAGCTTGCTACAATACTGAGGGGACTAAGAGCTTGTTACAATACTGAGAGGTTCAAGAGATTGCTACAACACTGAGGGGACCAAGAGAGTGAAACAGGAGAGAAGACCAAGAGAGCAGGCTTATAGAGACTTCAGAGAAACCCTGAGACAGATATTTACAGTACAGAGCCGACTGAAAAAAATTCCCAAACATTCAGACAGCCACAGCAAGGACTGGACCAAGACACAAAGACACTGCTGACCTCATTTGAAGGAACAGATGGGTAGGCGCCAATGCAAGAATTTATCTAGCAACCTAAAAAGCAGCATAGTAACACCAGAATCCAGTGGTCACACAACAGGAAGACTTGATCATCTTAACCCAGAATAAGCAGAAGAAAACAACTATATTGTAACTTTATGAAGACAATAGAGACCTTTAAAGACAAAATAAAAAAAAAAAAAAACTCCCTTATAGAAATGGAGGAAAAGACAAACAAAAAATTGGAAGAAATTTTAAAAAAAGTCCCTCAAAGAAACCCAGATATTCCATGACAAAACAGATTTAAACAATACATATCCACAAATCCAGTCTTACAGAATGTAATAGAAGGAAAATTCTTACCCAAGAAAGCTAACTGCACCCACAAAAATATAGGCAATAGATAATCCCCTCACATACACGTGCAAAACTCAAAGAATGGAAACACACAAACATTACTACCAAAAAATAGCAGGAGTTAACAACAACTGGTCATTAATACCTCTTAATATCAATTGATTCAATTAACCTACAAAAAGACACAGGCTAAGAGAATGGATATGAAAACAGGATCTGGCATTCTGTTGTATACAAGAAACACACCTCAATCTCAAAGACAGACACTACCTCAGAGTAAAGAGTTTGGAAAATGTTTTCCAATCAACTGGGCCTAAGAAACAAGTGGATGTATCTATCCTAATATAACAAAATAGATTTCAAACTAAAATCAATCAGAAAAGTCAGAGAAGGACACTTTATATGCATAAGAGGAACTATTTATCAAGATGTAGACTCAATCCAAAACATCCATGCCTCTAACACAAAAGCACCCACATATAAAAAGAAACATTACTAAAACTTAAATCGCACATCAAACCCAGCACATTAATAGTAGGAAACTTCAACGCTCCACTCTCGCCAATGGACAGGTCAACCAGACAGAAACTTAACAGAGAAATGAGAGAACTAACAGATGTCATGAATCAAATGGACTTAATATACATCTATAGAATATTCCACCCAAACATAAAAGAATGTACCTTTTTTCAGCACCTCATGGAACCTTCTCTAAAACTGATCACATACTTGGTAGCAAAGCAAACCTCCACAGATACAAAAAAATTGCAGTAACCCCCTGTGTCTTATCAGATCATCAGGGATTAAAGTTAGAAGTTAACAACAATACTACTCTCAGAAAGTCTACAAAATCATGGAAATTGAACAGAGAACTATTAAGCCACCCTGGGTCAAGGAAGAAATAAAGAAAAAATTAAAGACTTCCAAGAATTCAACAAAAATGAAGGCATAATGTACCCAAACCTATGGAACAGTATAAAAGCAGCGCTAAGAGGAAAGGTCATAGCCCTACATGTCCACATAAAGAAAATGGAGAAAGCTCACATCAGTGAATTAACAGCATGCAGGAAAGCTCTAGAGCAAAAGAAGAAGATTCACTCAGGAGGAGTAGTAGATAGGAAGTAATCAAATTGAGGGCTGAAATCAACAAAATAGAAACAAGAAAACAATACAAAGAATCAATGAGACAAAGAGCTGGTTCTTTAAGAAAATCAACAAGATAGATAAATCATTATTCAAAGTAATCAAGAGGCAGAGAGAGGACATCCAAATTAACAAAATTAGAAATGAAAAGGGGAACATAAGAGACACTGAGGAAATTCAGAGAATTATCAGGTTATACTACAAAAACCTGTACTCCACAAAATTGGAAAATGTAAAAGAAATGGACAGTTTTCTAAACTGATACTTTATACCAAAATTTATACTTAAATCAAGACCAGGTGAGCAATTTAAATAGACCTATAAACTGCAAGGAAATAGAAGCTGTCATCAAAAAGCTCACAACCAATCAAAGTCTAGAGCTGGATGGTTTTAGTGTATATCAGAACTATCAGAACTTCCAATGAGAGCTAATACATATATTCTTCAAAGTGTTCCACATAATAGAAACAGAAGGAACATTGTCAAACTCTTTTTATGAGGCTACAGGTACCCTGATACCAAAACCACACAAAGACTCAACCAAGAAAGAGAATTACAGACAAATCTCACTTATGAACATGGATGCAAAAATACTCAATAAAATACTGACAAACTGAATCCAAGAACACAACAACAACAAAAAAATCATCCACCATGATAAAGTCAGCTTCACCCCAGTGTTGCAGGGATGGTTCAACATACAACAATCTATCAATGTAATCCATCATATAAATAAACTGAAAGAAAAAAATATGATCATTTTATTAAATGCTGAAAAAGCATTTGATAATATCCAACCCCCTTCTTTATACGGATTTTGGAGATCAGGGATACAAGGAACATATCTAAATATACAGCAATCCGACAACCAACATCAAATTAAATGGAGAGAAACTCAAGGCGATTCCACTAAATTCAGGAACAAGACAAGGCTTTCCACTCTCTCCATATATCTTCAACATAGTTTTTGAAGTTCTGGCTATAGCAATAAGACAATAAAAGGAGATCAGGGGGATTCAGGTTGGAAGGAAAGAAGTCAAACTTTCTTTATTTGCAGATGATATTATAGTATATATAAGTCACCCCCAAACTCTACCAGAGAAATCCTACAGCTGGAAAATACCTTCAGTGATATGGCAGGATACAAGATCAACTCAATAAAAAAATCAGAAACCCTCCTATATATACATTATAAAGAAGCTGAGAAGGAAATCAGAGATACATCACCTTTCACAATAGCCACAAATAACATAAAATATCTTGGGGTAACACTAATCAAAGAAGTGAATGACATATACAACAAGAACTTTAAGTCTTTGATGAACAAAACTGAAGAAGATACCAGAAAATAGAAAGATCTCCCATGCTCTTGGATAGGTAGGATCAACATAGTAAAACTGGCTATCCTACCAAAAGCAATCTATTGATTCAGTACAATATGCATCGAAATTTCAACACAATTTTTCAAAGACCTTGAAAGAACAATAATCAACTTCATATAGAAAAAAACAAAAAAAAAACCCCAGGATATCCAAAACAATTCTGTATAATAAAGGAATTTCCAGAGACATCACCATTCCTGACTTCAAGCTCTATTACAGAGCTACAGTAATGGAAACAGCTTGGTCCTGGCATAAAAACAGAGAGGCTGACCAATGGAATCGAATCAAAGACCCGGTCATTAATCCACACACCTATGAACCCCTGATTCTTGACAAAAAAAGCTAAAATTATACAATGGAAAAAGTAAAGCATCTTCAACAAATGGTGCTGGCATAACTGGATGTCAACATGTAGAAGAATGAAAATAAATCCATATCTATCCCTGTGCATAAATCTTAAGTCCAAATGGATTAAAGACCTCAATATAAGTTCAATCATAATGAACTCCATAGAAGAGAAAGTGGGAAGTACACTTGGATGCATTGGCACAGGATACCACTTCCTAAATGTAACCCCAGTAACATTGAGAACAACTATAAATAAGTGGGACCTCTCAAAACTGAAAAACTTCTGTAAAGCAAAGGACACAGTCAATAAGACAAAAAGGCAACTTACTGAATGAGAAAGAATATTCACCAACCCCATATCAGACAAAGGAATGACCTCCAAAATATATAAAGAACTCAAGAAATTTGACATAAATATTCTAAATAACCCAATTAAAAATGGGGTACAGAACTAAACAGAGAACTGCCATGAGAAGAATCTCAGATGGCCAAATGATACTAAAGGAAATGTTCAACATCCTTAGCAATCATGGCAATTCAAATCAAAACAACTCTGAGATACCTTCTTACATCTGTCAGAATGGCTAAGATTAAAAATACCAATGATAGGTTATGCTAGAGAGCATGCGGCATAAGGGGGAAACTCATCCATTGCTGGTGGGAATGCAAACTTGTACAACCACTTTGGAAATAAGTATGCCTGTTTCTCAGAAAATTGGAAATCAACATATCTCAGGATCCAGCAATACCACTCTTGTGCATATACCCAAAATATGCACAATCATACTACAAAGGCATTTATTCAACCATGTTCATAGTAGCATTATTTGTAATAGCTATAACCTGGAAACAACCTAGATACCCCTCAACCTGAGAAGGAATAAAGAAAATATGGCATATTTATACATGAGAGTACTACTCAGTGGTAAAGAAATAAAACAATGACATCTTGAATTTTGCATGCTAATGGATGGAAATAGAGAACACTATCCTGAGTGAGGTAACCCAAACCCCAAAAGATGAATATGATGCATACTCACTTATAAGTGGATATTGGCTCTGAACAAGCGATATTGAAGCTGTGGTTCATGATCCTAGAGAAGCTAATTAATAAGGTAAACCCTAAGGAAAACGTATATAGATCCATCTTGAAAGTGTAAATAGACAAGATCACCCAACAAAATTGGGAGCATGGGTTTGGAAGTAAAAGGGATGGTAGAAGGAAAAGAGGAGGGAAGAAGGAGAGAAACAAGTAAAACTTGAGGGAATTGGATCATCAAAATGAAGGAAGGAGAGAGCTGAGAGCAAGGAGAAAAATAATTTGATTGAGGGAGCCATTATAGGGTTAGCAAGAAACCTGGCTCTAGAGAAATTCCCAGGAATCCACAGGATGACCCCAGATAAGATCCTTAGCAGTAGAGAAGAGGGGGCCTATCTTAACTTATCTAACCTTATCTGTAGTCAGACTGATGAATATTTTAAATGTCACCATAGAGCCTTCATCCAGCCACTGATGCAAACAGAGGCAGAGACCAGCAGTGGAGAACTGGGCTGAGTTCCCAAAGTCCAGTTGAAGAGTGGGAGGAGTGAGATTATGAGCAAAGGTGTCAAGACCATGAAGTGTTCATCCACTGAAGCAGTCTACCATGATGGTGAAGCTAATGGGATCTTACCAACTCCAGCCGGACTGGGAAGAAACAAGCATAGAACCAAACTAATCCTTCTGAATATGGTTGACAGATGCATGGCTGGGACAGACTGAGCGTCCAACTGGAACTGGCACCAGAATTTATCCCTACTGCTTGTCCTGGCTTTTTGGGAACTTATTCTCTTTGGATGGATACCTTGCTCAGCCTAGATATAGTAGAGAGGGCCTTGTACCTTCCCCAAAGCAATGTGCCTTACCCTCTCTGAGGAGTGGATGGGAGGTAGGATGTGGGGTAAGAGGAGGGAATGGGAGGAGGGGAGGGAGTGAGAACTTGGATTGGTATGTATAATGAGAAAACATAGTTTGTTTGCTTTTTTTTTAAAAAAAATAAAATCTAAATTTATGTAAACCAATTAAGATAAACTAATCAAAACATAAAAAGTGTATATACTGAACTTATGCAGTTTTAAATGATTTCTTTAGTATTTATATTTCTCTGCTGAATTTCATCTATTTCTAATTGTGGTAGTTATGGGACTGAATTCTCAAAATTAATCAAACCATAAACTTAAAGCAGATAAACTTAATGCATTCTGATGAATTCTAGTTTATGTCCTTTCATGATTATGTAGTAGTTTTACTTGATTTAATTTCAAAGACAGGTATAACATTTTTTCTTCTTCCTCTTTCTGCAGCGTGCAAGGCAAGGAATCTATATTCAGCTAATATTTTTTAGCTTTTTACCTTTCAAATGTTTTGATTTTTTTTCGAGACAGGGTTTCTCTGTAGCTTTGGAGCCTGTCCTGGAACTAGCTCTTGTAGACCAGGCTGGTCTCGAACTCACAGAGATCCGCCTGCCTCTGCCTCCCGAGTGCTGGGATTAAAGGCGTGCGCCACCGCCGCCCAGCAAATGTTTTGATTTTTGCTTTCTAAATTTTTCTTTGATTTTTTTATTTTATTGATTATAATTTGAAAGTTTTATGCATGTATTTGCATCATTTTATACCTCCCTCCCTTCTCCAACATGGTGCCTGTCCTCCTGTTACCTCTCAAATTCATTACTTCCTCTTCTTGAATTATTATTGCTACACACACACACACATACACACACAAAACACATTTTGTATTTGCTTCTCGAATCTTCAAATTTGTTTTTATATAAATCATTTTCTGTTTTTTCTTTGTGAGATATTTATTTTGTCTCCAGATAGTTCATAAAATCTTGAAGCTTATATTTACATCTGACCTGTTCATTTGAGTTTGTGTAAACAATTTCTCTATTATTCATTTATTCCTCTTGTATGTTCTGTAATGCTTATGACATTAAATGTAGTTTTGCAGAAAAGAAAGTTAATTTTTCTTTTCTTCATAACAACCAAATCAGCTTTCTTGAATTATAAGAATAATTCATATTATAGTCATTTTAGAGTCTCTCTCTCTCTCTCTCTCTCTCTCTCTCTCTCTCTCTGTTCAATGTCTCTTTTTTAAGAAAGTAAGTACCAGAGAGTACAGACATATCTTGCTAGGACTGGGCACTAAATAGAAGGCATAATTTTGGATGAGAAAAGGGCTGGAAGTGGAAGACAAAGTGGAGAAGTGAGGGAAGAGGGAGTCCAGGGCCGCAATATGAAGAGAGACCACTAAAATTAAGGGCCATTTGAGTTATTATGGAAATCTAGTACAGTAGAAACTTCCTAAAATATATATACTCAAGAAGGCAATGTAAATGAAATCACCAAATAATGGGAGCGAGACAGTCCTAACTGTCCACCTCTGTCAACAAATGAAGTTTCAGTAACAGGATTGGGTTGCAGTTATATCTAATTGTGTTGTTGGCATATAGGAATCCCAAACACAGGCTGCTGCCAAAACATCAGGCAGTTTTGCACAAGCTGACAGCATGCCCGATTGCTGAAGAAAAAACCCACATAACTCGTTCAACATGGAAAAGTAGGGCTGGTGCCCACATGCAACCTTCACCTCTGTGTTTTATTGTGTTTGGTCTGAAAATATAATATGCACACTATCAAAAGAGAAACAGAAGCATAAGTACAGGCAAAATAGCTTTGGTCTACAATGGTGTGCTGACTACAAGATATGCTGGGGGCAATGGTGGCACAAAGCTTGGGAGAGTAGCCAACCAATAACTGATTTGACTTTAGGTGTCCTCCACAAAATGGAATCCATGCCTGATACTTCTTGTGTGACTAAGAACCAGAGAGACTAGATAGCCCAGGGACCTAAATACAAAAAACAAATCCCCCCCAAAAAACAAAGCAATAAAAATGACTCATAATGATGCTATTCTCATAGATCCATGCCTTGCTCAGTCATCATTGTAGAAGCAGATGGGAACAGACATAGAGATCCCCAGCCAAATATTATGGAGAGAGTGAGGAATCAAGGAACACTCAGCCCTAAATGAGAGATCGCCATAAAATCCTTCCTCTCACAGATGAGGAAACCCCAAGGAAGAAGAGGAATAAAGAGTGTAATAGCATAGTGGGTGGAGGACACCAGGAGAACAAGGCCCTCTAAATCAACCAAACCAAGCTTATATGAACTCAGAGACTGAAAAAGGGCTGCACTAGATCCTCTATGTATCTATTACAGGTGTCAGTTTACTGTTTCCATGGGATTCCTGAGTGTGTGAACTAGTGGATCTCTGATTCTTGTGCCTTCTTCTGGGCTCTTTTTTTTTTCTATTGGTTTGTTGAGGAACTTCGGAGGGGAAGAGCTGTGTTATCAATTACGATGGAAGCAGAGAGGAAGAGCAGGCTCCAGCAGGTGGACTGCTACAGGGTTGGGGATGAGATTGAAAGAAAGGATTTGGAAGAGAAGAGGGAAATGGAGAGAGTAACAGTTGGGTTGACCTGTCCATTGGTGACAGAGGACTGTTGAAGTCTCCTCCTATTACTGTGTGGGGTTTGATGTGTGCTTTGAGTTGTAGTAATTTTTTTTTTTACATATATGGGTGCTTTTATATTAGGGGCATAGATATTCAGGATTGAGAAATCATCCTGATGAATTGTTCCTGTTATGAGTATAAAGTGTCCATCTCTATCTCTTCTGATTGATTTTAGCTTGAAGTCAGTTTTGTTAGATATTAGTATGGCCACACCCACTTATTTCTTAGGTCCGTTTGATTGAAAAACCTTTTCCCAACCCTTTACTCTGAGGTAATGTTTGTCTTTGTGGTTGAGGTGTGTTTCTTGTAAACACCAGAATGTTGGATCCTTTTTTCGTATCCATTCTCTTAACCAGTGCCTTTTTATAGGTGAATTGAGTCCATTGATATTAAGTGATATTAATGACCAGTGGTAGTTAACCCTGGTTATTTATTTATTTTTATTGGTAGAGTTTGTGTGTTTCTTTTCTTTGAGTTGTGCTGGTGGAGGGCGGTTAGATGTCTGAGTTTTGTGAGTGTTGTTGGCTTCCTTTGGTTGTGATTTTCATTCTAGTACTTTCTGTAAGGCTGGGTTTGTGGGTACACACTGTTTTATTTTTGTTTTTATCCTGGAATATCTTGTTTTCTCCATTGATGGTGAATGAAAACTTGGCTGGGTATAGTAGTCTGGGCTTGTATCCATGGTCTCTTAGTTTTTGCAGCACATCTATCCAAGACAGGTCTGGCTTTCATGGTTTCCATAGAGAAGTCAGATGTAATTCTGATAGGTTTCCCTTTATATGTTACTTGATCCTTTTCCTTTGAAGTTCTTAATATTCTTTCTTTATTCTGTATGTTTTGTGTTTTGATTATTGTATGGTGAGGGGATTTTTTTTTTTTTGATCCAGTCTATTTGGTGTTCTGTATGCTTCTTGTACCTTCACAGGAATATCCTTCTTTAGGTTGGGGAAGTTTTCTATAATTTTGTTGAATATATTTTCTCGGCCTTTGAGATGTAATTCTTCTACCCCTATCATTCTTAGGTTTGGTCTTTTCATGGTGTCCCACATTTCCTGGATGTTTTGAGTTAAGAATTTGTTGTATTTGGTGTTTTCTTTGATCAGTGTGTTTATTTCCTCTATAGTATCTTCAGCATCTGAGATTCTTTCTTCTATCTCTTATATTCTGTTGGTTATACTTTTCTCTGTAGTTTCTGTTCATTTACCCAGATTTTCCATATCCTGTCATCTCTCGGTTTGTGTTTTCTTCATTGCCTCTATTTCAGTTTTCAAGTCTTGAACTGTTTCCATTACCTGTTTGATTGCTTTTTCTTGGGTATCTTTGAGAAATTTTTTTCATTTCTTCTAACGTTTTGTTAGTCTTCTCATCCATTTCTTTAAAGGAGTTTTCACATCCTGTTTAATGGTCTCTAACACTTTCATAATCTTACGTTTAAAGTCTATTTCTTCTACTTCTTCTGGATTAGGGTGTTCAAGTCTTCATGTTGTATGTTCATTGGAATCTGGTGTTATCATGTTGCTTTTCTGATTGTTGGAAGAATTCTTGCATTGGTGCCTTTCCATCTCTTCCTTCATATGCTGTTAGGAGAGTCTTGGTGGCTTGGTCTGATCTTTGCTGTGGTAACTGTGTACTTGGGGGTTTTTCTTTGTCTGCCCTCTCTTAGGTTCCCTCAGGCCTGGAGTTGGCTCTCAGAATCTCTCCACCCTGAAGTAGGCTGTGGTGACAGATCCCTCCAGATGGATCTACTGGTACTGGACCAGGGCCACTTGCTGGGCAAGGACCTCGCAGACAAAAGGGCGGGCTTGGTAAATGTGGGCTAGGTGGAACAATGAAACCCTTGCAGTCCTGCACTCACCACTGTGTCCCCAGGCCCTCAGCCACAATAAAAGGCTGTGTTGGGGGATGCTGGGATCCCACAGATGGAAAGGTGTGCTGGGGGTAAGCTAGGGTGCGATAAATAGAGAAAGCCAGTAGCCGGGGAGAAGCAACACTGAATGGCCGGAAAGTTACGGGGATTGGAGGGTGCCTGTGCTCCCTTCCCGGGGCATCTGGCCAGACTGGGGGGGGAGGCACGCACTTACCCCTTAGGATGGATCTACTGATACTGGTTCAGGGCCACTTGCTGGCGAAGGACCTCACAGACACAAGAACGGGCTTGGTAGATGCTGGCTTGGTGGAACAAAGAAACCCCTGCAGCCTTGCACTCACCACTGTATTCCCAGACCCTCAGCATTGAAACAGGCTGAGTTGGGGATACTATGACCCCGCAGATGGGAAAAGGTGTTTGGGGGCAAGATGGGGTGGGATATGTAGAGAAAACCAGTAGGGCATTTGGCCAGCAAGCAGACACACACTTACCCCTCTGGAGGGATTTACTGCTACTCTCTAAAATCTATCTTACAGTACTCATACCTGTTGAAGCTAATGATAAATTTTTGTGAGTAGATAAATTAACTCTAAAAAACTAAGAGATAAAAATATATGTATATTTATATTTTTGTATTCATATGGCTATGTGTTTATGCGTACCATTATGTATGTGCTTGTGTATTTAAAAGAAAAGATTACCAAAAATTCTTTGATGTTATAAAAATAATGATCTCCAGATCTTAATTCTCATAGAGACATTCTATTCATGAATATATTTAGCAAATAGAGTTTCAACCCATTTCTAACCATTTATCATTCCAGCCATGCTCACATTTTCTGAAAGTGTAGAAAGCTTAACTGGAATATTTTGAATACACATCTGCCTTCTGTGTAGGGACAGAATCAGTATCCTTTCTAGCTCACCCATCCATTGCCTAGTTCAATAAGAAACACAACTGCAAAATTTACTCATAAGGAGTTTGATAAAAAGGAATTTGTGCTTGCAGCAGAAATAAGCCTATAGATCTTAGATATTTTCTGAAATCTCAGTACAAGTATGAATATCATTAATTTCAATTACCTTTAGTTTGTTCTGACTATATATTTTCAATTAAATTCATTTGCTCTTCAAAGTATACCAACCGACACTGTGATTCTTGGTAATGTTTTCACACCAGAGCTGCCTTGGAGCTTTTTTTTCTTTGTAATTTTTGTGTTTTTAAGATTCAGGATTGGGGATATCCCTGTTTCAGTGCTGAGGAGTTTCATCGAGACAGACAGGAACAGTTCCTGCTCCTGCACTGAGGAGATCCACCTAAGAGTCAGTCACAGCAGACTGAACCAAGACACCAAGACTCTCCTGGCTCCATTTGAAGGAAGAGATGGGCAGGCACCAATGTAAGAATTCCTCCAACAATCTAAAGGCAACATGACATCACCAGAAACCAGGGATCATGAAACAAGAAGAATTGAACACCCTACTCCAGAACAAATAGAAGAAATTGACTTTAAATGGAACTTTATGAAAATATTAGAGGACCTTAAACAGGAGGTGAAAAACTGCCATAAAGAAATAGAGATGACAAACAAAAAGGTTGAGGAAATGGATAAATCTCTCAAAGATACCCAAGAAAAACAAGAAAAACAAGATAAAGCAATCAAACAGGTAAGGGAAACAGTTCAAGACTTGAAAAATAAAATGGAGGTAATGAAGAAAACACAAACCTAGGGAAGGTGGGATGATGTGGGAGAGTCTTCTGTTTGTGTTGATTTCATTTGTTAATAAAGAAACTGCCTTGGCCCATTTAATAGGCCAGCCCTTAGGTGGGTGGAGTAGACAGAACAGGAAGAAGGAAGTGAGGTAGATGGCTCAGACAATTGCCCCGCCTCTCCTCTCTGGGACAGTTGGCATGAAGCCAGCCACCAGGTCAGACATGCTGAATCTTTCCCTGTAAGACACCACTTTGTGGTGTTACACAGATTATTTGATATGGGTTAGTAAAGATGTGAGTAAGAGGCTGAAACTAATGGGCCAGGCAGTGTTTAAATGAATACAGTTTGTGTGTTGCTATTTTGGGGCATAAGCTAGCCGGTGGCTGAGAGCCGGGCGGGATGAAAAGCAGGTCTGCCCCCAGCTCAACACTACAGCGGGATATGGAAAATCTGGGTAAACAAACAGGAACTGCAGAGACAAGTATTACCAACAGAATACAAGAGATAGAAGAAAGAATCTCAGACACTGAAGATACTACAGAGGAAATAAACTCACTGATTAAAGAACAAAACAAATCCAACAAATTCTTAACACAAAACATCCAGGTAATCTGGGACACCGTGAAAAGACCAAACCTAAGAATAATTGGGGTAGAAGAAGGAGAATTACAGCTCAAAGGCCCAGAAAATATATTCAAAAAATTATAGAAGAAAACTTTCCCAACATAAAGAAGGATATTCCTATGAAGGTACAAGAAGCATACAGAACACCAAATAGACTGGATCGAAAAAAGCATCCCCTCATCATATAATAATCAAAACACAAAACATACAGAATAAAGAACAAATATTAAGAGCTGCAAGGAAATAATGTCAAGTAAAGGGAAACCTATCAAATTACACCTGACTTCCCAATGAAAACCATGAAAGCCAGAAGGTCTTGAATAGATGTACTGCAGACACTAAGAGACCATGGATGCAAGCCCAGACTACTATACCCGACAAAGCTTGCATTCACCATCGATGGAGAAAATAAGATATTCAGGACAAAAACAGATATAAACAATACATAGCCACAAACCCAGCCTTACAGAAAATACTAGAAGGAAAATCACAAACCAAGGAAGTCAACAACACCCATAATAAGACAAACATCTGACAATCCTCCACAAGCACAACTCTAAGAAGAAAAATAAACTCTACCACCAGAAAAATAACTAGAGTTAACAACCACTGGTCTTTTTTTTTTTCTTTTTTTTTCTGGTCTTTAATATCACTTAATATCAATGGACTCAATTTACCTATAAAAAGGCACAGGTTAATAGAATGGATACAAAATCAGGACCCAACATTCTGCTGTTTACAAGAAACATACCTCAAACTTAAAGACAGACATACCTCAGAGTAAATGGGTGGGAAAAGGTTTTCCAATCAAATGGACCAAAGAAACAAGCGCGTGTGGCTCTACTAATATCTAACAAAATTGATTTCAAACTAAAATCAACCAGAAGAGATAGAGATGGACACTTTGTACTCATAATAGGAACATTTCATCAGGTGCAAGTCTCAATCCTGAATATCTATGCTCCTAATATAAAAGCACCCACTTATGTAAAAGAAACATTACTAGAACTCAAAGCATACATCAAACCACACACTCTAATAGTTGGAGATTTCAACACTCCACTATCACCAATGGATAGGTCAACCAGACAGAAACTTAGCAGAGAAATAAGAGAACTATCAGATTTAATGAATCAAATGGACCTAACAGACATCTGTAGAATATTCTACCCAAACAGAAAAGAATATAGCTTCTTCTCATTATTGCATGGAACCCTCTCAAAAATTGATCACTTTATTGGTAACAAACCAAACATCCATAGATACAAAGAAATTGTAGTAACCACCTGTGTACTATTGGATCACCATGGAATAAAGCTAGAATTCAACAACAATTCTAACCCCAGAAAGCCTACAAACTCATGGAAACTGAACAGTCAACTACTGAACCAAACCTGGGTCAAGGAAGAAATAAAGAAATTAAAGTCTTCCTTGAATTCAATGAAAACAAATACACATCATACCCAAACCTATGGGACATTATGAAAGCAGTGCTAAGAGGAAAATTCATAGCGTTAAGTGCCCACTTAAAAAAATGGAGAAAGCACTCATTGGAGACTTAACAGCACACCTGAAAGCTCTAGAAAATAAAGAAGCAGATTCACCTATGACGAGTAGAAGATTGGAAATAATCAAACTGAGGGCTGAAATCAACAATATAGAAACACAGAAAACAATCCAAGGAATCAATAAAACAAAAAGCTGGTTCTTGGAGAAAATCAACAAGATTGACAAACCCCTAGCCAAACTAATCAAACGGCAGAGAGAGAACATGCAAATTAACAAGATCAGAAATGAAAGGGGGACATAATCACAGACACAGAGGAAATTCAGAGAATCATTAGATCTTACTACAAAAGCCTGTAGGCCACAAAATTGGAAAATGTAAAAGAAATAGACAGTTTTTTAGATAAATAACATATGCCAAAATTAAACCAGGACAAGGTAAATGCTCTAAATAGTCCTGTTAGTCGCGAAGAATTAGAAACTGTTATCAAAAACCTCCCTACCAAAAAGAGCCCAGAATGTTTTGAACTTATCCAATTTATGAGAGAATTTATTTGTTAGTAAAAGAGATCTTACAAATTTGAAACACAGGAATCAGTACGTAGGCTATTATAGACATTTTGTGCTTATTTATGTGCATAGATTTCAATGGATTTTTTAATACATGAAGGATTACATTTTTAACACAATTAAGAAATACACAAATTTGCTTCAATGTCAATTATGTGATGGAAGAATATGAGTTTTTCTTTAAAATATTTTGCTAATAAATGAATATGTTCTAGTAGAATTTTTCCTGAGGCACACATAACAAACTGAATCTATTACAGCATATCATTGTCTTTCTTTTTTATTTTCTAGGAAACATAGTCACATTTTAGCCACTGGGGTTGTCAGAGTTGTGTCACTATTTTTATAGTATATGAATATTTTAACATTTATATGGAAAAATATTTCCTCTCCATTGAGTTTAAAATGTTATGTCCATAGGCTAAATCCAGTGTTTCATGCCAGATAAAATACATTGCTGATGAATATCTGAGATCTTTTTGTTAAGAGCATTCAGATTTTTAGTTTCAAATGTTTATTTAATTTTAATATATATATGTTTTAAATGGCCATTTGTAATTGGAGGATTTGGGTCCCTCCTAATTCTGTAGCTGTTCAGAACCTTATATTAATTAAGTCCTAATGTTAGGACTATTGCTCAGGCTTATCACTAACTAGCTCTTAAAACTTAACACAAAATTCTTATCTATGTTTAGCCATGTGGCTTGGTAGTTTTTCTCACGAAGGCATTCTCTTTTCTATCTCTGTGTCTGGCTTGTGGCTGCATCTCTGCCTTTCTTCTTCCCAGAATTCTCCTAGATTATACATACTGCCTGGCTACTGGCTAATCAGCATTTTATTAAACCAATATGAGTGACAAATCTTTACAGTGTATAAGAGCATTATTCCACAACATTTCCCATTTTCTTTTCAAAGCAAGGGCACTGAATCTAATCTCTTTTGTTTGACTTTTTTCCTGACAGTTAACCATAACAAACAGACAAACACCCCTAACCCTAACCCATTCAATGATCAAAACCATCTACCCTTTCTCTTGGGAATTTGAGTGCTATGCTGCTTTCTTAAATTTACAAACATTGGGGAAGATTTATGAAGTTTTATCCTGTTGGAGAGGTGATATGCCAATATGCCAATTTACTCTTTTTTTCTTCTCATTTTTTTTATTAAAAATTTCCATCTCCTCCCCTCCTCCTCCCTCTTCCCTCCCCTCCCTTCCACCCATACCCCCACTCCACTCTTTTTATTGGAAATTTTTTTTCTGGATGATTTGTACCTTTTCTTCAGATGTGTCATTTATCTAGTGGTCTTAGGATTTCTTAGCTGGTTGCCTTTAGTCGCCTAAGAAGACAAGTAAAACCCTTCCCCAACCCTAAATTTTGGGGAGGTTCCCTTTTTGTTAGTTATAGCTGATCGAATGAAAAATATTTGTTAGTTTTATAGATTAGTTTACATTGAATGGCCACGGTGCTTGAAGAACTATGATCTCATCTAATTAAGAGGCCTCTCTTGTTCAAATCGAATGCTTATCTTTTTTTTCCCCTGTGGAAACAATAACAAAACCGTTTCCACAATGTAACACTTGTCCTGGTTTCCATTCTGAGATCAACACATCTTTAAAATATTCTGGCTGATTTAATTTCATAGTTTTTATTTTCTATTTTCCAATATTTCTCCACAGCTGTTGTTAGTTTCTCATTAGTATTTAGAAAATTCAAGGTTAATGAAACATTTTTCAATATATTTTGGGGAATTTTATTACCCATTTCTGTTTATTGAGCAAAGCATTTAGAGTTTGATTTGATATTACTACAACTCCTTGCCCTGTATGATTTTGTGGTATACCTCTAATTTACTATGTCTTAAAATAAGCAAAAATTTGCTTCATTTTCTCAGAGACATATGCTGGAGCATTGTCCACTTTGATTTGTGCAGGTACTCACAATGACCATAACTTCTACCAAATGTGTGATTACCAAATTAGCCTTTTCCAAACACAAAGCAGTTTAGTGTTGAAGTGCTGAATAGGCAGCAGTGATATGTGTGCATATTTCAATTTTCCAAATTCTGCAAAATTGAATATATCCATATGACAAATTTCATTCCTTTGAGTACCCTTTGGGTTACTTACTGCAGGTAGTGGTGTTTGGTTGAACAAAGAACAAGTAGGACATTTCCTTGACTTATTGCCACATGATGGAAAAATCTTTTTTTGAAACCTTTGCTGTTGATACGATGTTTTCAATGAAATTATGAGGCCTCCAGCACATTTCCAATCAATAATTGATCAATTTCTTCATTACTTTGTGCTGGAAGATATGACAGACTTGTATGGGATGTGGGTAATATAAAAGGGATGAGTTCTACTTATGATTATTTCTTATAACTTAATAAATAATAAAATCAATTCTGTATCATTTGGTATAAATTTAGTGGTTTCAATATGCAAAGCAACTCTTTGAACATATTGTGAATCAATAACTATGTGGAGAGGTTTTGTAAAATCCACTAATACCATGAGAATAGCAAATAATTTTGACTGCTGAACAGAATCTTATGTGCTTTAATGCACTTTATTTAAATTTTATGACTTGTAAACCACTTTTCCTATTTTATTGACATCAGCATAAAATTTAGGGATCCAGATATTATTTCTTATACAGTGTGAGGAAGGATCCAGCTAATTCTCTTTATAAGTTTAATTCTTTTGATTTTGGAATATTTGTTAATTTCTCCCCAAAAGTTACTGAAAACTCTTTTCCAGGATTCACTTTCTGTCCATAATTTTTCAAGATACTATAATTTCTGCTGGGTCTATTCCTACTAATTGATGAAATCCCCATTTTCCCTTTAGAATCAACTGAGAGATATTTTCCACATAAGTTTTTAATTTTCTGCTTTGTTTATGTGGTAAAAAATCCATTCTAAGATAATATCTTCCTTCTACATTAAAATCCTCTTTGGGGAATGCTTGGAGGGTAACATAACCAGAATGCAGTTAAGTTTCAGATCCACACAATTCACATGTGCATGCTGTAATTTCTCTTCCACCAAAGCCAATTCTTTCTCAGCTTCAGCTGTTAATTTTCTGGGACTTTTAAATCCTCAACAACTTCTAAGGTTTTGAACAAATTGCCCATTTAATCAGTTTTTATTCCTATAGCAGCCATATAGGCAATGTCTCCTAGCAAGTTTTGAAAGTCATTAAACATCTGCAATTGTTCTAGAACAACTCCTAATTTGCTCCTTTTTGGGAATATTTTTTGTAAACTTTTTCTATTGCCTAATAATTAATAGAAAATACTCCTTATATATTTTCATGAACAATTTGTAATTCCCAACAAGGTAAAATTTTACTTACTTCCTCAAACATTCTTTTTAAGAGCTGGGCGGTGGTGGCGCACGCCTTTAATCCCAGCACTCGGGAGGCAGAGGCAGGCGGATCTCTGTGAGTTCGAGGCCAGCCTGGTCTACAAGAGCTAGTTCCAGGACAGGCTCTAAAAAAGCTGCAGAGAAACCCTGTCTCGAAAAACCAAAAAAAAAAAGAAAAAAAAGAAAAAAAAACCATTCTTTTTAAGGTATGTGCATTTGAATCAGATAGTAAAATGTCATGCAAGTTATGGCAAACTATAGTTGCTTACGTATCATTTCCAATGACTAAAGTAAAAAATATTGGCACAGGATAGAGGTATTTAACATTCCTTGTGGAAGAATCTTCCATTGATAACTCTTAGCAGGATAAAAATTTTTATAATTTGGCATTGTGAAAGCAGAATTTGCTTTGTGTTTTTCTTGTAAAGGTAAGGGAAGAAACAATCTTTTTTTATTAAAAGTGTCCATCTCCTCCCCTTCTCATCCCCCTTCCCTCCCCTCCCTTCCACCCATACCACCTTCTCCCTCCCTCTCCAGGCCAAAGAGCCATCAGGGTTCCCTTCACTATGTTAAGTCCAAGGTCCTCCCCACTCCCCCTAAGTACAGGAAGGTGAGCAACCAAACTGACAAGGCTCACAGTGAACCCGTCCATGCTGTAGAGTCCAAGCCCATCACCGTTGTCCTTGGTTTCTCAGTCCTCCTCCACCGTCAGCCAAATTCAGAGTCCGGTTTGGTCACCAGTTCCATCAGTCCCATTCCAACTGGACTTGGTGATCTCCCGTTAGTTCTGTCCAACCGTCTCAATGGGTGAACGCACCCCTCACGGTCCTGACTTCCTTGCTCATGAGCTCCCTCCTTCTGCTCCTCATCAGGACCTTGGGAGCTCAGTCCAGTGCTCCAATGTGGGGATCTGTCATTTTCTCCATCCATCACCAGGTGAAGGTTCTATGGTGATATTCAAGATATTCATGAGTATGGCAATAGGATCTGGACATTTCTGGCACCCTCTCCTCAGCTGTCTAAGGAACTAGCTGGGGGCATCTTCCTGGACACCTGGGAACCCCTCTAGAGTCAAGTCTCTGCCAACCCTAGAATGGCTCCCTTAATTAAGATATATAATTCACTGTTCCCACATCCACCCTTCCTAAATCCCAACCATCCTATTCCCCCAAGCTCTCCCCATCCTCCACTTCACACTTTTCTCTCCCCATCTCCCATCCCCCCATCCCACCCCACCCCCAAGTTCCTATTTTTTGCCTGGCAAGCTTGTGTACTTTCAATATCCAGGAGGATAACTATATGTTTTTCTTTGGATTAACCTTCTTATTTAGCTTCCCTAGGATCATGAATTATAGGCTTGATGTCCTTTATTTATGGCTAGAAACCAATTTGAGTGAGTACATCCCATGTTCATATTTTTGGGCCTGGGTTACCTCACTCAGGATGGTGTTTTCTATTTACATCCATTTGCATGCAAAATTCAAGATGTCATTGTTTTTTACCGCCAAGTAGTACTCTAATATGTATATATTCCACACTTTCTTCATCCATTCTTCCACTGAAGGGCATCTAGGTTGTTTCCAGGTTCTGGCTATTACAAATAATGCTGCTATAAACATAGCTGAACAAATGCTTTTGTAATATGATTGGGCATCTCTTAGGTAAATTCCCAAGACTGGGATTGCTGGGTCCTGGGGTAGGTTGATCCCGAATTTCCTGAGAAACCGTCACACTGCTTTCCAAAGTGGTTGCACAAGTGTGCATTCCCACCAGCAATGGATGAGTGTACCCCTTACCCCACAACCTCTCCAGCAAAGGCTATCATTGGTGTTTTTGATTTTAGCCAATTTGACAGGTGTAAGATGGTATCTAAAAGTTGTTTTGTTTTGCAATTCCCTGATTGCTAAGGAAGTTGAGCATGACCTTAAGTATCTATGGCCATTTGAACTTCTTCTGTTGAGAATTTTCTGTTCAGTTCAGGGCCCTATTTTTTAATTAGGCTAATTAGCATTTTTAAGTGTATTCTCTTGAGTTCCTTATATATTTTGGAGATCAGACCTTTGTCTGTTGCTGGGTTGGTGAAGATGTTTTCCCAGTCTGTAGGCTGCCTTTTTGTCTTAGTGACAGTGTCCTTTGCTTTACAGAAGCTGCTCAGCTTCAGATGGTCCCATTAATTCAATGTTGCCTTTAATGTCTGTGGGGCTGGCGCTATACATAGGAAGCAGTCTCCTGTGCCCAAATGTTGTAGAGTACTTCCCACTTTCTCCTCTAACAGGTTTAGTGTGTTCAGATTGATATTGAGGTCTTTAATCCATTTGGACTTGAGTTTTGTGCATGGTGATAGATATGGATCTACTTTCATTCTTCTACAGGTTGACATCCAGTTAAGCCAGCACCATTTGTTGAAGATGCCTTCTTTCTTCCATTGTGTACTTTTAGCACCTTTATCGAAAATCAGGTGTTCATAGGTTTGTGGGTTAAGATCCGGGTCTTCTATTCGATTCCATTGGTCGACTTCTCTATATTTATGCCAATACCAAGCTGTTTTCAATACTGTAGCTCTATAATAGAGTTTGAAGTCAGGGATGGTAATGCCTCCAGAAGTTCCTTTATTGTATAAGATTGTTTTGGCTATCCTGGGTTTCCATATAAAGTTGATTATTGTCCTCTCAAGATCTGTGAAAATTTGATGGGACCTTTAAGGGCATTGCATTAAATCTATAGATTGCCTTTGGTAGAATTGCCATTTTTAAAATGTTGATCCTCCCAATCCAAGAGCAAGGGAGATCTTTCCATTTTCTGGTATCCTCTTCAATTTCTTTCTTCAAGGACTTAAAGTTCTTGTCAAATAGATCTTTCACTTCCTTGGTGAGAGTTATCCCAAGATATTTTATGCTATTTGTGGCTATCGTGAAAGGTGACGCTTCTCTGATTTCTTTCTCTGCTTCCTTATCCTTTGTATATAGGAGGGCAACTGATTTTTTGGACTTGATCTTGTATCCTGCCATGTTACTAAAGGAGTTTATCAGCTGTAAGAGTTTTTCGGTGGAGTTTTTCGGGTCGCTTATGTACACTATCATATCATCTGCAAATAACAAAAGTTTAACTTCTTCATTTCCAATTTGAATCCCCTTGATCCCCTTGTGTTGTCTTATTGCTAGTGCTAGAACTTCAAGCACTATATTGAAGAGATAAGGAGAGAGTGGACAGCCTTGTCGTGTTCCTGAATTTAGTGGGATGGCCTTGAGTTTCTCTCCATGTAATTTGATGTTAGCTGTCAGCTTGCTGTAAATAGCCTTTATTATATTTAGGAATGACCCTCGTATCCCTAATCTCTCCAAGACTTTTATCATAAAGGGGTGCTGAATTTTGTCAAATGCTTTTCAGCATCTAATGAGATGATCATATGGTTTTTATCCTTCAGTTTATTTATATGATGGATTACATTGATAAATTTTCTTGTGTTGAACCAGCCCTGCATCTCTGGGATGAAGCCTACTTGATCATAGTGGATAATTTTTCTAATGTGTTCTTGGATTCTGTTTGCCAGTATTTTATTGAGAATTTTTGCATCGATGTTCATGAGTGAGATTGGCCTGTAATTCTCTTTCTTGGTTGAGTCTTTGTGTGGTTTAGGTATCAGGGTAATTGTAGCTTCATAAAAGGAATTTGGCAATGACTGTTCTGTTTCTATATTATGAAATATATTAAGGAGTATAGGTATTAGGTATTCTTTGAAGTTCTGGTAGAATTCTGCATTGAAACCATCTGGTTGGGCTTTTTTTGATAGGGAAGTTTCTGATAAGAGTTTCTAATTCTTCGCGACTAACAGGACTATTTAGATTGTTCACCTGGTCCTGGTTTAACTTTGGTATTTGGTACTTATCTAAAAAAGTGTCCATTTTTTTTTACATTCTTCAATTTTGTGGCATACAGGCTTTTGTAGTAATGTCTAATGATTCTCTGAATTTCCTCTGTGTCTGTGGTTATGTCCCCCTTTTCATTTCTAATCTTATTGATTTGTTTGTTCTCTCTCTGCCATTTGATTAGTTTGGCTAGGGGTTTGTCAATCTTGTTGATTTTCTCCAAGAACCAGCTTTTTGTTTCATTGATTCTTTGGATTGTTTCCTGTGTTTCTATTTTGTTGATTTCTGCCCTCAGTTTGATAATTTCCAGTCTTCTATTCCTCCTAGTTGAGTCTGCTTCTTTCTTTTCCAGAGCTTTCAGGTGTGCTATTAAGTCTCCAATGAGTGCTTTCTCCATTTTTTTAAGTGGGCACTTAGTGCTATGAATTTTCCTCTTAGCACTGCTTTCATAGTGTCACATAGGTTTGGGTATGTTGTGTCTTTATTTTCATTGAATTCAAGGAAGACTTTAATTTCTTTCTTTATTTCTTCCTTGACCCAGGTTTGGTTCAGTAGTTGACTGTTCAGAAGAAACAATCTTTTAAGTCAATAACTCTAAGAGGCCATCCTTTAGGCAATAGAGAAAGCAACGGAATTCTAGACTGTAGAGAACCCATTGACTGAGTAGATGACCTTATTAACAGCTCTTAGATCTGTTACCATTCTCCATTTTTCTGATTTCTTTTTAATAACAAATACTGGGGAATTCCAAGGACTGGTTGAATCTTCAACTTTCTGAGCACTTAACTGCTTTTGTACCATCTTTATAAGGCCTGAAGTTTCTCTGTTGTTAAACACCATTGTACAATGATACTGGTTTTTGAGTCAACAGTTTTAAAGCTAGGACTATTGGTGCCTTTGAAAAATCAGCATCTGCTATGCCCTGTTTTAGTACAACCTGAAAGTTTGGTTACTTTTCTTTATAATACCTTGTAATGTTTCCCCAGAAACATACATTAATTTATGGTTTGGTTCTGAGATTGGGGGAATGTTAATCTGTATTCCATTGCTATAACAAATCATGTTTCCACAAATTCATTGCTATGTTAGTGACATATGGCTTTAATTTTTGTCTCTGTCTTTCTTGCCCTATACTTTTGACCCATCCCATGCACTGTTTTACTTGAGATAAAGTTCCTATCTCTAAAGCTGAGTTTGCCTCAAGAAGATGCCAATTTGGATGCCAAGATTCTAGTGCAATTATTATATCCATACCTGTGTCTACCAGATCTTCAGTGACAACATCCTTTATTGTATTTTTAATTTTGGTCTTTGCTCATTTATAGAAGTTCGCCAAAATACTCACTTTGTGTTTTCTCCTGAATTTTTTGTTCTTTCTTCTATAGCTGTTATATCATGTGGAGCAGTATGGCCTCTTACAATAGGCATTAAGTTTTTTAATTGCTCTGAGAAGAAGTTTTATCTCTGATGACAGGAAATAACTGAGCCGAATTTCACATGGGGGTCCCCCAAGGGAGGCTGCTCAAAGAGTATCTGGATGTCAAAAGGTTACCTTGACTGTACATTGTTGATATGCATTTATTCATCCAATGCCTGCCTTTGACACACCTTCTGTGTAATCCAGGAGGGACATTCTGTTTGAATTATACTTAGAAGAAACAATGTTTCTTGGACTACAATGCCTACAATTCCTTTTAAGATGACCTTGTTTGTCACAATTGAAACACTTGACCTTTTGATTTTTCTTCCAACCTCTGGGAATCACCTCTCCTATCCAAGTATCATCATGGTCACAAGAGTCAATTATTGATTATATCTTTGATCCATGCCCCCAAGGGTGCTGATCTTGCCCTTTAAAGACCTAACTATCCTTTTGCTTTGAGAATTAGCATTTTGAAAAACCAGAGATTCTATTGTTGTTTGTCTATCTTCTGTATTTGATATTCTAGTTACTGTTGATGTCAACCTTTGTAAAAAATTAGTGATTTCTTTCAGGTCCAGTGTGACTTTAGTACATGACTCAGTCTTCCTTCCTACTTAATCAATTAGGTCCAAGTATACAAACATGCTGCATGACATAAAACCAGGATGTGGCCATCATATAGGGCTTGCCTTTCTATTTTAGAATTATCTCTCTCTCAAAAAGTCAGTCTTGGGAGATTTCCATACTTCCAGCCTTATTCCACTGTTCAATGTCCTTAGCTTGTTCTTTCCAATGGGTTCTCCATTGTTATAGTGGACCAGGCTCCAAGACTACTATAACCAACTCTCTAGTCTTGAGAGATAAATTTATTATTAGTTGACTATGGTATAACATATGTTTCACAAATGGTGAATTCATGCCATATGAGACTATTGCTTCCTTGAATCTTCTTTAATTTAATGTTGCCACAGGAGTCCAATCAGCTCTTACAGATCCTTGGGATATCTATCATTTGGCATTTCCTGTAAGGTTACGGGATATATTAAGGTTGTTTGCTTGAAAACCTTTGGCTGTTTATCTATAACTTTATAATGTAGTGCTGCAATTCATTCCCATTTTTTAACACGACAAAAAAACCTCTTTTAACTAACTACCCTCTTTATGAATCTTCAATTTTCTCAGCAAAACTGCTGATGTTGATGATGGAGATGTGAGGTTGACTGCTGCTACAAAGAACAGTAAAAGCTTGTTTTTTGAGACAAATATTTAGTTTGACAGCAGCCCTGGAAGGGGGTCCAGGAAACACCTCCAAGGAGAGAAGAAAAGAAAATGTAGCTGCTGGGGCTGTTGACTCTGATTGCATGGAACTCTAGCCTTTGCCAGTGCCTGCAAAGCCACAGGCAAACAGCTTTTTTTTTTTTTTTTTTTTTTTTTTTTTTTTTTGTGAATTCATACCCCCAAACTTGGGTACCAAATGTAGTATGAATTCTAATTGTTCTTAATAATATAAACCCTGAGTCATATACCAGGGTTAATGTTGAAAGATCAGAGACACAGAGATGGGAACCATTAGAGAGTTCTTACGTCTATCAATGTTTAGACCAAAGGGGCTATCCTATCTCCATGAATCCTCAGACTGCATGCTCAGATTGAATCTTCAGAGTTCCTGTCTCCTCCTTTCTTATATTCTTCTCTATCCAATCATTTCACCCTTATTTCCACATGACTAGTGTTGGGATTAAGGGCATGTGATCCCAAGTACTCAGATCACCTTTTTGTGAATTCTGTATCTTTTTTATACATATTTACTCTCATGTTAGCTAAGGTGGCTTTGAACTCACAGAGCTCGATCTGTCTCTATTTCCCAAGTGCTGGAGTTAGAGGTGTGTGCTACCAGTGCCTGGCCTCTATGGTTATCTGCACTCTGATCTTCAAGCAAGCTTTATTTGTTGGATTACAAACAAACTATTACAATAATCACCCATATGTACAAGGGTACTACTTAGAAGTCCCAGTGTTTTTCTATTCTCTTCTGTTTGTTAATACAGCATGTGAATTTTCAAGGGACTAGGGGACAGTTTGCAGGGAAAGGAATGAGGTTTGCATTTGTGTACAAATGCATTATTTGCATGCATGAAATTAAAACAATTAAAAAAAATGACCAATTACAGATAAAACAAAAGAAATTTCAGACTAGGATTTCCAAGGCCACTTTCAGTCTTTATAATTATAGAGAATTGCTCACATAATTTAGAAAAGTTTTTATAATTAAGCCTTATGGTTTATTACACTGAAAATAGTACTTAAAATTATTATGAAAAGTGTTTATTAATAACTGGCTCAGAAACATCAGGTGTACAATTTCTGATTTTGTTTCCCATAGAGTAGAGATATACCAGATTCTCACAACTGTGTATCATATGACATTTACATCACATACCAAGAAAATCTCCTATACATCATAGTTTCTAGGGTTTTTACTGAGGGTCAACCATTTAGTCTGGAAGACCCACATAACTCCAATGATTCAGACATCATTTTTTCTCTTCTGTTATCAGCAGAGAATTCAGACAACCACATAAAGTACACTTATCATGTTAATTTAAAGCAGAATGACTCACAATCTCAGATAGAGAAAACCTCTTTGTCAGATCAAATGTTGCAAAATCTCCAAGGTTATGTCCTACAAACCAACTGTAGGCAAGTCCTGATGAAGAGACGTTCTTTCTTGTTGAGGATGTGTAGTGTTTGAAAAACTTAAAGACTGTTGATTTTACCCTTTCAGGTCTACTTTGCTTCATAATCACTTTATCATTTGTCTTCTTCCTGAGATGAGAATCCATATTTATTGCACCATTTACTTTTGAAGCTCTTAACTTTTCTCCTCTTAGCCTATTAAGAGAAAATAGAGGGAGTCTAATATTTTAAGCAAGTATCCTGAGCATTCTTGAGGAAACAAGAACACTGCCTGACTCTAATACACATTTTATATTCATGGTTTTTTATGCATAAACTGAATAGCTCACTTTAGTGACAATAGTCAGAGCAGTTTCTTAGAAATAAACTCACTTTTTTATTTGTTCCCTTTGGATTTGTTTCAGCAATAGTTTTCCATAATTGAAGTATCCTATACTATATTTTCCTATGTATCATGTAAAAAATCATACTCATATCCATGCAGTCATTACTTATCCATCCTACCTCAATGCTTTAATTGGTTCTGGATGCAGAATAGTTAAGGTTTCTCTTGACATGCTCTATGGTATACAGGTATTTCTTAGTGGTCACATTTTATCATCCCCAATGTCCACGTATACATTAGTGACCTGGCCTTCTTTCTGTAGGCAGCTAATTTGCAACTAAATCTGAGCACACTTTTTTCCCACTAAACATTACATTGAAGCTGAGGATAAGAGAAATTATTTAACTAAAGTCAACATGGCTGTAACTAAACAATTAATTTGCATCTGATTTGGTACATTCAAATAACAAATTAAGTATGACTTCCTTATATTCTAGAAAACTTTTATGAGTCTCAGTGATGATGTGTTTTCTTACTTCTGTGAATGCACATTTTGGTTTTCCCAGAGAAATTGCTCTTAATCATTAAAATGGCCCTATTCCTCAAAGCTTTAAATAAGTCAACTTAGGCAAACATTTATGCAGCAGAGCTGCAGATTCTGCCTGCCATCATCAAGAGTACTTAGACATCATTATGGAGAGCAATTTGGCAATTCATTGTCTCACAGCAAACTCAAAATTCTTTGTTGGCTGGAGCTAAAATTCTTTCATTTTCAAATTCTAAAATTCCAGTTAGCATTTTAATGTAGAGTATAATAGGGACATTATAACTGTGCCCAAATGGTTTTTAACATTTTTGGAAGTTGGAATAAAGCTGGCTGTCTTTTTCTATGAGGGCTCTCAAAGATTCACTGTGGTTTATACATCTATTCCTGAACCACCTTTCTTTGAGAGTACTAGAACAATGCTTAAAAGGTCTTTACTGTGACAATTAGAAGTTATAGTAAATGAACTGTCAGCTTTATAGTGCAACACTTCTGTAGTATAAATAGTAAAAGGCAGAGACATACATTGGGGTTTACTCCCAAAGCTAGAAAAGCAAAGTAGCCAAGCTACTAGAGAAGTCTTACCTTCTGGTGACAGCAAACTAAAACAGCCTACGTCTCTCTCTCTCTTCCCATTTTATATTTCCTCTAGTGCTGGGATTAAAGGTGTGAGCCATCACCACCTGGATTTGTTCCTGAAGTGATCTTGTGTAGCCTAGGGTGACCTTGAACTCAGAGAGACCCATCTGACTCTGTCTCCCAAATCTTTGGATTAAAGGGTTTTATCACCATTGCATGACCTCTAGTTGCTTTAGATTTACCTCTGTTCTTCAGGAATTATTGATTTATGAAAATACAAATAATATACCACTACACAGTTACCATACCAAAAAGTAAATTAGCTGTCTATAATGGATTTTAAGTGATTTGCAGTTTAAATAACCTATTTTTTTTAGTAATTTTGATGTTTGTTCCCATCTTCATGCTTCAGTTTTAGTAAAAGTTGTTGAGAATATCGTATGTTTCATGTTTCTAATAAACATACAATAGCAAAGAAAGATTTACTGGATATTTGCTTTAGTTAAACTTGAGGACCTTATAAAAATAGGGCCCTTTTGAAGTTATTATCAAAAACTGACACATTGTATCATTTATACCTTTTATTTGCACTAATGGTTCAAAATGTTTTACCTGTGTGCAAGCAAAGAATTCACTGTACTTTCTCCTACACAGAAAATCAGAACTTTGTTGAAATTAGTTACACAGAAAATGTCTCTTATAAACAGGGTATTGAAAAGTACATAATTGATTAAAGATCAGAAGAGCTCTGCCTCAGGATGGGAAGTAAAGAACCTGAAGCTCTTTAATTTCTAACTCTTTTTCTAAGTTTTAAAGTGTTTAAGAATATGGAATTCTTTTTAAAATATTGAAGAGAAGGTGGTCCCTGGAATTTCATTCAGTATGGCTTCAGAAAACACTTTGACTTCATTTTGTCATCTCAAGGACACACATGAAAGAAAAAAGTTATAATTGTGCTATAAAATATTCATATTTTGAAAACCTGTTATGTGACTTGAAGATACAGTTTCTGTTTTTTTGGTCTAATATTTCTTTATTACATATAGTCTAATGTGAGGTTTTAGATATTTAAGTAACATTTGAAGTTGATACTACTTTATTTTTATATGATTTATCAATGATTGCTTAAGTTTCACTCACAAAACACTGCTTGTTCGCATTATTAGTCAAAGCATTTTTGCTTGTGGCTACATGTACATGCAGTTTACCATTTCATAGACTAAACATTCAACTTGGACTTCATTGTGTTATTCCTAACACCACTTAAAATGTATATGCTAAGAAATTTGTCTTGAGAAAAACATGTTATTTATTAGTTGAAGAACAATTTCTGTTGTTGCCTTGTGAATGTTTGTTCTTAGAATTACTGCAGCATGTGTCATTTTGATCTGTTTCAGTGTCGTGCTGTGAATACACTGGTCAGCTTCCAGCAATATTTAGTGAGGTTTAGATTAATAAGCCACTGATGAGTTGATATTTAAAAACAGATGGGACTCACTTTCAGTATGACAGAAAATTCATCATCAGAAATCAAACAGTGAAGAATGCTAGACTTTGAACAATATTAAAAGTTGGGCTTATAACTCAAAATTAAAATGTCATGAAAAAAGTTGTTGATTTCTAATAAGGCTGAGCATCCAATGATAAATTAGTTAAAAATTCAGGCAAGGAAAATGTTCATTTCCCTTTAGATGATCATTCTTAATCTTCTATTTTGTCCCTTTCCTAATAGAATCTAATTTGGGCCAAAACTACAAGTGAAATAATTGAGTTGAGCTGAGCAAAAGTATGCAACTGATCTAGAATGTGTTACAGAAATACATGAGTTCCTCTTGAATCTTCTACTTATTAATTTATGTTAATTTCTATGTGTGTATAAGTGTGTACGCATGGAGATCAAACTAGGGCCTTGTATCTCTTTTCAAACATTCTACCATTGGGCTCAGTTCCCAGTGTCTATATTCTACTGATGCTACATACACATATTTATACCATTTTATACCCTGACTTTTGAAGAGAGATATACTTGCTTCTGACATATTCCTTTTTTATTTCATGCTGAGCATATATTTCAACATTTATAATCACCATAGTAAAGTTCCATCCTGAAGCAAAGACAGAAGATACAGAATACAAATCTGCCATTTATGTCAAATGATGAAAAAGGAAACCCTGGACTTTTGGTAAATCATTTCTTATTATCCTAAACGCTCTTGACTTGAAATAGACTCTGATATTCTCACATGTATAAACCCTGACAGCCAAGTTCCAGAGACAAGTCAGAGAAGTGAGAGTTAGCAACAATGTAAATGATACACATAGTTTGAAAGACTTAGGTAAACATGGTGACATTTATTTAAAAAGAGAAATCTTTTGAAGTTAAAAAGTCTCAAATCATTATATAATATTTTTATTTTAAATATTTAAATTAATATTGTATTATTGTTGGATCCATAACTATCTTGTTTTAACAGGATATTTGGGTGATGACAATCTAGTAACAATTCATTAATCCTTGGAAGCCAGAGGCAGGCATATCTCTGTGAGTTTGAGGCAAAAAAAAAAACCTTCAATAACTAGAAGAGGGGACTTCAAAGGCAGCTAAAGCACAAGATTGATAAATATTTAAGATAATAATATAGAGTGTTTCTATCTGTTAATTATATGTTGTATAGATGTTTTAAATTATCACACTCTATTAGTGAATGTACCATGACAATGAAAGTTAAAATTAATTCATGTGAAAGTTTATAAATTAAACTAATTAATTAAAGTAAAAGTAAAAAAAATTGAAAAAATCATCCCTAAATTAATGATTACAGTGTTTAAAAATGATAAAAGTAGAAAAACTTGTATTAGTAGTCACATAATCATTTTTAAATGCCTATCTTCAAAATTATGTGACATTTAAAAAAAATGTTTCTATTGTGCTAGATAATTTTCCACTTCCCTCTCTTTGTCTTCCCTCCCCTTCTACCCTCTTTCATGATCCTCAAGCTTCCAATTTACTCAGGAAATCTTGTCTTTTTCTAATTTCCATATAGATCAGATCCATATAAGTTTCTTTTGGGGTCCTTTTTGTTGTCTAGGTTCTCTAGGATTGTGAATTGTAGGCTGGTTTTCTTTGCTTTATGTCTAAAACCTACTTATGAGTGAGTACATATGATATTTGTCTTTCTGGTTCTGGATTACCTCATTCAATATGCTGTTTTATAGATTCATCCATTTGCCTGCAAATTTCAAGATATCATTACTTTTATCCACTGTGTAAACACTCCATTGTTTAAATGTACCACATTATCCCTATCCATTCTTTGGTCAAGGGGCATTTAGTTTGTTTCCAAGTTCTGGATAGGACAAATAAAGCTGCTATGTCCTTGAGGTATGATTGAACATTCTTTGGGTATATACCCAAAAGTGTTACTGCTGGGAATTGAGGAAGGTTGTTTCCTAATTTTCAGAGAAATTGCCATACTGATATCCAAAGGGGCTGGAACAGCTTGCAGTCCTACCAGCAATGAAAGAGTGTTCCCTTTACTTCACGTCTTCTACAGCTTAAGTTGTCATTAGTGTTTTGATCTTGGCCATTTTTACAACTGTAAGTTTGAACCTCAGAGTTGTTTTGATTTCCATTTCTCTGATCTAAGGATGGTGAGCATTTCCTTGAGTATCTTTCAGTAATTTAAACTCATCTGTTGAGAGTTCTCTGTTTAGCTCTGTACCCATTTTTTATTGGATTATTTGTTCTTTTGATAACCAATTTCTTGAGTTCTTTTAAATTTAGAGATCTGAACTTTGTCCAATGTGGGATTGGTGAAGATCTTTTCCCATTCTGTAGGCTGATATTTTGTCTTGTTGATCATGTCCCTTGCTTTATAGAAGCTTCTCAGTTTCAGAAGGTCCCACTTATTGTTTCTCTCAGTGTCTGGGCTGCTGGGATTATATTTAGGAAGTGGTCTCCTGTGTCCATGCATTCAAATATTCTTTCCAGTTTCTCTTCTATGAGGTTCAGTATGGTTGGTTTTATATTGAGGTCTTTGATCCATTTGGACTTGAGCTTTGTGCATGGTGATAAATATGGATCTATTTACATTCTTCTACATGTTGATATTCAGTCATGCCAGCACTATTTATTGAAGCTGCTTTCTTTTTTTTTTCTATTTTATGAATTTTTTTGCCTCTGACAAAAATCAGGTGTTAGAAGGTGTGTGGATTGATACCTAGGTTTTCAGTTTTGTTTCATTGGTCTGTTTTTATGCTAATGCCAGGTTGTTTTCAATACTGTAGCTCTGTAGTAGAGTTTGAAGTCAGGGACTGTGATGCCTCTAGAAGTTCTTTTATTGTTCAGTATTGTTTTGGTTATCCTATGCTTTTTTCCTTTTCCATATGAAGTTGAGTATTATTCTTTTGAGGTCTGTGAAGAATTTTGCTGGGGTTTTGATGGGCATTGCACTGAATCTGTAGACTGCTTTTGGTAAGATTGTCATTTTTACTATGTTGATTCTACCTGTCCAAGAGCATGGGAAATTTTCCATTTTCTGGTGTCTTCTTCAATTTCTTTCTTCAAAGACTTAAAGTTCTTGGCATACAGGTCTTCCACTACTTTGATTAGAGTTATGCCAAAATATTTTGTTATTTGTAGCTATTGTAAATGGTGATGTTTCTCTGATTTCTTCTCAGCCCATCTATCTTCTGTGTAAAGGAGGGCTACTGATTTTTTTGAGTTAATCTTGTATCCTGCTACGTTATTGAAAATGTTTATGAGTTGTAGAAGTTCCTTAGTAAAATTTTTGGGGTCACTTATGTAAACTATCATACCATCAACAAATAGTGAGAGTTTGATTTGTTTTCCAAATTATATTCCTTTGATCTCCTTTTGTTGTCTTATTGTTCTAGTTAGAACCTCAAGTACTATATTGAATAGATATGGAGAGAATGACCAATCTTGTCTTGTTCCTGATTTCAGTGGGACCTTTTTGAGTTTTTTTCCATTTAGTTTGATGTTGGTTGTTGGCTTGTTGTATATTGTCTTTTTTATGCTTAGGTATGTTCCTGGTACCATTGGTCTCTCCAAGACCTTCATCATAAAGGGATGTGGTGTTTTATCAAAGGGTTTTTCAGCATCTAATGAGTTGATCATGATTATTTTTCCATTTTGTTTATATGGTGGATTACATTGACAGATTTTTGTATGTTGAACCATCCTTGCATCTCTATGTTAAAGCAGACTTGATCATGGTGGATGGTTTTTCAGATGTGTTCTTGCATTAGGTTTTCCAGTATTTTATTGAGTGTTTTTTCTCATGAGAGAGATTGTCTGTAGATATCTTTCTTAGTAACGTCTTTGAATGCTTTGGATATCAGGGTAATTGTAACTTAATAAAAAGACTTTTGCAATGTTACTTCTGTTTATATTGTATGGACCAATTTAAAAAATATTGGTATTAGTTATTTAAAAATCCTGTAGAATTCTTTTCTCAAATGATCTGTTTCTGGGTTTTTTTTTTTTTTTGGTTGGGAAAATTTTTATGACTATTTCTATTTCTTTAGCAGCTATAAGTTTATTTAATTCGATTATCTGGTCTTAATTTAATTTTGGTAAGTGATATTTATCCAGAATGCTGTCCATTTCCTTTAAGTTTTCCAGTTTTTTTTTTTTTTTTTTTTTTTTGGAGTACAAGTTTTTGAAATATGACCAGATGATTCTCTGGATTTTCTCTGTGTCTGTTGTAATATCCCATTTTTCATTTCTGATTTTCTTAATTTGGATATTCTCTCTACCTTATGTTTAGTATGGATAAAGGTTTATCCATTTTATTGATTTTCTCAAAGAACCAACTCTTTGTCTCATCGATTCTTTGTATTGCCTTCTTTGTTTCTATTTTGCTGATTTCAGCTCTCAATTTGTTTATTTCCAGCCATCTAGTTCTCCTAGGTGAGTTGGTTCTTCTAAAACAAAAGTTCTAGAGTTTTCAAGTGTACTGTTAACTCACTACTGTGGACTTTTTCAGCTTCTTTGTGTAGTCATTTAGTGCTATGAACTTTCATCTTAACACTGCTTTCGTTTTGTCCCATAAATTTGGGTATTTTATATGGTCATTTTCACAAAATTTTAGAAAGTCTTTAATTTCCTCATTTTATTCTTTCTTGGCCCATTGATGATTGAGTTGAGCATTGTTTATTTTCCATGAGTTTGTGGGCATTCTGAAATTCATGTTGCTGTTTAATTCTAATTTTAAGCCATGGTAATCTGGAAAGATACATGGGGTTATTCCAATTTTTCTGTATCTGTTGAGGTTTGCTTTGTTACCTAGTATGTGGTCAATTTTTGTGAAGGCCCTCTGAGGTGATGAGAAGAAGGTATATTCTTTTATATTTGGAAGGAATGTTCTGTAGATGTCTGTTATGTTCATTTGGATAACAACATCTGCTAGTTTCCTTATTTCGCTGGTAATTTTCTGTCTGGCAGACCTGTCCAATGGCTAGAGTGGTGTGTTGAAGTCTCATATTATTAGTAGTGGGATTTAATGTGGGATTTAAGCTTTGATCATGTTTCTTTTACATATGAGGCTGCCCTTGTATTGGGGGCATAGATGTTCAGTATTGAAAATTTCTCTTCATGAATTTTTCCTACTATTAATATGAAATTTCCTTCATCTCTTTTGATTAATTGTAGTTTGAAGCCTATTTTATTAGATATTAGGATAGCTGCACCAGCTTATTTCTTAGGTCCATTTGATTGAAAAAAAATTCCTAGCCTTTTTGTCTGAGGCGATGTCTGTCTTTGAGGTTGAGGTCTGTTTCTTGTATGCAGCAGAAGGATGTGTCTTTTTATAGGTTAGTTGAGTCCATTTATATTAAGGGATGTTAATGACTAGTAAGTACTAGTATCTGCTATTTTATTTTTCATCGTTGGTTATATTATTATATGTGTTTTTTCCTTTCAGATTTGCTACTCTGAGATCATTTATTCTCTCTATTTTTGTGGAATTTCTAACTTCTTTGGATTGTAATTTTCCTTCTAGTACTTTGTGTAGGGCCGGGTTTGTAAATATGTATTGGTTAAATCTGGTTCTGTCATGGAATATCTTGTTTTGTCCATCTATAGTGATTGAAAGTTTTGCTCAGTATAGTAGCCTGGGCTGGCATCTGGGATCTCTTAATATATGCATAATGCTTGACCAGGACCTTTTATTGTTTTCATAGAAAAGTCAGGTATAATTCTGATAGGTCTGCCTTTACATTACTTGGCCTTTTTCCTTTGCAGCTCTTAATATTTTTTTTATTCTGCATGTTTAGTGTTTTGATTATTATGTGGTGAGAGGACTTTTTTGATTAAGTCTGTTTGGTGTTCTCTAAACTTCTTGTATGTTCATATACATATCTTTAGGTTGGGAAAGTTTTATTCTATGATTTTGTTGAATATATTTTCTGTGCTTCTGAGTTGAACTTCTTTTTTCCCTACTATTCTTAGGTTTGGTCTTTTCATGATGTCCCGTATTTTCTGAATATTTTGTGTTAAGCTTTTGTTAGATTTAATGTTTTCTTTGATCAATTAGTCTATTTACTCTATTGTATCTTCAGCATTTGAGATTATTTCTTCCATCTCTTTTATTATGCTGTTTATGCTTGCATTTGTGGTTCCTGATCATTTTCTCATATTTTCTGTTTTTAGAATTTCCTTAGTTTGTGTTTTCTTTATTGTCTCTATTTTGGTTTTTGAGACTTGAATCATTTCTTTAACCTGTTTGATTGTTTTTTCTTGGTTTTCTTTAGGGGATTTGTTGATTTGTATTTTTTTGTCTTTTATTCTATTTCTTTTAGTGAATTTTTCATTTCCTCTTTAAGGGCCTCAAACTTCTCCTAAAGTTATTTGTAGGTCATTTTCTGCTGCTTCATCTATATTGGTGTATTCAAGTCTCATTGAGGTAGCAGAAATAGTTTTTATTGGTGTCGTATTGCACTTTGTGGTGTTGAGTGTGTTCTTAATTTATGTACTCATTTCTTCCTCTGATTGGTGTAGTTGGGACTGTGCCTCTGGTGATCAATCTTTCAGGTGTGAGTGGATCCAAGGCTCAGATGGTCGCTCCTATTTGTACAGTCAGATCTGCAGTTCCAGTCTCTCTGGTGGTCACTTGGTGTTCCCAAAGGCCACTTGGCACTCCTGGGGGTCACTCTGTAATCCTGGAGGTTGTTTTTGCCTGCTCCCACTGAGATTACTGGCCTGGGCGTGCTCTAGCAGAGGTCACTGATTCAGGTATTCCCTGGTGGAGGTTGCCAGCCTGCTTTGGTGGATGTTGCCAGATCAGGCCTTCTCCAGTGGAGGTCCCTGGCTTGGGCCCAGTCCTGCAGAGTTACCTGGCTTGGGCCTGCTCTCTTGGTGGTTTCTCCCTCATAACTATGTGACCTTCAAAAATGTCTACATTAATATAAATATTATAACTCAAATATATTTTTTAGATACAATCTCACAGTGTATGCTTGTCTGGCCTTCAGCTAACTGAGATCTGCTTGCCTCTGCTTCTCAAGTCTTGAAATTAAAGACATATACCTCCTTGCCCAGTTATTATATAAACGTATTATTGATAATTTAAAATATCTTGTTCAAAAATAATTTACTAGCTTACCAACTTTTCACATAGTTGAGATATATGTTTTTATCTACATTTTATCTGTTTTCAAATGTTAAATTTAGTTTGCCTTCTTGAATTATAAAGAATTTGATCTTGCCATATGTTGTATTCTTTTAAGTTCATGGATTTCCTACATTGATGAACTATTCTTTTTATATATGAGAGGACTATTGCTCCATACTTTAAAAATTATTAAGACAAAACTGGCAAAACTGTATAATTATACACATTTGCTGTACTTCATTTTAGTAGATTAGGATATGTATTATATACATGTTCATAATGTATATATACTTGATTAGCTTTTATTGTCAACTTAATATAACCTATAATAACCTGTGTAACATAAGTAAAGAAATTGAATAATTCATTTCAATTATGAATGGTTTGCAGTCATATCTGTGAGAGATTGTCTTGATTGATGATTGATATGGGAGAGTGTTTAATTTAGTTTCTATTCCTTTGGTAAAATACCATCACTAAATGAAACTTGTGGAAGAAATGTTACATTCAGCTTCAATGACACATAGCTGATCATTGATGGAAACCATGGCAGAGTTCCAGCCAGTGCAGACACTGGGAGTGATACTCAAATCAAACAAACATTGCCTACTGTTTTTCTCCCCATGGCTCACTCAGTCTGCTTTCTTATACAGGCAAAGCCCAACTTACCCAGAGTGGCACTTCCCACAGCATGCTTGTTCCACTCACATAATTACTGATTAAGAACCTCAGCGTCAAGACCATCTGATTTCTGGATCAAGGTCAGTGATAAATGTCGGTGTCTTTTCCTCATGAGGCTCTTGTTCTCATTTTCCTCTTCATTTTGAAAGGATTAAATGGAACATGAAGCCCATAGACTTCTTTAATGCAAAGAATAAATGAATAGAAGATTTCTACCAATAAAATAACATATTAATGCCACGACTTTCATGAAAAGAACCTAATTACTAAATTTACTTATACTCATCTTACCACTTTGAAACTATTAATTTTGGATTACTTGTTTAGATGACTAATGTATTACACTGATTTAATATATTTCATGATGTTATTAATATTCATATCATCTCCAGAAAAAATAATGATATTTTGAATAACAATGGATGTGAATAAGGGAAAATAATAAATGACTCACAGAAATCAAAACACACCTACTGACACCCTTGGCCTGGCTCTTTCCTTACTTCTCCATGCTGTGCCTCACATCTATTGACTTCATCCAAATGAAGAAGAGAGAACAATTGACAGTGTCTGGGAACTAACCCTGAACCTATGTTAGTCATTCTTGGAGCACAGGAGTGCTGTAGTCTCTTGGTGAGCCCTCATGTAGTGTGCCATGGTTAATTCTTTCTATGTAGTTCTTCTACTTCCAGTTTTTCACAGATTTTAATTTTGGTTTAACTGATTTTTACTGGAGAGAAATGATCCAGTATCATTTAAATCTTGTTCCCAAAGTTAGCTGAAGCTCATTGAAGGTTTGTCTAAAGGAGCTATGAGGTAAGTATGCAGGAACCTCTCTTTTCTTTCAGTCAAATTGCCACCATGGGCTGGAAGCCATTCAGCTGCATACACTAGATATGTGATGATTCAAAGATTTCCAGAAGTGAGCTTTGTTTTCTCTGCTCAGACTGATGAAAAAACTACCAGCTGCATGAGGAGTGAGAGGCTGGATCTGAGAGACTGGTCAGTCCCATTTGATCTGTCCTATCAGACAAATTAAGTATGGATAGAGCCCAAGTCCAGAGTGGCTTGCATAACATCCATCTTTCTCTGAGTTTTTTTTATTGATGCTTCATGCCTCAGCACTCCTTGTACTGTGGCTGTTCCACCTGATTTCTGCTTCCAAAATATCGTGCCTGTTCTTTACTGCCCTGTTCCTCATGGCTTCACTGGTTAATGGTTTCTATACTTGGTTTTGCTAGGTTTTGAAAAAAAAAAGATTAGTTGCAAACATGTGTATAGGATGTCAACACCATTTCAAATATTGTCAGGGGGTCATAGAGTTATATCAGGTGATAGTGTTCAGATGTCAATCCACCAGAGGAATGATTATCTGATTGAGGTTAAATTATCCAGACAAGTTGTGTAGGACCATTTGACTCTGGAAACTGTTGCTCACTTTTGCTAAAGCAACTTGGTGTCTCCTTTACACCTGTATTGTAGTGTGTAATCTCATGTGATGTTTATATGGAATCTCATGATTACATCTCAATCTTAGGGGGACATAAATCTGTGGATGGATATTGTGGGAACTCCTTCAGCCAATAGCCTTTAAGATACTGGCTCACTTTGGGTGTGGTCTCATGTACAATAAAGGCAGATGAAAAGCATTTATGGCTCTCTTTTCTGCTGGATTCTGTTCTAGTTCCCAGCACACAAAGAGGACTGCAAATTGCTAGTCCTACTGTGAATTTATCCCCAAATAAATAAACCTTTGATAAACTCCATTCCAGGCCATTGTGTAATTCTTTGGCATGACTACAAATTGACACCCAACATTACCTGAGGATACACCATTGTTGGGCCCTGCCCAGAACATTACCCGTGGCTTCCTCCCAACCCATGCAGCTGAACTACCTCTCTGGTGCAATGCACACAGTTTGACTCAGTTGGCCCATTACACTGAATTGGTGATTTCCTGCCAGCCCTTGCCTGCATGGCTTGTTCCCATCTACTAAGTGACTGACTTACTACAACCTGATTCTTGTCACAACTCCTCTGTGGCTTCTCTGGCCCATATTTCTCACTGCTATTCCCCAAACTAGGATTTGCTTCTGAGGTCCAGCTGTGGCCAGGCCGGCTCTGTTCAGGTCAAGGTCTTACCCTGAAAGCTCTAAGCCTGTTCTCAGAACACAGCCTTGCATTTCCCATTAAGATCAATGACTCCCTGACCCAAGCTCTGGCCAGTAACCTAATGCTTCATGACTATCTGCAAGCTCTGGCTTCCATGATCTTCTGCCCAACTCAAACCTTCTCTATGAGCTGGTGTGCTGCTCTTAAGTATTTAAACAAATTTTTTAGTAAATATAAGTCTAAGGTAATTCAGGTACTGATCTAGGACCTCTCCTATCACAACTGTTACATTTACTGTGACATTTACTGGCTAATCACAATTATTATACCTATAAAAATTTTCTAAAAATTATGACAGAAGTAAGTTAATTTGTTAAATAAATAAATAAAAAACCAACACCAAGATAATTACAAACAATATCACCATCCAAGAATTTAATAACCTTTTGGTTTCTACTATGGCTGAATTTCAGCAAGAGCTATATGACCTACCTGGTAAATATATTTTTGTGGTCATGGTGGCTGTTACTTTTTTTTTTTTCTTTCTCATGGTTTATTTTTTTTTATATTTAAAAATTTCCATCTCCTTCCCTCCTCCTCCCCCTCCCTCCGCTCCTCCTCCCCCTTCCCGTCCCTCCTTCTCCCCCTTCCCTCCCCTTCCCTCCACACATACCTCCCCTCCCTCCCTCTCAAGGCCAAGGAGCCATCAGGGTTCCCCACTCTATGCTAAGACCAAGGTCCTCCCAACTCCCCCCAGGTCCAGGAAGGTGATCGACCAAGCTGAGAAGGCTCCCACAGAGCCCGTCCATGCAGAAGAATCAGAGCCCAGCGCCAATGTCCTTTGCTTCTCAGTCAGCCCCCTCTGTTGGCCACATTCAGAGAGACGGGTTTGGTCGCATGATCCATCAGTCCCATTCCAACTGGAGTTGGTGATCTCCCTTTAGTTCTGTCCCACCATCTCCATGAGTGAACGCACCCCTCACGTTCCTGACTTTCTCCCTCATGTTCTCGCTCCTTCTGCTCCTCATCAGGACCTTGGGAGCTCAGTCCAGTGCTCCAATGTGGGGCTCAGTCACCTTCCCCATCTGTCGCCAGCTGGAGGTTCCCTCACGGTCCTGACTTTCTTTCTCATGTTCTCCCTCCTTCTGCTCCTCATCAGGACCTTGGGAGCTCAGTCTGGTGCTCCAATGTGGGGCTCTGTCATTTTCTTCATCTATCGTCAGGTGGAGGTTCTATGGTGATATGCAAGAAATTCATCAGTATGGCTATAGGAACTGGCCTTTTCAGGCTCCCTTTCCTCAGCTGCCCAAGGAACTAACTGGGGACGTCTCCGTGGAAACCTGGGAACCCCTCTAGGGTCAAGTCTCTTGACAACCCTCAGGTAGCTCCTTAAATTAAGATATATGCTTCCCTGCTCCCATATCCACCCTTCCTATATCCCAAGCATCCCATTCCTCCGAGCTCCCCCCATTCTCCCCTTCACATTTTTCTCTCCCCATCTTCCCTTGGCCCAGTCTCGCCCAACCCTCAAGTTCCCAATTTTGCCTGGCGATCGTGTCTACTTCCAATATCCAGGAGGATTACTATATCTTTTTTTGGGAGTTCACCTTCTTATTATCTTCTCAAGGATCCCAAATTTATAGGCTCGATGTCCTTTAATTATGGCTAGAAACCGATTATGAGTGAGTACATCCCATGTTCATCTTTTTGGGTCTGGGTTACCTCACTCAGAATAGTGTTTTCTATTTCCAGCCATTTACATGCAAAATTCAAGATGTCATTGTTTTTTACTGCTGAGTAGTATTCTAGCATGTATATATTCCACAGTTTCTTCATCCATTCTTCCACTGAAGGGCATCTAGGTTGTTTCCAGGATCTGGATATTACAAATAATGCTGCTATGAACATAGATGAGCATATGCTTTTGTTGTATGATTGGGCATCTCTTGGGTAGATTCCCAATAGTGGAATTGCTGGGTCCTGGGGTAGGTTGATCCCGAATTTCCTGAGAAACCGCCACACTGCTTTCCAAAGTGGTTGCACAAGTTTGCATTCCTACCAGCAATGGATGAGTGTACCCCTTACCCCACAACCTCTCCAGCAAAGGTTATTATTGGTATTTTGGATTTTAGCCAATCTGACAGGTGTAAGATGATATCTCAAAGTTGTTTTGATTTGCATTTCCCTGATAGCTAGGGAGGTTGAGCATGACCTTAAGTGTCTTTTGGCCATTCGAACTTCTTCTGTTGAGAATTCTCTGTTCAGTTCAGCGCCCCAATTTTTAATTGGGTTAATTGGCATTTTACCGTCTAGTCTCTTGAGTTCCTTATATATTTTAGAGATCAGACCTTTGTCAGTTGCAGGGTTGGTGAAGATCTTTTCCCAGTCAGTAGGCTGCCTTTGTGTCTTTGTGACAATGTCCTTTGCTTTACAGAAGCTGCTCAACTTCAGGAGGTCCCATTTATTCAATGTTGCCCTTAAAGTCTGTGCATCTGGGGTTATGCGCAGGAAACGGTTCCCTGTGCCCATTTGTTGTAGAGTACTTCCCACTTTCTCCTCTATCAAGCTCAATGTGTTCAGATTAATATTGAGGTCTTTAATCCATTTGGACTTGAGTTTTGTGCATGGTGATAGACACGGATCTACTTTCATTCTTCTACAGGATGACATCCAGTTATGCCAGCACCATTTGTTGAAGATGCTTTCTTTCTTCCATTGTGTGCTTTTAGCTCCTTTATCAAAAATCAGGTGTTCATAGGTTTGTGGTTTAAGGTCCGGGTCTTCTATACGATTCCATTGGTCAACTTCTCTGTTTTTATGCCAATACCAAGCTGTTTTCAATACTGTAGCTTTGTAATAGAGTTTGAAGTCAGGGATGGTAATGCCTCCAGAAGTACCTTTATTGTATAAGATTTTTTTGGCTATCCTGGGTTTCTTGTTTTTCCATATCAAGTTGATTATTGTCCTCTCAATCTCTGTGAAGAATTTTAATGGGACCTTGATTGGGATTGCATTGAATCTATAGATTGCTTTTGGTAGAATTGCCATTTTTACTATGTTGATCCTCCCAATCCACGAGCAGGGGAGATCCTTCCATTTTCTGGTATCCTCTTCAATTTCTTTCTTCAAAGACTTAAAGTTCTTGTCAAATAAATCCTTCACTTCCTTGGTTAGAGATACTCCCAGATATCTTATGCTATTTGTGGCTATTGTGAAAGGTGATACTTCTCTGATTTCCCTCTCTGCTTCCTTATCCTTTGTGTATAGGAGGGCCACTGATTTTTTGGAGTTGATCTTGTAACCTGCCACGTTACTGAAGGAGATTATCAGCTGTAGGAGTTCTTTGGTGGAGTTTTTGGGGTCGCTTATGTATACTATCATATCATCTGCAAATAATGAAAGTTTAACTTCTTCCTTTCCAAATTGAATCCCCTTGATTCCCTTATGTTGTCTTATTGCTATTGCTAGAACTTCAAGCACTATATTGAAGAGATAAGGAGAGAGTGGACAGCCTTGTCGTGTTCCTGAATTTAGTGGGATAGCCTTGAGTTTCTCTCCATTTAATTTGATGTTAGCTGTCAGCTTGCTGTAAATAGCTTTTATTATATTTAGGAATGACCCTTATATCCCTAATCTCTCCAAAACTTTTTTCATAAAAGGGTGCTGAATTTTTTGTCAAATGCTTTTTCAGCATCTAATGAGATGACCATATGGTTTTTTTCCTTCAGTTTATTTATATGATGGATTACATTGATAGATTTTCGTATGTTGAACCAGCCCTGCATCTCTGGGATGAAGCCTACTTGATCGTAATGGATAATTTTTCTAATGTGTTCTTGGATTCGGTTTGCTAGTATTTTATTGAGATTTTTGCGTCAATGTTCATGAGTGAGATTGGCCTGTAATTCTCTTTCTTGGTTGAGTCTTTGTGTGGTTTAGGTATCAGGGTAAATGTAGCTTCATAGAAGGAATTTGGCAGTGACTCTTGTGTTTCTATATTATGAAATACCTTAAGGAGTATAGGTATTAGGTCTTCTTGGAAGTTCTGGTAGAATTCCGCATTGAAACCATCTGGTCCTGGGCTCTTTTTGGTAGGGAGGTTTCTGATAACAGTTTCTAATTCTTCGCGACTGACAGGACGATTTATAGCATTTTCTGGTCCTGGTTTAACTTTGGTTTATGGTATTTATCTAAAAAACTGTCCATTTCTTTTACATTTTCCAATTTTGTGACATACAGGCTTTTGTAGTAAGATCTAGTGATTCTCTGAATTTCCTCTGTGTCTGTGGTTATGTCCCCCTTTTCATTTCTGATCTTATTAATTTGTGTGTTCTCCCTCTGCCGTTTGATTAGTTTGGCTAAGGGTTTGTCAATCTTGTTGATTTTCTCCAAGAACCAGCTTCTTGTTTCATTGATTCTTTGGATTGTTTTCTGTGTTTCTATTTTGTTGATTTTTGCCCTCAGTTTGATTATTTCCAGTCTTCTACTTCTCCTAGGTGAGTCTGCTTCTTTTTTTTCCAGAGCTTTCAGGTGTGCTGTTAAGTCACCGATGAATGCTTTCTCCATTTTCTTTAAGTGGGCACTTAGTGCTATGACCTTTCCTCTTAGCACTGCTTTCATTGTGTCCCATAGGTTTGAGTATGTTGTGTCTTTGTTTTCATTAAATTCAAGAAAGACTTTAATTTCTTTCTTTATTTCTTCCTTGACCCAGGTGTGGGTCAGTAGTTGACTGTTCAGTTTCCATGAGTTTGTGGGCTTTCTGGGGGTAGCATTGTTGTTGAATTCTAATTTTAATCCATGGTGATCCGATAAGACATAGGTGGTTACTAATTTTTTTTGTAACTGTGGAAGTTTGCTTTGTTACCAAGTATATGGTCAATTTTCGAAAAGGTTCCATGAGCCGCAGAGAAGAAAGTATATTCTTTCCTATTTGGGTGGAATGTTCTATAGATGTCTGTTAAGTCCATTTGGTTCATTACCTCCATTAAGTCTTTCAATTCTCTGTTAGGTTTCTGTCTGATTGACCTGTCCATTGGTGAGAGAGGAGTGTTGAAGTCTCCAACTATTAGTGTGTGTGGTTTGATGGCTGCCTTGAGTTCTAGAAGTGTTTCTTTTACATAAGTGGGAGCTTTTATATTAGGGGCATAGATATTCAGGATTGAGACTTCATTCTGATGGATTTTTCCTGTTATGAGTATAAAGTGTCCCTTTCCATCTCTTCTGATTGATTTTAGTTTGAAGTCAACTTTGTTGGAAATTAGTATGGCCACACCTGCTGGTTTCTTAGGGACATTTGCTTGATAAACCTTTTCCCAACCCTTTACTCTGAGTAGGTGTCTGTCTTTGTGGTTGAGGTGTGTTTCTTGTAAACAGCAAAATGTTGGATTCTGTTTTCATATCCAGTCTCTTAGCCTGTGCCTTTTTATAGGTGAATTGAGTCCATTGATATTAAGTGATATTAATGACCAGTGGTTGTTAACTTCAGTCATTTTTAGTAGTAGAGTTTGTGTGTTTCCCTTCTTCTAGTTGTGCTGGTGAAGGGTCGCTAGATGCCTGAGTTATTGTGGGCGTTGTTGGACTCCTTGGTTTGTGATTTTCCTTCTATTACTTTCTGCAAGGCTGGATTTGTGGCTACGTATTGTTTAAATCTGATTTTGTCCTGGAATATCTTGTTTTCTCCATCAATGGTGAATGCAAGCTTTGCTGGGTATAGTAGTCTAGGCTTGCATCCATGTTCCCTTAGTGTCTGTAGCACATCTATCCAAGCTCTTCTGGCTTTCATGGTTCCCATTGAGAAATCAGGTGTAATTCTGATAGGTTTCCCTTTATATGTTATTTGACCTTTTTCCTTTGCAGCTCTTAATATCTGTTCTTTATTCTGTATGTTTTGTGTTTTGATTATTATATGGCGTGGGGATGCTTTCTTTTGATCCAGTCTATTTGGTGTTCTGTAGGCTTCTTGTACCTTCATAGGAACATCCTTCTTTAGGTTGGGGAAGTTTTCTTCTATAATTTTGTTGAATATGTTTTCTGGGTCTTTGAGTTGTAATTCTTCTCCTTCTTCTACCCCAATTATTCTTAGGTTTGGTCTTTTCATGGTGTCCCAGATTTCCTGAATGTTTTTTGTTAAGAATTTGTTAGATTTGTTTAGTTCTTTAATCTGTGAGTTTATTTCCTCTATAGTATCTTCAGAGTCCGAGATTCTTTCTTCCATCTCTTGTATTCGGTTGGAAATACTTGTCTCTGAAGTTTCTGTTCGTTTACTCAGAGTTTCCATTTCCAGTCGTCCCTCAGATTGTGTTTTCTTCAATACCTCCATTTCATTTTTCAGGTCTTGTACTGTTTCCCTTACCTGTTTGACTGCTTTTTCTTGTTTTTCTTGTTTTTCTTGGGTATCTTTGAGAGATTTATTTATTTCGTCTACCTTTTTGTTTGTCAACTCCATTTCTTTATGGCAGTTTTTTACCTCCTGTTTAAGGTCCTCTATTATTTTCATAAAGTACTGTTTAAGGTCGGATTCTTCTATATCTTCTGGGGTAGGGTGTTCAATTCTTGTTGTTTCAGGATGTCTGGATTGTGGTGATGTCATGTTGCCTTTCATGTTGTTGGAGGAGCTCCTGCATTGGCGCCTGCCCATCTCTTCCTTCAAAAGGAGCCCGGAGGCGTTTGGTGTCCTAGACCAATCTTTGCTGTGACTGAAACTGGTTGGATCTCCCCTGTGTCAGAGGAGGACCTATTCCTTGTGTCACAATCTGAAGAAGCCCGCACTCCCTTGCAGGAATCCCCAGACCTGCCTGGAGGCCAGAGTCTGATTCCTCTGGGTAGATGGCCTTAGAACAGGAGCAGGACACCAGTTCAGGTGGAACTGAACTGGTGGAATACCACACAGCGAACCTGGCAGCACAATCTGAAGGAGCCCGCACCCCTCCGCAGGAATCCTCAGACCTGCCTGGAGGCCAGAGTCTGACCCCTTTGGGTGGATGGCCTTAGAACAGGAGCAGGACACCTGAGAACACTAGGGAAAACTTGGGAGACACAGGGATGGGAGAAACCAACACAAGCCTGCAGAAGGAAGTGGTGGTAGGGGGGTCTGTGCTCTCTTCCAGGGCAGGTTGCCCCAGGATCCGCATTCACTCACCAGTTCAGATGAAATGTCAGGGCACAGGATCAGGGATTCCAGGCAGCCCAGGGTCGCAGCCCAGGCAAAAGGGCCAAGGTGGGGGCAGGGCGGGATGGAATACCACACAGCGAACCTGGCAGCACAATCTGAAGGAGCCCGCACCCCTCCGCAGGAATCCTCAGTCCTGCCTGGAGGCCAGAGTCTGACCCCTTTGGGTGGATGGCCTTAGAACTAGAGCAGGACACCTGAGAACAACTAAGAAAATATCACTGGTGCTACTGTGTTGAGAGGTCAGCGAGGTATGAAAGTGCATCTCCAGAAGTCATCATCAGGACTGCAGTGTTCCAAAGAATGATGGATCCTCTGGCAGACTGTCAGGTCCCCTTACAGGCCAAGCAGCTCTCAGACAAAGGCCTACCCTGCCCCAGGCAGGCCAATGTAGGAGGGGACCTCCCACGGGCCTGGGTGCACTCAATTCCAGGTCCCCAGAGCCCAAACAGGCTGAGCTGTGGGATTTTGTGGCCCCAAAGACGGGAGGATGAGGCAGGGGGAGGGGGGGAGGATTCTGGGTGCAAGCTGGGAAGGGACAGGAAGAGAGAGGCAGTATCCGGGGAGAATAACCCCTGCAGGAAGAGCAGGAAGTGTGCTGGTGGCAGGGGGAGTTGTGGAGTGTAGGTGGTCCCTCTCCGGGCAGCTGCCGCGGTTCGGGCACTCACTCCTCACTCACCCCAAAGAATGATGGATCCTCTGGCAGACTGTCAGGTCCCCTTGCAGGCCAAGCAGCTCTCAGACAAAGGCCTACCTTGCCCCGGGCAGTCAAATGAAGGAGGGGACCTCCCACCGGCCTGGGTGCACTCAATTCCAGGTCCCCAGAGCCCAAACAGGCTGAGCTGTGGGATTTTGTGGCCCCAAAGAGGGGAGGATGAGGCAGGGGGAGGGGGGGAGGATTCTGGGTGCAAGCTGGGAAGGGACAGGAAGAGAGAGGCAGTATCCGGGGAGAATAACCCCTGCAGGAAGAGCAGCGTGGCTGTTACTTTTGATCTTCATATTATATCTTCAAAGAAATGGTTTGATAACAGTGTCAAGAATGAGAAACTTTTAGAAATTATATAGTCTTTACAGACTGGTAATATAAAGTTTTCTGAAAGGATTCATACTGTAGAAATTAATAATCAAAATCTGTTAAAAAGTTATGATAAGATAACAGAGAGAACATCCCTCTGGAAGGCAAACTACACATTATCCAAGTAATCTCTAAATATGAGAAGATGTCATTAATGGAAAAATTTAAAACCTTGGAATCACATGTGCAGAATGACAACCAGAAATTGACTTTAAAAAATCAATAGAAATATTCACAAATCAAGAAATTCAGGCTTTACAAAAGACAGTGATAAAAAGATTTTAATCAACTGAGCAACTTGTCAGAACTGATAAGCAAGGAGAGGAGGTAGAGGCAAAGTATTTAGCATGGCCAGTACCTCTCAGAGTCACAGATGACTTACCAAGAGTTTTAGCTCATTTTCTTATTACCTCTGAAAACCCAGCAAATACCCAATGCCCAAACAGATATCCAGAATGTAAATGAGAAACTATAGGTGTGAAATATCTAAAAGATATTAAGCAAGCAGCAGTATCTTATGGCATGCATTCACTGTATTTTAGGGAGTTAGTAAAGACTTGTGATTAAGCAATAAAGTCACTCCAAATGATTGACTTCAATTAGAGCCAGCTGTGCTAGAAGATGAGCTGTGGTTACAATGGAATTGCTACTAGAGAGAGGAGGCTAAAGCTCTGGCACATCAAGATAAAATCAAAGGATTTGAGGCCTCCAAAGATCAAATTCTTGGTGAGAGTCATTGTACTGATCCAGATAGTCAAGCTATATACAATGAACACATCTTGTTCATATGTCATACAGAAGCCTTGAATGCTTGGAACAAGATACAGGAACTAGAAAAAATAATTGAATAATATATAAGGCCCAAGAGAATCTCTTAGTGACTTTTTACAAAGATTAACTTTAAATGTATAAGTATGGGTAACAGATCCAGAAGCTAGATGAATACTCATTGAATCTCTTTTTTTAAATGTCAGCTTAGAATGCAAAATGATACTTGAGCTTTAAAGGTCAAATGAACACCAATGGATGAATGAATCCTGCATACATCTAATGATGAACCATTTTACTATAATACTGAGGTTTGGGTAGGAGAAGAAATTTCCAAAGATGTGAACAGACATCAAAATACCAAATGTTTTCACTGTGGTAGAACAAGACATCTGAGAAGGGATTGTAGACAAGGCATTCCTAGAAATAATGTTTCTTCTGGGAATGACAAAAATAAAAGTTGTCAATCTTCTGGATTATGTAGATGTGGCAAGGCCAACAATGGACCAAGGAATGTAGACGAACAAGAGAGAAACAACACAGCCCATTACCAGCAGGAAACTCCTTGGTGGCCTCTCGCAGGTCCCCATTTCAAACGTGGCCCAGTCAATCCCAGTCACTATTGAGGATATATCTCCCCAGGAAAAACTGGAAAACTCAGTGCCTATTGTAAAAAAAAATCCATACTGCTCTGGATAATAGAATAATCATGGAATACGAATCAAAAATTTCAGGAGAAAATAGGAAAGGTATATTTTGGTAGACTTCTACCAAATACCAAAGCTGAGAGTACAAATAAATAACATTATAATTGAAGGATTAACAGACATGGGTGCAGATGTGACTATTATTACTCCAGAATCTTGTCATCAGAATTGGCCTCTTCAAAAGGCAGATGTTCAGTTCTTAGGAACTGGAACCCTATCTCAAGCAAAGCAAAGCATGAGATGGGCTGAATGCATAGAGACAGAAGGACAGAGAGAAAGGCTGAAGTCACATGTGGCTAATATAGCAGTGAATCTATGGGGTTGTGACCTTTTGCAGCAATGGAATACCCAGGCTAACTTCCTGAAGTCTCTGAAATGGAACATAAACCAGCTCATAGCTCATGATTCTGGGAAGGATATTATATGGAAAAAAATCCAGTCACCAACCATTCAGGCTGTATAAACTACAAAATAACTAGCAAACTTTCAGAGGTACCAACAGCCCTACTTTTCAAATGGCTAACTAAGTAACATATGTGGGTTAAAAAAATGGCCTTTAACAATAGAGAAAATATGAGCCTTAAAACAACTGGTACAGGAGCAACTAGATGCTCAGTATATTGAAGAATCAATGAGCCCTTAGTATTCTTCTGTATTATTTGTTGTTAAAACAAAATCTGAAAATGGAGAATGCTGACATATTTAAGAGCAGTTAATAAGGTCATTCAGCCAATAGATCCTCTACAATCTGGAATACCTTTGAATTTCCAATCGCCTAAAACCTGTTATAGCTATTGATTTTAAAGAGTGTTTCTTCACTTTATCTTTCCATGAAAAAAGAAAAAAAAATGCCTTCACATTGCCTACTTATAAGAATTCTCAGCTTATTTAAAGATAGCAATGGAGGGTCCTCTTATAGGGAATGTTAAATATCCTCACTCTGTGCTAATATTTTGTAAATCAGTCAATGGAAATAATATGTAAGCAATTTTTTTAATTTATAGCTTATCATTAAATGTACAACATTTTGCTATCTGATTCAAGTGGAGATACTTTAGAAAGAATAAATGAAGAAGTAAAGAAAGTTTTGCCTATTTTGGGGATTACAAAATGCTCCTGAAAAATACCATGAGGAAATTCTGTTATCAAGGTTATAAAATACATTTATAGAAAGTTAGAACACAAAAAGCATAAATTATGGGAGATCAATTGCAGACTCTTAATGACTTCCAGAAATTAAACCTTAGATGTTGACGAAGACTTAAATAGTCCCAAGGAATTATCAGCTGAAAGTAAGAAAGAATTGACTTTGACAGAAGAGAAATTACAGGGTTCACATTGGATTATATGAATCAAAATCTTAACTGCATTCTGGTCATATTACCTTCCAAATAATCCCCTAAAGGAATGTTAATGCAGAAGGAAGATATTATCTTATGATGGATCTTTTTACCACATAACTGAGTAAAAATTTAAAAACTTATGTAAAAAAGCTCTCCGAATTTTTTATAAAATCAAAATTGAGACTTGGTCACTTAGTAGGAATAGACCCAACAGAAATTATAGCACCTATGACTAATGATGAAATTAACAAATTATGGCAAGACAGTGAACCTTGGTAAAGAGCTTATATTATTTTTTTGGGAGAGATTAATAACAACTATCCAAAAAAGCAATAGAATTAACTTATAAAGAGAGCAATTGGATCCTTCTTCTCATTGTGCATGATACACCAATAATTGGAGCTCTTACATTTTATATTAATGCAAATAAGTCAGGAAAGGTAGGCTACAAATCAGAATATTTTAAATGAAGTGAAACAATGCCCCTATGATTCTGCCCAAAGGGATAATTATAAGCTATTCTCATGTAGTAAGGGATTTTAAAGAATCTCTCAATGTATTTACTGATTTGCAATATGCAGGAAGAGTTGTTTTGCATGTTTTAACCACTCAATTTATACCAGGTGATAAAAAATTGGCATCATTATTTATTCAGGTTCAAGATGTAATCTGGATAGGCTTCATTCCATATATACCATATATATATATTCAACATATACAGGTATACCAAGCAATCCTACAGGTCAGGTAGTTATAGAAAGATCAAATAGAACTATAAAGGATATGTTAAGCAAGCAGAAAGGGATGATAAATACCCCACAGAAATAGAGTTTATAATGTTTAATTAAACTTGAATTTTCTTAATGCTGGGAAGAAACAATGACTGCAGGGAGACATTGGATCATTGATGTTGGATTCCCTTCTGTATGCTGTGAATACCATTGGTTAATAAAAAAGCTGCTTTGAGCCTATTGCAGCACAGACTAAGGCAAGGAAGGAATTCCAAGCAGATAGAGAAGGAGAGAGATGGCCCCAGCTAATACCCTAGGCAATAGTGAAGTGGGTGCCCAAACTGGCATGACCCTGTATTCAGATTAATGATTATCTTAAATATCACCATAGAACCTTCATCCAGCAACAGATGGAAACAGAGGCAGAGTCCCATATTGGAGCACTGGACTGAGCTCCCAAGGTCCAGTTGAAAAGCAGAAGGAATGAGAATATGAGCAAAGAGGTCAAGACCATGAAGGGTTCATCCACTGAAACAGTCTGTCTGAGCTAATGGGATCTCACCAACTCCATTGGGACTGGGAAGGAACAAGCATAAGACCAAGTTAGTCTCTCTGAATGTGGTTAACAGTTGTATGGCTGAGACAGACTGAGGGGCCACTGGCAGTGGCACTGGGATTTGCCTTTGCTACATGTTTTGGCTTTTTGGGATCCTATTCTCTTTGGATGTATACCTTGCTCAGGATGGATGTAGTGGTGAGGGCCTTGAACCTTCCACGTGGAAAGATGCCTTGCCTTCTCTTAGGATTGGAGGGAGTGCTGTAAGAAGGTGTGTGTGGAGGGAATGGGAAGAAGGGAGGGAGTGGGAATTTGAATTGGTACTTAAAAATTAATCTAATAAAAAATCAACTGGTATATTTCAAGGATGTGCTGATCTCAGAATGAAAATAATGAGATGTATTACATTGGGGAAAATGTTTTACTCTTGTTTCCACAGGGGAAAAAAAAAACTATGGGTACCATCAAAATTAATCAAGATTTGGTGTGAAAAGTAGAAACTTCTTTATAAACAGAGAAGACAGCTAATCCACAAAGATGACAATTCCACAGGTTGTAAGGAAATCTATCAAGAGTTAGGGTAGGGTTCTGTTCTTGTCTTTATATGAAAATACCCATCTCAAAGATGGGTCAAGAGACCTTAGATATCTAGATGCTTAAAGAAGAAAAGATAGCTATCTAGTATGAATTACCAAGCAATGAGAAATCTGACTTACAATAAGAATATCCACTGTAGGGTAAGATATCAATACCTAAACATACATATAATAGTAGTCATCACTGATTAGAATTCAGAGTTGGCTTTGGAGTTGGATAGTGGCTCCCTTTCTCTAAATCCAAGCAGGTTAAAGAAAAATTCAGAGTTTCTGTCTCATATCAGGACCCACTTGATGTGGGACAGAAGGAAGATAAAATCTAGGGACTACTATTATCAAAACTCTGCTTTCAAAAATTTTACTTCTCCCTATACCTCTTTTTGTATCTATGGTATCTTTCCTTGAATACATACATACATATATATATATATATATATATATATATATATATATATGAATAATGTTTAACTTTTCAAAATCAATAATACATTTTCCTGCAGTAAGCTTTCAAGTCTTTAGGAAGAAGATGGGGCCCCACAACAATGATTCCACCTCTTTGATATGATGCCATTATGCTGATAGCACCACTAAATTAGTTCATGGGTTACAACCTGCTCAAAATGATTCCAACTTGGCTAAGTGAGATGGTGCACCTACTTACAACATTCTGGCCAGAACTTCAAATAAGTATTTCAGAAAACTCTAGCCACTACTCAGAGGTTATTTGCAATTGCACCAGACAGTAATCTTGAAATTTAAACATCATTTTACTTTTTTCAGGATGCCATAGAAATAGCATTTCCCCCATGACAGCTAGAAGTAATTCAAGAAAATGATGTCCCCTCTCTCAACAAACTTTGTGCTCAGCATTAGGAATATCTGTTGGATTTCTGTTAGAGGTTGGTTATAAGGTTTGGGATAGAAATGAAATAGGTACTGGGATCTCTTTTGAAAAAAAGGATTGGATAGAATGGAATAATAGGTAGATTAGTGTATCTATTTGTAAGTTATTATTTATAGACCATTTGCATTGGTATAAGTTTTTATATATTGATACAAATCTAAATTATATTTGTGATATTGAACATGCCCCTATTTCTGTTTATAATATTAGTACACCTATGAAAAGTTATTTTGCCATATTGTATGCATGCATGTAAGTACCTGCACTTAAGATATTTTGTATATTGATGCCATTTTATGATATATTTATAATATTGCACTACACTTTCTACCTCTGATTAAGATACTTACATATACATTGTTCCCAGTACACATAGAGAACTGTGGATTGCTACCCTTACTGTGAGTGTATCCTCAAATAAATAAACCTTTGTTATACTCCATTCCGGCTATTGTGAAACTCTTTGGAATGACTCTAGATGGTCAGGAAGAATCCAGAAAGTTAGAAGAAATGAACAAATCCCTCAAAGATACCCAAGAAAAAGCAATCAAACAGGTAATGGAAACAGCTCAAGATTTGAAAACTGAAATGGAGAAAATGAAAACACAAACCGAGAGATGACAGGATATGGAAAATCTGAGTAAATGAACAGAAACTACAGAGACAAGTATAACCAACAGAATACAAGAGATAGAAGAAAGAATCTCAGACACTGAAGACACTATAGAGAAAATAAACACACTGATCAAAGAAAACAGCAAATCCAACAAATTCTTTACACAAAACATCCAGAAAACGTGGGACACTATGACAAGACGAAACCTAAGAATAATAGAGGTAGAAGAGACAGAAGAATTACATCTCAAAGGCCGAGAAAATATATTCAACAAAATTATAGAATAAAACTTTTCTGACCTAAAGGATATTCCTATGAAGGTATAAGAAACATACAGAACACCAAATAGACTGGATCAAAAAATAACACAAGACATACAGAATAAAGAAAGAATATTAAGAGCTGCACAGGAAATAGGTCAAGTAACATATAAAGGTAAACCTATCAGAATTACACATGACTTCTCTATGGAAACCCTGAGAGCCAGAAGGTCTTGGATAGATGTGGTGCAGAAACTAAGAGACCATGGATGCAAGCCCAGACTACTATACCCAGAAAAGCTTTCTTTCTTGATCAATGGAGAAAACAAGTTATTGCAGGATAAAAACAAATTTAAACAATGTGTAGCCACAAACCCAGACTTACAGAAAGTAATAGAAGGAAAATTACAACCCAAGGAACCCAACAACACCCACAATAACTCAGATATCTAACAACCCTCCACCAGCACACCCCAAAAAAGAGAAACATATAAACTCTACCACCAAAAAGAAAATAACCAGAGTTAACAACCACTGGTCATTAATATCACTTAATACAAATGGACTCAATTCACCTATAAAAAGGCACAGTTTAAGAGAATGGATGGGAAAACAGGATCCAACATTCTGCTGTTTACAAGAAACACACATCAACCACAAAGACAGACATTTACTCATATTAAAGGGTTGGGAAGAGGTTTTTCAATCAAAAAGACCTAAGAAACAAGCTGGTGTGGCTATACTAATATCTAACAAAATTGACTTCAAACTAAAATCAATCAGAAGAGATGGAGATGGACACTTTATACTTGTTTATAATTGTTTATGGAACAATTCATCAGGATGAAGTCTAAATCCTGAATATCTATGCCCCTAACATAAAAGCACCCACATATGTAAAAGAAACATTACTAGAACTAAATCACACATCAAACTCCACACACTAATAGTAGGATACTTCAACCCTTCTCTCTTACCAATGGACAGGTCAACCAGACAGAAACCTAACAGAGAAATAAGAGAACCAACAGATGTAATGAATCAAATGTACTCAACAGACATCTATAGAACATTCCACCCAAAGAGGAAAGAATATACATTCTTCTCAGCATCTCATGGAACCTACTCAAAAATTGATCACATACCGGTAACAAAGCAAACTTCCACAGATACAAAAAATCTTAGTAACCACCTCTGTCTTATCGGATCACCATAGAATAAAGTTAGAATTCAACAACAATTCTACCACCAGAAATCCTACAAAATCATGAAAACTGAACAGTCAACTACTGAACCACACCTAAGTCAGGGAGGAAATAAAGAAAGAAATTAAAGTCTTCCTTGAATTCAACGAAAATAAAGACACAACATACCCAAACCTATGGGACACTATGAAAGTAGTGTTAAGAGGAAAGTTCATAGCACTAAGTGCCCACATTGAAAAAATGGAGAAATCTCACATTAGAGACTTAACAGCAGAGCTGAAAGCTCTAGAGAAAAAAAGATGCAGACTATTGCAATTTCTTTATCACTTCAAGCCTCCTCAGAAAAAGAGACTTTTTAGGAGAGAAAGAAAAATTTAGGAGCAGAAGCTAGGGGGAATTCAAGTAGGAGAGGAGAATTAGGATAGAAGCAGAATAATAAAAAAAAAAAAACTGGCATGAAGAAGTATGGAGTGAAAGATTAATTTTTCCCTCAGATCCTAAGCATTCTGGTGACTGTATATTCCTTTGAACTCCAAGGATCCTTGGGACTTGCCACCAAAGGCTCTCATTAAAATATGGCTCCTACTTTGTTACATTGGATGATTCCTTTAGCTTCTAAAATTATGAATTTTGAGGCAAGAGTTTTGCCTCTCATGATATATTTTCAAATTATAAGTTAACTTCTGAGCTAGAAATAGTTCATTATATCAGCAGTTAACTTGGAGTCAATAATAGTCTTTACACAGAATGCAATAGGCTAGTTGTTTCCTAGACTATTGACAATCCAGCATCATTTTTTGGAATTAAAAGGAAATCCACTTCAGAGAAAATTTATTCTACATAAATATATTTTTAAAGAAAAATGAAAAATTATCTTTGACAAGTAAAAGTTAATTTATAGAAATGAGTCATCTCCAATAAACAAAGGAAACTTGGTAAAATGTGAGATAATGATATAATAAAAAATTTGAGAGTATGACATATAGATTTTCGCTCTAAGAAGTTAATATACCAGTTAACTACAGGCATTTCTTAATCTCTTCCCATGACTTCATTAGTGTACTCCGAGTAATGTTTTAGTAAGGAACAATTATTCCAAAATGAAATTTTAATTTCACCTGAAAGGTTTGGTCCCTCATTTTATAAATTTATGGAATGGGAGAAAGAACAGAGAATAAAGAAATAGAACAGTCTTGATAGGCTCCTCAGTGAGTGTCTATTAAATTGCCAAAAGTTGTCTTGAATGGTTTTGAATAGATAGCACAAAGCACAGACAATGGACATGCACATAGCTTGTTAAAGAGGTCTGCCAAATCATCTCATATTCAAGATTTTCATTTCTGTAGGCACTTAAAATATACAATAAAACATGATTTTTATTATTTTATCTTATTTTTATTATTTTATTTTTTAACACAGATTTTATGGGAGAAACAAAGACTATGAAATCCAAGCAATTTTAATGATTTGTACAAACATATTGCAGGATTCTAGAAGAATTATAGAATATGACCCTGAGGCTAGAATCTATGTTCCAGTATAATGTAGTTGAATTTCTCTCATGCACATATAGCCTTTAGCACAAGAAAATATATAATTTAAGTTTTAACTCAATAATAACAATGAAATGAATTTGAAAGTCATTCACCATCACTGAATGAACATAGCAAAATATATGGTTTTTAAGTAAGTAGAAAGGGTTGAATAAATATACCCATTAAAAACAAAATTTAAAAAGTGAGATAAGAAACATAAATAAAGCTATTAAAGATGCAACAATAATATAACTGGAAAAGAACATTAGCAAAAAACATAATAAAATTTCAAATAGATTTAATATATATTTATTAAATATATAAATTAAAGAATTTTAAAATATATAATTTTATTACTGTTCCTGACAATTTTATAGCCCTGAGGGTTATGAAAGTCATTGATAATAAAGCAGAAGCAGATAATTTTGGGATATGTTATCCTTTCACAAAAAGGAATATTTAGTAAATTCAAGAACAAATTTGAAACACCACTTGCCATAAAGAAACATATGAAATCTTAGAATCATATAAAGAAAAAATTGAGAAAATAACAACCCAAGAAATAATTTTCAAATTTGTTTGAAATGAAAACTACAGATATCTAGTTAAAATGTATCAATTGTCTTGAGCACTATTAAAATCTCTGTGTCTGTTTCTCTGCCTCTATGTCTCTATGTCTCTCTCTGTGTATCTCTGCCTATGTCACTGGCTGTCTTTGTACATGATTACTTATAAACATATGGAGAAGGAGAAAATGTCATATTCTCCAGATGGAAATAATAGATTTTTAAATGTGAAAAATAATTAATTAAATTTGTATCGTTATTATTGAAAATTAAACATAAAGATATGCCACCAAAGCACAAACAACCATTACTGATTGGGAACATGATGCCACATACACATAGTATTTAGAATAATAGAAATGTTTTTTAATTTAAAATGTGTTTTCAGGTGTGCACATTTGTGTGCACACATGTAGAGTCTAGATGTTAACGTCAGGCGTGTTTTTGAATCCTCTTTCATCCTCTATTTTGACTGGCTTTTCCCTTTGATCCTGAAGGTCCTCAGCTGACTAGGATGGCTGGATAGCTAAGACCCCTCAAACCTCCCCAACAAACCTACCCAGCACTGGAGATTCAGTGCCACAACTATGCCTCATATTTGTGAGGGTTCTAGGATGCAAATCAGATCCCCATGTTTGTGTGGTAAGTCCTCTATCTAGTTATCTACTTCTCAAGGCCTAATTTTAAGTCTCTGTGTTTTATAACATTATTATATCTGTAGGAATTTGTCCTAGTAAACTATAAGGATGCTTATATTATTTACAAAAGTAAAACTTTAAACAATAATTTCCTAAGATTTTAAAAATTTGTACTTCTGTGTTTATATGCCCAGCAAATGTCTAACTTTCAACTATATAATACACTATGCTTAAATTTGACTTTTGAGTTGTTAATATTTAAAAAAAATTATTACCCATTACAAATATTATTCTATTACTTTTCTTGATAATATTTTTGAATACCATCACTTACTATTAACTTTTTCCATTGGGGTATTGTGTGGAAAATGAGGTTTATATATTTGGTAGGCTCCTAGTAATTATAAAATGGCTGACCTACTTAACATAATAAATAAATAATCATTGGATTAATAGTTCCATTAATAAATATTAGTCATGTAATGAAACATTATTTCAAATGTTTGTGTTACAATTATGGCTAGATTAGCCCCATCTCTGTGTCATGATTCTTAAAATTATTTCTTGTTCTATAAGTTGAGTTCATGTGTATTTATTGTTTATATTAGTTAAAAGCTCTTGTGTAAATAATGTATAATAAATACTAGAAATATAACTTTATACAAAGTTCAATGATTTCATAAGAGTATGTTTTCAAAGAATGTTAATTTTATACATATAATAAACTGTTATTCTTTATAGTTATTATTTAGAATTTTGCTTGATATCCAGAGAGGGATCTATGATGGAAAGTACTTAGTAAACTTTTTTTGTTTCTTTTAATGTTTGGACAACCTGTTATTTCTAAACATAGTGATATATTTAAAATTTGAAAGGGTCTCATGTATCTCATATTGGCCCATTATGCAGATGATGCTGGCCTTGGACACTGGGTCCTTTGTCTCCTCTGCCTCGGTGTTGTGATTAAGGGACATGCTGCCTTCATTCCTAAGGTACATTTTTTTCTTATTCATTCAATTTTTGATTATTTCTGGTTAACTTAGCCATAAAAATTACACTAAGACAGTTTGATTCCTGAACTCCCTCTCCTTTTTTTTTCTCTTTTATACTTTTTACTTTTTAAAATTTTTTAACAGTGTGAAAAGAAAGCTATGAAAGTCATTAATGCAGCTATTTTCCAGAACAATCAAACATTACCAGTGAGACCTTAGAGTAATTCAACAATTATATGCAAATATTTATACAGAGGATTTATTCCCATACTCTGCACTAAAACTGCAGAGGATTGAAGCTTGCTCACACCCACAGGGCTTGGCCTTGAAGGAATAAAAGAAGGTCTTTTTTTTCTGAATGAGATGAGACAAATCCATTGCACATCTCTAATGTTTGTTTTCATATGTGACTGATAGAACTCTGATTGTACTGAACAAACATTAGTTATCTTGAAACTGAAAGTTTAAATTACCTTATTTTCCAAAATCACTAACATCATTGCTTTATTGCAATAAAGCAAAAGTTTCTGATGGTCGAGAAAGGGGAAATAAACCCCAAAATGCCATTCCTAAGTTACATATAATAAATGAATTTAAAATATATAATCCTGTCATTCTTATAAAATAAAATCAATTATGAAAATTCACAGCAAGCCGAAGGCTATTCTGATTTCACGACAGAGAAAACCTAGCTTTAATATTGGATTTCTGAGGAGATCATGCAGAGAGTAACACCCTGGGAGAAAGATGAGTTATGAAATACTGGTGTTAGTAGAAATTATTTAAAGTAACTGAAATTGCAGGCACATTTGAGAGTACATTTAGTTACTTCAGGGTACTGATTATCTATTATTAACATTCTGCCTGAAAACCAGTGTATACAATTATACAAAAACTCTCTTTTCTTTTATAATGATGGGAATGCGGTACTGCTGTCTCATGCATACATTTTTCTACAGGCTTAATGAATGCATTTGTCTGTTGATAGGTGTGCATAAGTATTGTTAGTGTTTGTGATTGATTTTTTCAGAAATGTAAATTGAATGTTTTTAAGCATTTAAAATAATCTTCTGAGTCTATTATGCAGTGTATTTATGATTCAATCCTTTTGTGAAGAGTATGCAATATAAATTTTATTCCACAGCATCAGGTTATATTTGTATGCTCTGTTTCGTTATGTTTTCTTTTATATATCTATGAAGGACAGCACGTGCTTAATAAAGGCATACTAAAATTCAACTTTTCTACTTCAGGAAATCCAGTTTTCCTATATTTAATATGTTTATAGAATATTTTATGTGTTTGTGTGTGTGTGTGAGTACTGTAACATCATAAAATGCATATATAAACAAGGCACTGATCAAAATACAAAACTATTCTTACTCTTGGGTACCTTATATTTTATAGAAGTTAAAATAAGCAAATAAAAGATAAATCTGATATAAATATTCATTCAATTTTGATAGTGGTTTGTGAAAATATGTATAATAAGGAGCTGGTCATTGCCTGAGTATTTGACCAAGATTTCTGTCCCACCCAGTCTTGCTGTTTAGTCCCAAAGGAACATACAGAGGTCTACATTAAATATAAACTGATTGGCCTATTAGCTCAGGCTTATTCTTAACTCTTATAACTAATATTAGCCCATAATACTTGTGTGAGTTAGCCATGTGACTTGGTACCATTTTAGGTGAAGCAGTAACATCTTGCTTGCTCTGTGTCTGGTTTCCTCTATGTCTGGGATATAACTGCAGACTGAATCTTTCTTCTTTCCAGAATTTTCCTGTTCTCATTGCCCCACCTCTACTTCCTGTCTTATCATCCCGCCTATACTTCCTGCCTGGTTAGTGGACAATAGCACTTTATTAAACAAGTATAAGAAACAAATTTTTACAGAGGAAAATTATTGTCCCACAGCACAGCACTTTCCCCTCATTTTTAAAAACAAGAACTCTGAATTAACTCTCCTTTGTTTATCTTTTCTCTTGACCATTATCTATAACAACTTGTAACCAACATTCTAAACAAAGGAGAATATCTATAGTCCATTTTTTTTTTTGGAAATGTGGGTATGGTTTTCCGGGCTACTTGTTGTTGATCACAGGTGGCAATAATCTTATGGGGACCGACCCTAAAGAAAATTTAGAATTATTATCAAGTTGTGACTGGAGTATCCTGTGAGGCTTGATCACTTCAGGCAGCAGTCTTGAATCTGTTCTAGATATAGAACTCAGACATCTAGGCCATCCACTCCTACCAGAGATTTCCCAGGGGATCTTCCTTGATCAAACCTGATTTTTCTTAACCCAGAATGAACCCACAGTCTCTCATTTTCTGTAGAAACAAAAGCAAAACCTCTTCTCCAAACTAATATACCTTTTGACTTTAATTTTGAAGTCAAGGTATTTTCAAAATACCTATCTTGGATTAATTCAACAGCATTTATAAACAAATATCTTTTAGTAGCTGTTGCTCTTTCCTAAGCATTCAAACAATTCAAAGAGAACATAATAACATACAGTATACAGATTCTCTGTGTTTTCCATCTTTACATGGCTTTATTTTAAACTCTATTTCTTTTATTTCTAATTTTTGGATTTTTTGAGACAGGGTTTCTCTCTGTTTCTTTGTCCTGAAACTCACATTTTAGTCCAGGCAGTGAGATGTCTCTGTCAATTCTAGAGTTTTGGAAGTTGCTTAAAATGTACTTCCTGTTTACTTAGGTAATATTATATTCTTCTGGAGTTGAAGAATAGATAAATAGTTATAGTTTTCCTTAGTTATGATAAAAATAAATAGAAATATTGTAACTATAATTCATGCTTGATACCTGTTATATGTAATTTTACTATGTTAAAGTTAAAAACTTTTTATATAAACACTTTTTCATTGCTGGTGTGTGTATAAACTTATACAGTCACTATGTAAATAAATATGGAAGTTGTTCAGAAAATTGGAAACTGGTCTATCTTAAGACCCAGCTAAACAACTTTTTGGTACATATCCAAAGGATGTTTTATTTTACCACAGGGACACTTGCTGTACTATGTTAACTGTAGCTTTATTTATAATAGCTAGAAACTGGAAACAAACTACATGTCTCTCAATAGCAGAATGGATAAAGAAAATGGATAAATAAAGCATTAAGTATTATTATTATTATTTTATTAAGATAAAATTTGCAAATGAACTGTAGACTGGTGATGACAGGAGTGGGAAGGATCAGGTGGGGGCAAGTAGGAGAATGAGAGTGAGGGAATATACAGCTTATCTGGGAAATTTGGGGGACATGGTATGTAAAGTTGGTGGGACATGGTATTTAAAGTTAGTGCAGCAGAAGGAAATTTCTTGGAATCAAAGAGGGTATGTAGAGGAGGAGTGAGTAGGTAGAATCAATGAGAAGCCATGTATGTGCTGGAGAAGAAAGACACCCTGTGCTAGTACTGGCAAACCACCATACTCATGGTAAAATATAAAATAATGGGAAATGGGTTAATTTAAGATGTAAGAGCTAGCTAGAAATTAAGCTATTGGCCAAAGAGTATTGTAAATCATATAGGTTCTGTGTGATTATTTTGGGTCTTGGCAGTTGGAAACAAACAAGCAACCTCTGTCAACAAGGATGACCTTATTTTAAGACTTCTAGTAATGGAGGATGCCAGTCTTAAGTTTCTGTGGCTTTTAGCCAGGCAAGGTTTCCAGTGGTGAGTCTGTTACATTCTTTTGAGCTCTTGGACAAGGGGATTTCGTGGAAATACCTAAACAACCCTGGCTGATGCTAGGTCAAATGGTCACTCTTTGACAACTAACAGAGGGACCACATTGCTGAGAACATCCATCCAGCTCACTTACCACAGAGGTTATGCCAGTGTGTGCATGGAGCTTTCACCCCTTCTAGGCTCTTGTCTTGAGAAGGCACTTCACAGGCTACAGATAGAGAAATCTGAACACTAAGTCAGCTACAAAGCATTCTACCTACACTCTGTCTTGCCCTCAAGATGTTCTGGGGCAATGGTCAGTGCAGAACTTGTGGGAGTGACCAACCAATGTTTGGTTAAAGTTGAGGCCCATGCCAGGTGAAAGAGTTCATATCATTAGTCCATTCCTAATGATGTTCTGATGTTCTGCTACTCATAGATCAGTGGCTTGTCCATTAGAGTGGCTTCCTCAGACATCAGATAGAAGGGAATGCAGAGACCCACAGCAGACATTAAGCAGAATGAGTCTAAATCTGAGATTTTCATCTGGTTTCCTTTGATATCATAGAACTCTAGAGCAGAGAGGGGCAAAAGACCTCAGGAGTCAGAGGATATGGACAACACAGCCCACTAACTTGACTAAGTTGGACTCATAGAGATTGAAGTTACAAGCATGGATCTGCATCAGTTATTCTGTGTCTGTTGTGATTGTAATCTTGTTGTTTCTGTGGGACTCCTAACAGTGGGAGAGGGTGTATCTTTGACTTTTTGCCTACTCTTTTTTTTTAAATTTTTTTTTGCCTACTCTTGGGACTCTTTTCCTCCTATTGGATTGTCTAGTCCAACTTCAATATAAGGGCTTTTGTCTTGTCTTATCTTGTTCTCTTGTTTGCCTATAGTTTACTGAAGGCCTGCTCTAGAGAAAACAGAGCAGGAGTGGATCTGGGAGAGAGGGGAGGCAGAGGGTTCTGAAAAGAGTAGAATGAGTGGAAACTCTGGACAGAATATAATATATGAGAGAAAAATCTATTATCAATAAAAAAATTAAAATTAAATAAAGTATATTAAAGAAAAATAAGATAATTTGAAAACATCTGTTAAAACAACTCATGCAATCATTGGAGTTTCCCTATCCAATTCCCTATCCAGAAGAACTATGCTTAAAATGTTTTTTAACTTCCTGGGTGGCTATGGCACATGCCTTTAATCTTAACACTTAGGAGGCAGAGGCAGGCAAATCTCTGTGAGGCAAACCTGTTCTACAGAGCAAGTTCCACAGCAGGCTGCACAGTGAAACCCTGCCTCCAAAAACCATAAAAACAAACAAATGAACCAAAACAACAACAAAAATTCTGTTCAGATACCTATCTTTAGACTTTTATTCTTATTAAAAACAATAAAGACTTGCTGAGCAGTGGTAGCTCATGCTTTTAGTCCCAGCACTTGGGAGGCAGTGGCAGGCAAATCTCTGTGAGTTTGAGGCCAGCCTGGTCTACAAGAGTTAGTTCCAGCATAGGCTCCAAAGCTACAGAGAAACCCTATCTCAAAAAACCAAAACTAAAACCAAAACCAAACCAAAATAAAGCAATGAAGACTTGAAGGCTGAGTCCATTTCACTATTTAGATGCAGTTTATTTTTTAAAGATAAATTTTAGAAAACAAAACAATTTTATCCTAGAGAGTCATTCTGCATACTCTGACATGTGTAAGACATTCTGTCTACACTAAGGAAAAGAATAAAACCAGAAAACAAGACTCAACACAACACCATATTAGTAAAATCAGATCCATTAGAAAATAATTCAAAAAATTGATAAAAAAAAGCTAGAGAGCAATTTAGAAATCTTTTGTATGTGTATGCTTACTATATTTAAATGTAAAAGAATTTTAAATTCTTTAGTGAATATATATGCACATGTGTCTAAACACAATAATATATATGTATATATATACATACACACACATATATATGTGTATATATATATTCTATATATATATGTATATATATATATTATATTATATGTTTCTTCAGGATCTTTAAATAATTTATTATTCTATTCATTTCAAGGAAGTTTAGAATTTAAGAGCTCTCATGATTCCAAAACTGTGGACCTTCGAGTCTCCTGTCTTTTTTCAAAGTACAAAAAGCAAACCGGTGGAGGAAGACCCCTCATCTGTCTGCTCACAGACTCTCAAAGCCCCATGCCTTAAGGAGTGACCAGGTTTTGGCTTCTTCATTAGCACCTCTGCTGTTAAGAAGGCCTGTTTTGCTGTGTGTGTTTAAGTCTCCAAAACTGTAAAAAAAAAAAAAAAGCCTCTCTTTACTGACTGAGAAAAGCAAAGCTCTCTGCACAGTGATGAGATTTTAGATAAAACAAATGTTACTTATAAAAGTATTAAAAATTTAAATGCAAAAGGAAATCATGAATTTTTTCAGTCCTTTTTATTAGACCATTAAAATTGTGTTGTTTTTATTTCCTTAGAAAATCATCTCATATGTTGCAAAATAATAGAGAATAACTTCCCAAGTCCTACACCACTCTAATCTTTCATAATTTCCTTCTTTTCTATTGTGATGATTTCTTCCTTGGCACTCTCCTTTATTTTAATTAATTCTACAGAAATGTTTCTGTTAAATTTTTGAGATAAATTCCCTAGGGGTTTTATAAAATAAAATAGCATTTTAAAAATAAGAGACTTTGTAAAATAATTATTTTCTCTGATTTGTTTGATTTCTCTAATTCCACCTTATTTTAATTTAGCATTCTATACTTCTTATCTTGCTTTGTAAATTGAATTGCTGCAAATTTCATGAAATTAGAGAAATAAAATATTTGATATTAATTCAATTAACAAAAATTATTATTAAATAACAAAAAATTATGCTACTCTATGTGACCATATTTAATGAAAGGGTAGATGCTCATAACAAAGTATATTTATCAAATGTGATTCTTCATGGATGTTTTAGGCATACCACTTCAGAACAAAAGTTTGTTCTAAAGAAGACATGATTTTGCTACTCATTACTCTCTCATGTTATTTCTTCTAGGATAATATGACAGATGTGAGTTCTTGAGATAATGATATAGCTTTGTGAATATATAAATACATACTAATAAAAAGGAGAATGACTTTTAGTTTTCTTTCTGTGACTTTTAAAGTAATAATTCCAAACGACTCAATAAACTCAAATAACTCAGTGAAGCTAAATCCTAACTGTAATATGTATGTAAATATTCCTAGCATTCAATTTGTGACAGGATCCAGAAGCTGCAAGTAGCCAGAGATTCTGCATTCTATTCTCAGAGGATGCTTGGGAATAAATAAGACTGTGACAAGCAACTGTACACACGTCAAACACCCGGTGACCTGAGTGTCCTGCATCGCTAATGGACAGATAAAAAATAGCAAACCCATCTTTGCAGTCTGACATACTGTGGTATCAATCACCTTACTCTTACTCTCATAAAAGCTGTGTGTTTATTCAGTTATTATACTTGGAAATGTGAGATTTCTCATCCTCCTGACTATTAACAATATGTCTTCTCAAAATATGATATCATTGAAATGCTCTTAGAAAATGAGATTTAGTTTTCAGTCTATTACTGTCATTGGGAGACAGATGTGGTGCTATTTCATAAGAAATGAAATGAGGGGTGAAACATTTGGTAGCTTTCATAATAATTTCTGTTTGAAGTGGACCTTTCTTATGCTATTGCAGCCCAATAAATAGTAAATCATTTCAAAGGAGAATGTCATATCCACTTGCCTTATTACTGAAATATATCATAGTGATGGATGCTTTACTCTTTTTATAAAATAGATATATGTATATTGTGAATAATATTCAATTGGAGATAGAAAAAATCTATTAGCATGATGGAGCACTTACATATGGATAGAGCCACAAACATATACTATATATGTTGTATATATTACATAATATATATATTATAGTTGCATTTGATTAAATATTTATATTTAAAATATAGTAAATCAAATTATTAACAATTGGAAATTATATCATCTGTGTTTATATTAAAATATATACAAATATAATTACTAATATTAAAGTAATTATACTTTATTTTTACTATACTTTCATTTTAAAATGAAATGCACATACTAGGTTATAAGCTGCTGAGTATGAGGAGGACTGCCAAATATAACTCACCATGTTTCAGTATTTGCAGATATGTGTTTGTATACTGTGCATCATGGTTGAGTGAGATGGATGGAGAAAACATCTTGTACAATGTTTGTCAAGAAGTTAGTGACAGTGTTTGTCTTCTTGTCACAGATCTTTTGAACTTTGTTCTTTTCTATTGCCCAAATTTTCATCAAGAATGATAAAATTAATAGTAGCAAAAATTCAAAAGGAGACCTATCCAAAGGTATCTCAGTTTTTCTCTTCTCAGGCATCTCTTTGTGTTGTTCCCAAAGAGCTTGAGTCTTAGATTCATAACATTTCCCATAAAAATAACAATTCAAATGTTAGCATAAGATTTTGATAAGAATTAAAAGGCAAAATAAATGGCTTTTAGAAAAAATATTACTATTTCTTATGTATGACCCAGAACAAGACCTTGAATGTATATGCAGATCTCTAGAATAAAAACTCTGTCCTTAGTGTTGATTGATTTCCATGGTTCTGCATACAAGTTTAAAAAGCCATGGTAGTAGCTGTAGTCTCTCTTGCATCAGATAGGCTATTATATCAAATTCATGTAAAATCTTTCATGGATACATAATATATACATACATGAATTAATAATATATATTGTAATGCTAATAGACACTTGAAAAAATATTTTTAAAAAGTAATTTCTGAGGTTATTTGAACAGTAGATATTGGCTTTATCAAGCAGATTATGGTAGAGGGAAGTAACTGAACTTTGATGTAGGAATTCATGGTTTTAGTACCAAGATTGATAGTCTATTATTGGAGAATGAGACACAAAACAGTTCAGTTATATGTCAATTTGAATATATGACACACTTTTAGAATGAACTCTGGTTGGTAACAAGTTATATCCTTATTTAATTGTGAATAAAATACAGTTGACTGATGTAATGTCTAACAAACTTTTAACAATTTCTAATATAAATAATATGATAAAAACTTCATTGTATTCTTAGCCTGACACATAATAGGTAACCTACCTGGCTATGGTGAGGCCCTAAACGTAGACTCCAGTTACCATTTTTTTATTTTTTTCATGTTTTTTTTTTTTTTTTTTTTTTAGATTTAAAAATTTCCATCTCCTCCTCTCCTCCTCCTCTTTCCCTCCCCTCTCCTCCACCCATCCCCCCTCTCCCTCCCTCTCCAGGCCAAAAGCCATCAGGGTTCCCTACTCTATGTTAAGACCAAGGTCCTCCCAACTCCCCCCAGGTCCAGGAAGGTGATCGACCAAGCTGAGAAGGTTCCCACAGAGCCCGTCCATGCAGAAAAATCAAAGCCATTGTCCTTGGCTTCTCAGTCAGCCCCCACTGTCGGCCACATTCAGAGAGTCCAGTTTGGTCATATGTTCCATCAGTTACCATTTTTATGGAAACCAAAGAGGCACAACGTGAAGGCATTTGTAGGTGCTTGGCTTTGGACACAGGTCAGTTGCCATCCTAGCTAAGAGTCAATATCGCCTGCCAGAATTTAAGGCACAACTTTTTCACAAAAAATTAAATTTCATGAGATGCTAGTAGAGAACAGTGAATTTGATCTCTATGAACTCAACTTTAAAATCATAAGCAAAATATAAGTTGTTTTTGTCTTCCTTTAATTTATTTTTTGGAAATTTTCTTACTTATGGAGCAAGGTAGGTAAAGGAATGCATGTTTTCCTTTCCAGTCACTAAAGTTTAAACTTGTTTACAGTAGTACAAGCTACTAAAGCAAGAGGAAGAATCAGGTCATATCCATATTGTTACAATTGCACAAGTATAAATAAAAATAATTAAAAAGGAAAACAATGTTTCAAAACAGTAAAGCGAAGAGACAATAAGCCAATGACATAGTGAAAGTTAGCCACTAGCTGTGGGCTGGAAACTTCGACTAGAAGCCTGGGAGATGTGGTCAAGTAATATTGAAAGGAAAGTTGTTGACTGTTGCTGTGGTTGTTTGTGCAGGCCCACTAAGGATTCTTATAGTAGTAATTCCTTCTTCAGGGAGAAACCTTAAGAGGTAGATATCAGTGGGTAGAGACTTGAGAAGGCTTGCATTGGAATTGACTAAGTATTCTTATAAAATCTAGTTGGTTTGAGGGAAAATAAATTGTTGTCAAAGCAAGTGCTTTACCCTTTCATCATTGGCTTACCTTCTTGGTACATGGACAGTTCCCCACACATGCATTCCTATCTTGTTGCCATCCAACAAGTGGTACACACAAGCAAATTCTCAGCTAAGACTAACTAACTGAGTCTGCTTGATGTTGTGCTGTGAGATTCAACAACTGTCAGCTGAATAAACCACTTTTCTTTAAAAGGTTCTGGAACTAAAATACATTGTAATAGCCATAGAAAAAAATGACTAGTACAACCTCATATTAAAGTGTAAGACCAAAACTTATGACAACTTTTTAAAAAGTATTCCTTTTGTTTTCATTTTAAGGAAGTGTCTCTTTATGCATTCTTTTATTTTAAAATATTACATTATTCTTTGAATATTCCATAATTGTATACATTCTCCTCTATTTTCCCTTCTACCTCAGCCACATTCAGAATACAGCTTGTTTGACATATATAACAAATAAAAATTAGTTGTGTTGCTTTATTAATTAATATTAATGAATAATAAAGAATTAAAACCTACCTCTCAAATTTGAATTTTTAAATTTGTGAAGTAGCTGCTTCATGTATGTAAAAAAATCTCTGATTATAATATTATGCTTTAAGTTTTAAATAGGTATTTAAATATTTAAATATTATTTAAATAGGTAGAAATATCCTGAATTTAGCCCAAAATCTGTCATACATGCATGTACCACCTAGTTGGAAAGTGTATTAACCATCATCTGATCAATTAAGATTAATAAAATTACATTTTTATTGAATATATTTGATATATTATTCAATATTTCATTTTATGGTTTTCCTCTTATTTTTTATTTCTATTTGGTGGCTTCTCTGGAGGTGGTTTTGGGGTGCTGGCAACTCAATGTTAACAAAATACCTAATTATTCAATATTACCTAATATTTCAATATTTGTCTTTGGTAAACCAGATATCTCTATAGCATTTACAAAAATAGCAGCATAAAGGGCTAGATATCTTGGTAAACAATGAAGAGTGCTTACTGCCTTTGAAAAGGATCAGAATTCAGTGCCTATAAGTAGCTCATATCTGCCTTAACTGATGCTCTGGGAGATCCAAACCCCTCTACTGGCTTCTACATGCATTGCTCTCACAACACAAACTGACACACAGACACATACATACATACATACATACATACATACCCTACCCAACAAACAATGAAATTACAACATTTTTAAAGCAACATAAGAAGTAAATGAGTTCATTTTAAACCCCTAAAATAAAAGTTAATTATCTCAGTTTTCATAGATTAGATTCCTCTATAAAGTATTTCGTGTTAGAAACAAGAAGCACCCATTATATCAATGGCTTCTCATCACAATAAACATAGAGTCCTTGGTCAACACTGTACTATGTAGCAGGGAGCATTAGCCAATAAAATAAATCCAGAAGTCATAAAATCTTAGGCCACAACAAAACTCCAATTGGATGCCTCTTTGTGAGACAAATTGGAACTTCTGAATCATTTTTAGAGCGCAATCTCTACTGCAGCTTGCCTGGAGTACATGCTTATAAGTTGTCTCTGTGTTAAGTGCAGCAGCTAAATTAATAGCATATATGTAATGTCCATACATGTTGTGGTATTATAGAAGGCTATCCAAAGTTTATCTGTAAGTATGTCATAATGTTAGAGAATATTGGTGTTCTTCTTAGATTTATATTTTGCCATACTCTAAATAGTAAATGAAAGTAAACAAGCCTGAAAGCTGTACATAAGAACAACATAAAACAGGATAAAAAAAATAATGGCAAGAAAGCATCAGAAATGTGTCAGTGGATTGAGAATGTGAAGGGAGTAAGCTTTGCAAATGTAGGGAAGTTTTTTGCTAAGTAAAAGAATATTTTAAACATGGAAAGACAAAGGTGTTGGGGAGGGAGAGTGTGGAATGCTTCCTTTATCTTAGTTAGTTTGACAGGATTATTTGTTAAATAAGTAAGTAACTTTTCTTCCTCCCAATACATTATAGTCTTTAATACTGGTAGGAAAGGTATTTTGTTTGCACCTTGTCTAAGTATAACTTTAAACATTTCAAGCCAAGTAATGCTCTTCCCACAATGCTTCGCAGTGTGGAAATGATGCCAGTGCCAACAGAGCCCTCTTCTAAATGCAGAGAAAATGGTCTTTTAGGGAAGAAACTGAAAATGGGATCATTTTTATATAGTGAAGTAAAGCATTTTTATAAGCCATTCCTTTCATATAGATGTTGGACGTTTTCTCTAATTTTAGAGAGCTAAGTTCTATTTGTATTACTTGTCATGTAGACTAACCAACAAGGAAGAAATATTAGGGAACATTATTGAGACCAGACCATGAATTCTGTTACACAATATGTATTGATAGAAGGAATGAGTTCTATTTGATACTTTTTACATTGTTTCTATTTCCTTCTTTCTCTAGCTTTACAATTGTATATTCATAATTAAGTATTAGCAGGTTAAATTCAGCTGAATTCTCCAAAGCATGCTTAACTGGACATATTTGTTTATCCCTATGGACTTTCTAATCATGCTGACTTTTTCTTTCTCCACAATAGACACTCTTGATTGATTCCTTCCTAAATATTAATGTCAAGTATTTTCAAAAATTCTGAATTTTGAACAAATAAATTAATTTTCAATGTTCTTTCAAAGCATATATCTATCTCTACCTATCACCCTATGTATACATACATACATACATACATACATGTACATATATATATATACATATATCACAAAACATTTTATTCTCTTTCAATTCAAACATTTTCAAGTTTATTAAAACTTTATCATCTGAATGACATTAAGCGATACCATTATTATACTATTATTGCAATAGGAAATTTGGAGAGTGACCTTTTCTCAACCTCTTCGAACAATAAACCTTAATAAAACTGTAGAAGAAGTACTGTGGACAAATAGTTAAAGGAATTATAAGAGATTTCCTAACTATTAAAGTGATAACTAATTTTATATTCCTACTTTTAGTTTTATTTTTAATCAGTAATTATGTTTTTATTAAACTACCCTTTTGATAGGTAAAATAAAAAATAAAATAAAATGCAAATATTCCTAGAGGTTCAAACATTAACCTCTGTATCTATTCAAACAATAGGTATGTAACATGTTCATGAATACAACTGTTTAATGTAACATGCTCTTAGAAGTTCTCTACAGAGATACATAGTAAGCTTTGATTTGCATGGGTTCAAAAGAGTTCTAGGGTTGCACCAAGACTTATAATAATTATAGGTAGTTTATATATGGTATAACAGTTTTAATTACATTGATCTACTCAGTCAATTAAGAGAAAAAAAATGTAGGTAGTTGAAATGATTCCAAAATACAGTTGCTTGGACAGGTTAGGAAACTAATTAAAAGTTCTAGGCTGAGCATGCAGCTGAGAGGCCAAGATGAACATGTAAGAGCCATGCTGAGCCTGTGATTGCAGGATTACTATCAACTTATTTGTCTGTAAAAACAATTCTCCTTATTACAAGGTCAATGACAGCACATGATGGAAGACCAGCCATTAAGTGGCCAAGGCCTCAGTGAGTGGCTCCCTCAGGGATACTCAGTACTGAGGTTCTAGGGTCAACAAACCATAGATCATCATAATGACAGATAAACTCTCAGCAACTGTCTAGTGACAGATTGCTGCTTAATGAATAGTTTGTTAAGCAGGACAACTGAGGGTTGAATGTTGATGAGTCAAAGGTCACATTGTCAATCTGTTTATTTTGAAATGTTTGTCCTTCACTGGGATTGCCATAGGCTTTCTTGTGATCAAGGGTGATAAAAATTTGCCTTTCATATTTGAAACGGTGGAGAAATTTTGTTTCTGGAAAAGATTCAGATATATAGACATACTATGTAGTTTACAAAATATTCAAATGTAAGCACCATTAGCCTGTGTATATTTTAGATACACAAGAAGAAAGTGTCCTTTAAAGTAATTTATCTTCTTTGGCCTGTTGACTTTATAATTGCCATGGATAATTTTACTAAGTGGCCTGAGACTTGAAAGTATTCCCAACCAGGAGGAGACTAATGGAAGTAGAATATTTTATGAGCTTTAATTGGTGTGGAGCTTAAAGAAATATTTCAACTGAAGTTAAAGAAGCAGCTTCCGATATTGTTAAGTTCAAAATGACATGCAATAGTCACAAGATAACTGAGCAAATTTTATCATTAAAAATCTTGGAGAAATATTCTAGATGTAAATGTAAAATATTATGTCAAGAGGTTTTTTGTGGCTATTGCAAGCTTCATTGTGTACAGCTGCATAAACATCACACTCAACAGAAACTCAGTCTTTATTCAGGAAGATTATGCTACACTGAATCTACACACAGAAGGAAGGTCGCTAAACTACACTAAGAAGAAGATAAACTATTGTTTGAAAATTCTTTTTCAATAAAAGAAATATATAAGGAAAATGCATACTAATCAACTCTAGAAATGAACTGCCAACTAATGAATAAGATGCGGACATCTGTGTAAAACTTACAGTAGACATAATAATGCCAGTATACGGCTTCCCCAAAGCCAACTTCTTCCTTTGTATTTTCATACAATACAATGTGCTTTTATTTACATATCAGCATTTGCAGGCTTACATTGATCTAAACAATCATGCTGCTTTTTCCATCCATAAATATGACCTTCCCATGTATGTGTGCATACATAATTCATTGCTCATGACAATTTATTTTAAATTACTGTAAAACTTGATAATGTGTTTTGAATTGTCAATTGCAAAATAAGATTATTTGAGATTTTCAAATTTGCTTAATTTATAAGTTGTGTATGTAGCTATAAATGATACTCATTACAGGTACTGGATAATTTTATGTCCATTTGATACAAGCTTAAATCAACCAAAATGAGGGAACATCAATCAAGGAAATGCCCTCATAATATTGGGCTCTATGCAAGGATATGTGGCATTTTGTTAATTAGTGATTGATGGATAAAGAGCCTACCCCATTGTGGATAGTGCCATCCCTGTTCTGGTGCTCTTGGTTTTATGAGAAAGCAGGCAGGCAGAGCAAGCCATGGGTCACAAGCCAATAAGGAGCACTTCTGCTTCAGCTCCAGGTTCCTGCTATGCTTCAGTTACTGCCCTGACTTTCTTAATGATGAACTACAATGTGGGTGTAAAAACCAAGTAAACCCTTTCCTCCCCTGGTTGCTTTAGGTCATGGTGTTTCATGAAAGCAATAGTAACCATAACTAAGACATCACATTTGTTCCTTAAAAGAATTTCCTGCTACTTAAAGTACTATGTTTAGAGAGCTTAACAATTTAATAGTTGTTCTTAATTTTAAAAATATAAACTAATCATATTTGTAAAGACAGCTGCTTATTCTTATTTTGCACTGGCATATGCATAAATGACAAGAAAAATATATCAGTGGAATTATCTGAAAATTCTGTTTGCCTTTTATAAGTAACATCTGTTTGCCTTTTACGTGTAACTTTTCCTTTGTTTTCAAAGAAAGAATAGGGCCAGGAAGTAGACAATCATTACTACTTGCTCAGGGACTGCTGAGTGGTGGCTTGACTAGCAGAGATCCTATTATTCATGCGTACTGACATTCTGACAAAGATGTACAAGCTCAAAGGTTATCGTCTTTGAAGGAGGGTTTTGAAGAAAAAAAAGATTTATACTCAAAGTGGTGACATGATGTATAATCAATGGAAACACAGATGTAGTCTGTATTTTGGCTCATATGAGTCATGATATTTGTGCTACTATAGTAAGATGTGTATTCAAATAAAGCTTACTCAGCAACCACCATATTACAAAGCTTTCTATGTGCACAACTTTAAATTTATTATATTTAAAGTGAAATTAAAAGGAATGAAGTAATGCCAATAAGTGGAATCTTTTCAACAAAGGCTATAGCATAATTATTATTTCTTTTAATTTTCTTTCTTTGAGATTATAGTTACAACATTTTCTCATTTCTTTTCTTCTCTCAAATTCACCAACGTAACCCCTTCTCTCACTCTTTCAAATTTATAACCAATTTTCTTTAATTGTTGTGTGAAAATGCTCCTAAATACCTTAACACAATCACTTCAGACTGTATAAAGTTACTTGTATTTATGCTTTCAGGATTGACCGTTTAGTATTGGACAATCAGTTTCTGCACTCCTCCCTGGGAAGACTATTTTTTCTTCTCTCAGCATTCCCTAGTTGCCTTTAGTTCTTTCTCTTCTCTTCTCTGTAGTGAGGTGGCGGGGCTGCTTCCCGCCACCTGGCTAGCTTTACACCTGAAATAATTACACAGAAACTGTATTCTTTTGAACACTGCGTGGCCCATTAGTTTCAGCCTTTTATTGGCTAATTCTCATATCTTGCTTTAACCCATCTCTCTCCCAGAATTCTGTTCTGTCTATTCGGCCTACCTATTTTTCTGTCCTATTAAAGGGCCAAGGCAGTTTCTTTATTAACCAATGAAAGTAACACAGACAGATGACTCTCCTCCATCACTTCTCTCTATATATGTCTTTGTCTCTCTATGCTGGAGGATGCAAGAAAAGGTTTTATCATTTGACTTAAATTCCAGGTCATAATTCATTATCTTATAATGAATTACCTTAAAATTCAGGGCAGGAATTCAAGTAAGAACTTAGATCAAAGTGGTAGAGCAACACTTCTTTCTGGCTCACTCAGGATCATGCTTAGCTAGGTTTCTGATGCAGCTCAGAGCCACTGACCCAGGGAAAGGAACTGCCTGAAATGTGCTGAGACCTCCTATACCAATCAACAATCAACTCAACCCATGAAAGACACACTTACAGGCACTATCAGACCTGTATTTCACTTCAGATCTTCATAGTAAAAATTAGTTGTAAAGATTTCTACACATCTTTACTGTTAAACCAAATCAAACTGATTTTTATCACTGCATCAGAAAATTCATTAACTTCTGCTAGCTCATAACTTATTTGGGTATGTAGCTTAAAAAGTTACAGGCCATATGCCCCAGATTTCTTCTTAACTAAATGTGGTTGTTTGATAAGGTATTATTTAGATAATAGATACATTTTTGAATTATATCCTTAAAAAGCAAGGATATAGTTTTTTTCCTCTTCTATTGGCTAAATATAACCCCTGCCAAATGTGATCTTTAGATACATTTAAAAACACAAACAATACAATGAAGGATAGATGAAGTAATGTTGCATTTATACCTTCTCAAACCACCAAAGGATCCTTGAACCACCTACAAAAATTTGTAGGGACATTTAAATGATGGGGAAGCTCAGCCAATCACAGGACCCCTGTCGTGTGAGTTTTCCCTGTTTCCAATTATTAAATTATATTCGTTATTTTTGAGCTAGTCTGGTTAATTCTAGCTTACTGGTCGACTATGCCAATCATTTAAAGTAGTTTTAATTGTAGTTCTTTGTGGGGGTTAAGTCTCATGAACTGTCTTCCATGCATTTTAGTGTGCTTATTGCAGTTGATTTTGTTCACCTCACATTTGGGTAGAAATGTTGATAAGACTTTGTAGGCATGACTTCAACATTTCTAGGAGACATAATTTTACAGTAAACTCTATTCCTCTGGCTCTTACAATCTTTGTTCCCTCTTTTCTGCAATCATCCCCTGGTTTTAGGTGCAGGTTGACATATGTCCGATGTATTCCATATACTGTTTGCTCAGCCATTTTCATTGCTTTTCTATTCACAATAACCAGGAAATGGAGACAACATAAATGTCCTCCAACTGATGAATGAATAATTAAAATATACACAATGAACTAGTATTTAGCTGTAAAATCATGAAGTAATAAACTCTAAAGGTAAATAGCTAAACCAGAAAAGATCAAATGGTGTGAAAAAAATCTCAGCCCCAGGAAGCCAAATGCCACATGTTCTCTCCCATTTGAGGTTTGTAGTTCCAAATCTTCAGGTACATAATATGTATCTGAAGTACCTGGAGTAATTGTAGAAAATTGAAAAGCAAAAAATAATGCTATTGTGGGAGTCAGGGGAGGAGAACTATGTGTTATTTTTAATAGAATTCTTAACATTATAATGTTGTTGTTTTATTAGTGGAAATCTATAGATGCACTCCCATAACAAGAAAAGGAATAGATTTTATTTTAGAAAACAAGATTGATTTTCTTGTAATGATTGTGTATATTTTGTTTAGTGTAGAAATGCACATTGAGATTGAGGAGGTAACTCATGGGCAGAGAATTTACAATGAAACAGGCATGAGTTCAGATCCCCAGAACTGTGCAAAGCCAGATGTGGTGATTTGTAGCTGCAATTCAAGTGCTCCTAGAGCCAGATGAGAGGCAGAGACAAGACAATTCCTCTGAGCACCTGAGGCAGCAAATCTGGCACACTAAACAGTGACCAACAATGGTTCTTATGGGAAATAAGGCAGAATTTGCAGGTGTACATAACTGCACTCACTCGTATAGTCACACAGACATATCCACACACACATACATTATGCATGTATACAACGTTAAAATTTAATATCAAATCATGCCTTGTGTGAATAGAATTTTTCTTTTAATGTGATTTTCTTAAGAAACTTAATCTTAAATACCATAATTTTCATATTTGCAAAGCATTTTGTTTATTATTTATTTATTTATTTATTTACTTATTTATGTGCATTTGTGTATATGTGTATGTGTGCTTCTGGTGTATATGTATGATGCATGTATATCAGTGTACAATGTACAAGGTAGGATAGGCACAAGTGAAGATCAGGGCAAGATGTTGTCTTCATCTATTATACTCTGCTCTGTAGACCTGAGCGAAGGTCAATCACTCAATTGGAAGCTTGACAGTTAGTCTAAGAACCCTTGACTAAAACCTCCTCAACAACCTACAAATGCTAGAAGAATAACCACATGCACAGCCAGCCATGCCTGGATTTTCATAGAGTATTGAGGATTTATTTGTTAGGTCGTCATGTCATCAGTAAGTGTGCTCATCCACAAAATCATTTCTCCACATCAGTATACTATTTTTAAAGGAGCATTTGTGGCATTAATTGCATATATCTGATGACTGTATATCATCCCATGATGCAACACACATCACCTTCTCCTAGATATTCTTGCTATGGATGACCTTGCTGTCAAGAATGTCTTCCCAGCATGTCCTCATGCATGTAGAAATTCCATGAGGTATTTATAGTGTTAGAGTTGTATTAATCTGACCAAAATCCTCAATGGAACAACTTAGGTGGTGAAAAGATGTCTTCTGGCTTATGGTTCAGATGGAACAGAATGTATTTGCTTGCTCTCATGTCCAGAACATCAAGGCAGCAAAGATATGTTACAAAAGAGGGTGTTTTCCTCTCTCTGTGTAGGAAGTAAAACCAAAAGTAATATGGGAAGCGAGCCAGGGACAGTATAACCTCCAGTACACATCTCAATATTGTCTTAACATTTTCTAACTTAACCCTACTTACAACTACTACCCTTTACCATCAACCAATACAGTCACTAAGTTAGGGATCCATCAGGGTCTTTATGCCATAGTAAGTCAAGTCTGTCAACATGCAATAATGTCCTTAAAGTTTGTTAATTGGCAACCAAGTTGTCAATACATGTGTCTGAGAGAGTTCCATCACATATACATGGGTGCTAGATACATTCTTTTGTTTTCTTTCCTCTGCAGGTGTTCAAATTCTTTCTAAATAATTCCTCCAAATACTTCTTCCTCTATGGCTGCATTTTACCACCTTCAGATTCTGGCAGACAGGCTCACATAAAAGACTATTAGCCAAGTCTTTGCAAAACTCTCGTATACATAAGAGCAATAAATAATTTTGTAGTGATACTCTATTACAGACAATTGTGATTTGGAAGATGTAATGATTTTTGTTTTTTTAACCACTTAATTGAAATGAGACACAACTAAGAATCTAGAGACATACCTGACTAGTTGTGAGACACACCTTTATATATATGAGGCACACCTGGATAGTTGTAAGGCACACCTGGATATTTATGAGGAATTCTTGGAAAGTTGTGAGGCACAATTTCTGGTGTATCTCATAGAGTGTTTCCAGAGTATATTAGCTAAGGGAGGAACACCAGTCCTGAAATAGGAACACCAGTCCATCACACAGGTCCTGAAATTATAAGACAGCAGAAAGAGAAAGCTAGTTGATTTGTGACATTTCCCTTTCTCTGCTTCTTGATTCACACAGATGTGAACAAGCATCCACAAGCACAGCCATGAGTTGTTCTTAGTACTGTAACCTCTCCACCATAATTGTCGTCGCAAAGTGTAGCCCAAATTAATTCATCCTCTTTTAAATTGCTTCCTCCAAATAATTTATCATGAAATAGTAACTTATATAAGTGTTATATGATGGACATTTAGTAGGAGAAAATATTTTTTCTTTTAAAATTATCATTTTATTTTCAAAAAAACACAATAAATGAGAAAACACACATAGAAGAGAAAATAGAAACTGAGACATACAAGCCTATATATTTTGCATTGGTCCAATGTCGGCCTTTGCCACACTGTCTACATATACCTGAAGGCTGAATCCTCCTATTCTTGCCATTCCAAGAGGAGATATTATTCCTAGGAATTCCTTGTCTATGATCTTTTCTCAGATGTCCAATTTTACCACAGTTAAAACATTTGGCATTTTGGTGTTTCCTCATTCCTTTGGAAATTGCTTTCCCCAAAGTTCAGTTTTATAGTTGAATGACTCAATGTTCATTATATGCAGGATCTATTCATCCCTTGGTGCTAATCTAACCTATAAAGGCCCAAGTATACTTTTAGATTCTAAGTTGGCATTTTCAAAAGCCAGAGATTCAATAAGTACTAATCTAGCTTCTGGGTTACTTGTGCAGCCTTAGTTAATCATTGTAAAAGGTCACTAAAAGGTTCTCTCTGGCTTTGTTTAACCCTTGTATATGATTCAATTCCTTTTCCTAGTTCTTGAATCTTGTCCCAAGCATTTAAGGCCCCTTTGTGGCATAGGGACAAGATTTGTTCATTGTAAAGAGCTTGAACCTGTGGGTCAGCATAAGTGCTCTCGCCAAGAATTTGATCTTGGGAAGTCTCAAGTCCTTTTGCTTTTCCCTGTTGTTCTAAAAATTTAGCCTCTTCCCTGGAATAGCATTTAAACATCAGTTGAAGCCCAATATCCTGGACTGCTGAAACTAAGTGAAAGCAGTCTTCTTACATGGCTTTAATGCTAGAAGCCCGTTTCTTTACCATCTTCCTAGCAAATGTGGAATGCAAGCCATAAGTTACAATTGCTTGTTTAATTTTTCTTAGATCATTCATTCCTATAGGTATACATCTATCTTCTCTGGATCCTTTTGAGCCTTTAGAACTTGATACTTTGTCAAAGTAGATTACAGAATAGGAAGTTAAAAATCCTGTGTAAGTCATCTCTGACAAGTACCAAAGATGTTGATTCCTGTTCTTCTTTCTTTGCTCATCAGCTCCAATCATTTTGTCAATTGTTTCCAATCTTTATACTACTATCTTTTGTAAAGCCTGAATCTCCTGGTCTGTTTGTATTTCTAGTGATTTCACTGAGGAAACTAGCCTCTGGTCCTAATTTTACACAAGTGATTCCAAGGTCTAAAGTTTTTCCTTTAAAGATAAGACCTCATCCTTGGAATTTGCATAGCTTGCAAAATGCCATCCTGGAGAGATACTCTATCTGCTAACCTATCATAACTTTTTAACATATTTTGATTGTCAAATTCAACAGTGTGAATTCTTTCAGATAATTTCTCAGTATCCTTTAACACAAATTCAGTTTTGTCTGTTAAATTGTTACCCTTTTCAATAGTATTAATTTTTTCAGGTAACATTTGATTTTTGATGGTATTAATCCTGTCAGCTAGCTGTTCATTATTAATCTGTAAAGACTATATCATTTTGAAATTGCTTCATTCTTGGCTCTGTTATCAAAATATTTATAAAGATATAATATGAAAAAAACTGAGTCCCAATATCCAATAAGTAGATGTATCACCATAACCATATAAACCTTGCAGAATGCAATCCATAGTATTAGCAAGAAAGTTACTAAAAGTTGTAATGGCTGTGTTGTCTGCTATTATATAACCTTTAAGTTATATTGATTTATTGATTACCTGTTATGAAATCTAGTGAATTGTTTTAGGTGCAATAATCTTTATTGTCCAGCAGGTGTTGTGGTTGCAGAGTGGTGACTAGAGGTGCAACTAGGTGGCTTTGGTTTCCTTTCTTGTTGCTGGTTAAATACTGAGAAATATGCTTTGCTTGACAAATTAAAAGCAATTAAGTCAATTCCATACAAGGAGCAAGAAGCCCAGAACTGAGGAGCTAGGAGTACAAACTGGAAGTTCACAAGTAGCCAAGGGAAAGGGAATGCAACAGGGAACATGGCAGTGGGGGCAGGGGTGCATGCACACACTTGGAAAATTTCCACTGTGGCATGGGTTTTACAGAAAACCTCTTAGTAGGTAAAAGCAAGTCAAGCGGTTGGGGTTTGAAGACTTTCTGGCTTTGGATTGTTTAGGCCTTTAAGCCAATCCACTTGGTAGTTGTGGAGTTCGCATCCACATGGGTCACCAGATGAAAAAAGATGCTTAAAAGAAATACCGCATTAGTTCAAAACTGAGTATAACAGAGGGTTATTTAGTTAGGGACAGATTCACTGATCACAAAACTCTGCTGGAATGAGGAACAGCAACCGAATCCCACAGGCAGAAAAGAGGCCAGATGTGTGCTTTACATGGGTATATGTATTATAAGAGGCCACACCCAAGTGGGCAGATAACTTAAAGACTACCAGCAGTAGGAATTTCTACAGCAAGTTTATGATATATTATTCTAACTGTGAATACATATAGAAAAGAATAAATAAATACATGTAAGAGAAAGTAAAGCTGGAAAATGAAAGTAATTTAAAGTTTTACAGAATTTAAACAAGTTATTTTAAAGAGTGTATTTCAGAGATGAGAATACTGTCGACTCAAAACTAAAATTTTAGAAATCACTAACTTCAGTAGAGTATCTCTGTACTGCAGGTACATCATGTTCTACATTTTTTTTCTCTGTGAGCACAGGGAAAAGTTTAAGAGTCCCCACAGAAGTTATCTGTATGGACCCTCATAGTGGATCATTCAAGTAAAGGACTGGGATGATGCAGAACTGTTTTGTATGTGTGTGTTCTTGAAAACCAAACAACAGAGTTTAACATGTCTCTATATATTAGAGACTTAAAACAAATATTTATTTCATATAATAAAAGTCACAAAGAAAGTTAGTTTTATTAGTTTTACACACAGACTATTAAATACAATTAAAATGAACACTTTGAGTCAAGAAACTATCTTCATCAATTAAAAAAACTATTTATAGTATGGTAGAAATAGAACATAAAGACCCACAATGATAATGGCATTTGAAATATTACAGTTTTGTCTAACAGAATGTTAAGACTTAAGTGAAGGGTGAGATAACTGGTTCTCAAGATAAAGTTTTCATAATCTAGAAACATACTATTGAATCTATATCCTCCTGGGAGAAAGATGGCATGTGTATTTTTGTTTTCCAAGAGCTGAGATGGAAGTAGTAGCAGGAAGTTATACACACCTCTAAATAAAAACAGGTTACAATAAAAGCAAATTGCAAAGATAAAAAGAAAAACTAGAAGAAGGAAATTAATATTACCCATCTCCCAGGTGGATATATTGATTAAGCAGGAAACCTTTGAGTGTGTTATTATAAATTTTATGTTTTATTATTTTTTTAGGATTTATTAAATTTTGTGTCTATAAAACACATAAGACTGATTTTAAACTTTCCATGTACCGTGAGCTGTATTAGAATGTATATTAAGTAAAATATTTAAATTTAAGTCACTATATTATAAACTTAACACCATCAGGTTTGTATGGCCTTAGAACCATACAATAGTTAATAAGATTCTTTCTCCCCAGATAATACTTATATTCTTTATTTCCTCTCAAATAGTTCATAAAAATATTTATATGGACCATCATTGAAGAAAAATCTTTCATCTAATTCTTCTTTCTTAGCTTTGAAAAACTTCACCTGCTGTATTGACTTTTAATACAAATCTTAGAAATGTTTATATCATTACATTGCACTTATTTTTTCACCTGTAACTGTTGATTTTTAATAAAACCTTGACAATAATTGTGTAAGAAGTGTCCTTGTCAGAACAAAGTACCTTCTAGATCTATCACCAGGGTTTCATATTGCAGACTCGTTTTTCGCAGCATGAAGGCAAGAAGCTGCCTTAGTCACAGCATGAAGGACTATGTCTTTTGCTTCATTTCTTAGGGCATTTGACAAAATCATCAGCCTTAAATGAACTGGTGAATACTCTCTTTAATTACTAGGTAATAAATCTGCTTCCTGACTCAAGATAGAGCACTCAAGGCTTTAGTCAAATAATGATATATGCACCAGTTAGAGATGTACACAGATGCTTCTACATGCCCAGAAGTAGCAGTAGTGTTTATACACTGGGAAATTTCACAGAGAGAGTGAGAAGATATATACTGTTCTACATACTGAGTTCCTGAAATGAACATGGACTCCATATTTAGTCTAAGTATTTACTTATAGAAGGCTTTCTTACCTTACTGATAGTTTTAGCTTAAATTTAAAATCAAAATAGAAGTTGAAAAGAATGTAAAAGAATTTTTAAAATAGCAGTAATACCTGGTATCTAAATTTGGTTATTATTCAATGTGAAGCAGAAGACTTCGGTGGTGCTTTTTAATAGTAAATGTAATGCCACAGGCAGTGAACAGGAAAGGAGGGGAATGTACTTAATATTTGTTCAATTGCTAAATAGATATCCTACCCAATTTTTTTGTTTTTCATCTGTAACACATAGTATTTTACCATTGCCAGTTTCTAATTTCTCTTTGTTTTCTTTAGAATTGATTTTATACATAATACAAAAGTAATTAAGCTGCCCAGGAGTTTCTGGATATGGCTTTTTCAATTGATTTGTACATCCAATGACACAAAATGGAATAGTAATATTTTCCTGGCCATGGAAGAATGACCTCTTACTGAACTTTTCTCTGATACTGGCATATATCATGTTAAGATAAGACAATTAAAATAATTATTTTCCTTCTCTTTCTCTTTCCCAAGAAGAGCTCTACCTTAACAAAATTAGTCATATTAAAGTTCTCAAGTTCTGTGTCCTCAGTGGCAGTAATGCTACCATAGCAGCTCCTTTATTAAGAGACTTCTAAGACAAAAGTCGAGAAATGCTCATGTTAGGCTTCCTGTTTATCTATTTTTTTACCCAAATTCTTACAAGTGACATTGAATATAAATTTTTATAAGTAGAAAACAATTTTACCAAGTTTATACAGTGTTTTATTCAGTGTTTTGCCTTCAAATGATGCCTCTGCTTATGTATTATAACCAAGCTATATGGCTGCTGAGATAAAAATGTTACTAACTTTTAACTTACCTAAGATTTATTAAAACCATGGTGGGTACCTTTAATAACCCTGTGCTCTTATAAGTGGCGATTAAGATATTCAAAAGTTTATAATTTGATTAAGATTCTCAAAAATGACCTCCTGGCCTTTCTTCTTCTCATGCTTTATGTATACTCCACACTCAGTTCTTCCATTTCTGTTAAAGGAAACCTTTGCTTTTCCTGTCTTAAGTTCAACCCTTCAGTTCTTTTCCACCTCTCACGAGTCATCAATATCAGCTCGTGACATGGTCTCTATTGGAAAAAGTATGAAGTGTCTTTCCGCTGCTTGCTTTCCTTCCCTGGATGAAACCACCAGGTCTCTCTCATTCTCTTGCATTTCTTGCTATGCCTTTCCTTGACTCATTCCCTCTGTGGTCAATTCTCAATAAATAGGTTACAGATATATCAATATCCACGTTAATCAATAGCATCCCTCAATAGCATCCCTGCCAATGGATCCTCCCTAAAATTAAAATCAATTTTAAAAATATCCAACTGATCCAGAGCTCCAAGCTCAGCCTGATCTACAAACCAATGTGCCTATTACCTTTATGATTCCATTTGTTTTACTTTCCTTCTTGCTCACTTAAGAACACCCATATCAGCTTTGGGTTTTAAAATCTACATTGTTTTAGATGTTCTATATCCTCAAAGCCATGCACTGGTTGTCTGTGCCACACAGATATAGGAGCCTTCTCCACACTATTGATTGCCCAAGTGTCTTCTCAATGATGTAAAGCTTTCCAAACATATGCCAGCTTCCCTTCACACATTATTCTCTCCCTTTTGGGGGGCAGTACATCTCAACACATTGACTTTCACAGTACCCTGTGGAAACTCATGAAGAGAAAGAAAGAGACAAAGACAGAGACAGACAGCAAGCAAGAGAGAGACAGGGAGAGAGAAAGAGTTAGAGAGGCAGAAACACAGAGACATAGAGAGAGTTCACTTATGTATACGTGTGGAGGCCACAGGACAACTTGGCATTTCTGTTCCCTTTTTTTAGAGACAGGGGTTCTTCCTGACCTGGGACATGTCTAGTTGGGTGGCCAACTAGAAAAGAAGACTTTTCTATGTGGCAGAAAATTTTTTCTGTATCCTGAAGAATGTCTCACAGGCCCTTTCATGAAGCAGAATCCCTGAAGGATCATCTCACCTTTACTCATTTTAATCTATGACTATCTGTAAAGGCTTTACCCTTTTTTAAAAAATTAACTTTATTTTATGATTCTGTATACTCTTTTCCTTCTCTCTCCCAAGCCTACGTATATTTATCCAATACTATGACCCATTTAGAGGTCGTTTATGTCTGAGTCTGTCCTATTGTGAATCTGCAATTCTTTACTTCCCATGAATACTTCTTAAAATGCTAAATGCTTCTTAATAACTTAAGTTGTGCCATTAGTAGGGATAATATGGTACCCAGTCTTAAACTTAAGCTCTGCTTTTATTATGATAAACATGGTAGTTCCTGTCCATGCTCTGCACAGTTCAGCATGGTGGAGCTGTTTGTGCCTCTGAGCCACATGCATTGCCCCACTTCCAGGCATGCAGCAAGTCCACATTTCAATCAAGCAAGCTGTAGCACTTTGCTCACAAACCCCATCCAATTGCTCTGTCTCCCACAAGAGCCAAGCCCAGAAAGCATTTTAAAACTGCCACTTTTTCTGCTGTGGCTGCTGAGTCAGGAAAATCTCTCTTAAAGGAGCAATGGCACACCACCAACAAACAAAAAAAAGCTGTGTTAAACTTTCTTGCTATTTTTTAAGAATTCCTTTTTAAAGCCCTCTCAGGTTTTACATAGATTTAGTTGACCACGTTGGAGCACCAATTGTTTTAAAGAGAAAGTTTAACACTTGGAAGACAGACCTCTGTGAATTCAAGGGGTGGTGCCATACACCTTTAATCCCAGCACTTGGAAGGCAAAGACAGGCAGATATCTGTGAGTTCAACAACAGCCTGTTCTAAGCTCAAGGATAGCCTATTCTAAGAGGAAGTTCTAGAACAGCCAAACATGCACAAAGAAGCCCTGTCTCAAAAATCCAAAAATAAAAATAAAAGAAATAGAGGCTAAAGTAAAGACACATAAAGATGAAAAATACAGAGTGTGTAGATACTATATGTTATTATGCTCTCTTTGAATTGTTTGAATGCCGAGGAAGGAGCAAAAGATGCTAAAGGATATTTGCTTATAAATGCTGTTGAATTAATCCAAGTTAGGTATTTTAACCATGACTTTAAGACTGAAGTCAAAAGGTATGTTACTTTAGAGAAGAGGTTTTGTTTTTGTTTCCACAGAAAATAAGAGGCTATGTATTTATTCTGAGTTAAGAAAAATCAGGTTTGATCAAGGAAGACTACCTGAGTAATCTCCCGTAGAAACAGATGACCCAGATGTCTGAGTTCTACATGCAGAACAGATTCAAGACTTCTGCCTGAGATGATCAAGCTTCACAGGATACTCCAGTCAGGACTTGATCATAATTCTAAGTTTTCTTTAGGTCCCAATAAGATTATCAGTAACCCCAACCAGAAGGAAGTAGCCTGGAGAAATATGTCCACATTCCCAGAAAATGGACTATAGATATTTTCCTTTGTTTAGAATGTTGGTTACAATTTGTTATGGCTAATGGTCAGGAGAAAAGCTAAACAAAGTATATTAGATTCAGAGTTGTTTTTTTTTAAAGAATGGGGAGAGTAGTATGGAACAATGGTCTGTATTCTGTCAATCATATTTTACATAAATGCTTATTGGCCAGTAGCAAAGCAGGAAGTATAGGCAAGACAACCAGACAGGAACTAGAGGTGAGTCAAGGAGAAGAGGAGAATTCTGGAAAGAAGGAAGTCCTATTCTGCAGTCCTGTCCCAGCCACAGAAAAAGCAAGATGTAACTGCCCCACCAAATAAGGTACTGAGACATGTGGCAAACACAGATAATAATAATGGGCTATTATAAGTTGTAAGAGTTAATAAGAAGCTTGAGATACTGGGCCAATCAGTTTATAACTAATGTAGACTTCTGTGTGATTTTGGGGGAACTTAATTACTGTGGTGACCAGGCAGGACAGAAACCCTGACAACACGTGTACAATTAAAAATATTATGAACTTTGTACATTTAAAAAATAAAGATGGAGACATGACCCTTCTGTACTGAGGAGATCCATCCAGAGGGGTCAGTGTGTGCCCACCTAGCCAGAAGGTCCCAGGAATGGAGTACAGGCCCCTCCCAGCTCCTGCCGCAGAAGCTTCTTTGTTCCACATGACCCTGCTACTGTATTGAGGAGCATTCTAAGGGGTAATTGTGTGCCCGCCTAGCCAGAAGGTGCCAGGAACAGAGTACAGGGGCCCCCAGCTCCTGCTGCAGGAGCTTCTTTGTTCCACACGACCCTGCTTCCCCCAAGCCTGCCCTATTGTCTGCGAGGTCCTTGGCCCAGGAAGAGTTCCTGCTCCTGCACTGAGGAGATGAATCCAGAGGGGTAAGTGTGTGCCTGCCTGGCTGAAAGGTTCTGGGAATAGAGTACAGGGCCTCTCCAGCTTCTGCTTCAGCGGCTTCTTTGTTCCATATTACCATGCACCCCCAAGTCTACCCTTTTGACTGTGAGGTCCTTGGTCCAGCAAGAGTACCTGCTCCTGTACTGAGGAGATCCATTCAGAGGGGTAAGAGTGTGCCCTTCTGGCTGGACGGTTCCAGGAATGGAGTAAAAGCCCCATCCATTTCCCTAAATATATCTGGCCATTCAGCAGGGTGTCTCCTTGGCTACTGGTTTTCTCTAATTACTCCATCCTATCCCATCTCTCCCCAAACACTCCTTTCCATTTGTGGGGTATTTAGATCTACCAACACAGCCAGCTCCAGTGCTGAGGGGTCCTAAGAGAAAGCAGACCAAGAAAATCCCCCAAGTACACAGTCAGTCACAGCAAATATTGGACAAAGATGCCAAGACTCTCATGGTTGCATTCGAAGGAAGAGATGGGCAGGCACCAATGCAAGAATTTCTCCATCAACCTGAAAACCAACATGACAACACCAGAATCCAGTGAACATGGAACAGGAAGACTTGAACACCCTATTCCAGAAGATGTAGAAGAAATTGACTTTAAATGTAACATTATGAAAATAATAGAGGCCTTGAAACAGGATATGAAAAACTCTTTTAAAGAAATGGATGAGAAGACAAACAAAAAGAAGAAATAAACAAATCTCTAGAAGATACCCAAGAAAAAGAAATCAATCAGATAATGGAAATAGTCCAAGACTTGAAGACCAAAATGGAGGCAACAAAGAAAACACTGAGGGATGGCTGGATATGAAAAATCTGGGTAAACAAACAAAAACTACAGAGACTAGTATAACCAACAGAATACAAGAGATAGAAGAAAGAATCTCAGACACTGAAGTTATATAGAGGAAATAAACTCATTGATCAAAGAAAGCAGCAAATCCAACAAATTTTTAACACAAAACATCCAGGAAATCTGGGACACCATGAAAAGACCAAACCTAAGAATAATAGAGGTAGAAGAAGGAGAAGAATTACAGCTCAAAGGCCCAGAAAATATATTCAAAAAATTATAGAAGAAAACTTTCCCAACTTATAGAAGGATGTTCCTATGAAGGTATAAGAAGATTATAGTACACCAAATAGATTACATCAAAAAATTCCCTCACCATATAATAATCAAAACACAAAACATACAGAATAAAGAAAGAATATTAAGTCTGCAAAGGAAAAAGGTCAAGTAATATATAAAGGTAAACCTATCAGAATTACACCTGACTTCTCAATGGAAACCATGAAAACCAGAAGGTCTTGGATAGATGTGCTGCAGACACTAAGAGACAATGAATTCAAGCTCAGACTACAGACTATTATACCCAGCAAAGATTGCATTCACCGTCGATGGAAAAAAAAAAAAACAAAAAAAAAAACAAGATATTCTAGGACAAAAACAGATTTAAACAATACATAGCCACAAACCCAGCCTTATAGAAAGTACTAGAAGGAAAATCACAACCCAAGGAAGCCAACAATACCCATAAAAACACAGTTCATAGCACTAAGTGCCCACATAAAGAAAACGAAGAAAGCTCACATTAGAGGCTTAACAGCACAGCTGAAAGCTCTAGAAAAAAAAAAAGAAGCAGACTCACCCAGAAGGAGTAGAAGACTGGAAATAATCAACCTGAGGGCAAAAATCAACAAAATAGAAACCCAGAAAGCAATCCAAAGAATCAATGAAACAAAGAGATGGTTCTTTGAGAAAATCAAGAAGATTGACAAAACCCTATCCAAACTAATCAAATGGCAGAGAGAGAATGTGCAAATTAACAAGATCAGAAATGAAAAAAGGAACATAACTACAGACACTGAGGAAATTCAGAAAATCATTAGGACTTACTACAAAAGCCTGTATTCCACAAAATTGGAAAATGTAAAAGAAATGGACTTTTTTTTAGATAAGTACAATATACCAAAATTAAGTCAATACCAGGTGAACAATTTAAATTGACCTGTAAGTCATGAGGAAATAGAAGCTGTTATCAAAAACCTCCCAACCAACAAAAGCCCAGGACCATATGGTTTTAATGCAGAATCCTACTAGACCTTCCAAGAAGAGCTGATACCGATACTCCTTAATGTGTTTCACATAATAAAAACAGAAGAGTCATTGCCAAACTCATTTTTATGAAGCTAGAGTTGCCCTAATACCAAAACCACACAAAGACTCAACCAAACAAGAGAATTACACACCAATCTCACTCATGAACATTGATGAAAAATTTCTCAATAAAATACTGGTAAACCAAACCCAAGAACACATCAAAAAATTATCCATTATGATCAAGGAGGCCTCATCCCAGAGATGCAGGACTGGTCAATGTAGTCCATCATATAAATAAAAAGAAAAAAGAAAAACCACATGATCATTTTATTAGAGGCTGAAAAAGCATTTGACAAAATTCAACACCCCTTTATGATAAAGGTCTTGGAGAGGTTAGGAATACAAGGTTCATACCTAAATATAGTAAAAGCAATATACAGCAAAAAGAGAGCTAACATCAAATTAAATGGAGAGAAACTTAAAACCATTCCACTAAAATCAGGAACAAGACAAGGCTGTCCACTTTCTTCATACCTCTTCAATATAGTGCATGAAGTTCTAGCAATAGCAATAAGACAACATAAGGAGATCAAGAGGATTTGAATTGGAAAGAAAAAAGTCAAACTTTCATTATTTGCAGATGATATGATAGTATACATAAGTGACCCCAAAAACTCTACTAAAGTACTCCTACAGCTGATAAACACTTTCAGTAATGTGGCAGGATACAAGATAAACTCAAAAAAATCAGTAGCCCTCCTATATCCAAAGGATAGAGAAGCAGAGAGGGAAATCAGAGAAACTACAACTTTTATGATAGCCACAAAATAGCATAAAGTATCTTAGGGTAACACTAACCAAGGAAGTGAAAGATCTATTTGACAAAAACTTTAAGTCTTTGAAGAAAGAAATTTTCGATATCTTCTTTCCTGATTCTATATCCTCCCTTCCTCCATCTCCACCTCCCACTCCCCCAAGCTCTCAACAGTTGTTCCCTTCTCCCTTCCCTCTCTCTGTTTCCCCTTCTGCCACACCAACTCTAGTGTCGTCTGTGGGACATGACATATGTCATTATGCGGGACGGGAGCTACATGTCCCATGGGACTAGGCTTCCTGGAGGTCAATGGCAGACAGCCCGGTATTGGCTGCTTTTGGGGCATAGACAGGTTTCTCGATTAACTGGCTATGTGGGATATGAGCTTTGTACAATTTCTTTCATAATAATGATAGACCTTATATATACAAGAAAGGATCATTCTCTTCAGGAACAGCTCTGAGATAGGGAATCACAGAACGGGAATGTATAAGACTATAGCAGAACCTTTGTAATACACGGGGTGTACGATGAGCAAGGGAATAGATGGGTTAATGTTGATGGACAAAGACTGTTATGTTATACTTTGAACTTTATGGATAGGCTTCCTAGATCCCAACCCACATGGTGTCTGCTGCATAAGAAGGTACTAGAAAGTATATTTCAACAGGTGCAGAGAGCTGATTAGGCATATTTGGTCACTAGATGAGATAAAGAAATGGTTAGAAAGAGGAAGGGCCATGATAGGAATAATGAGACAGAAACTCTCTATTCATAAGGTGAAACCATTTGTCTGAGGTTTACGTTCCCAAGGACAATATTTCCTCTTCTAATGATGCTTTATGTCTAACACCTGTTCCTGATAATATACTTTCTTAAATATCGATGATGTGACTAAAAGAAGTTTTCATACTGTGCCAACTGATGACACATGACCTTCTGATTTGTTCTTTGTTTGAATACTATATAATGAAAACATGAATTTAGTAAAATTACAGCAGATTCTAAGCACTCTCTTGTGTGTTGTGTCTGTCTGTCATTCGCTGAACTTGTGCCTTCCTGCGTACCAAGACCCTGCTTCTCCCATGGTCTGAGTAGCTCCCCTGAGCTGGTCCTTGGCACCCTTCCCCCAACCTCAACCTTACCCCTTTCCCCACCCCCATGCTCCCAGCTTTTGCCCTGCAATGGCAATCTTGTTTGCTTCCAATTTCCAGGAGGATCTGTATATGTTTCCCTTTGGGTTCACCTTGTCATTTGGCTTCTCTAGGCTTGTGAACTAGAGGCATAATGTCCTCTGTTTATGGCTAGATCCACTAATGAGTGAACACTTACTATATTCATCTTTTTGGGTATGGGTTATCTCATTCAGGATAGTGTTCTCTATTTCCATCCATTTGCATGCAAAATTCAAGATGTCATTGTTTTTTAATGCTGAGTAGAACTCTAATGTGTAGACGTGCCACACTTTCTTTATCCATTCTTACTTTGAAGGGCAACTAGGTTGTTTCCAGGTTTTGGCTATTACAAATAATTCTGCTATGAACATAATTGAACAAATACTTTTGTAGTATGATTGGGCATCTCTTGGATATATTCCCAAGAGTGGAATTGCTGAATCCTGAGGTAGATTGATTCCTAATTTCCCAAGAAACCTCCACACTGATTTCCAAAATGGTTGTACAAGTTACTCAGCATTAAAAAAATGAAATCTTGAATTTTGCATGCAAATGGATGGAAATAGAGAACACTATCCTGAATGAGATAACCCATATCCAAAAAGATGAATATGGTATATACTTATTCATTACTGGACTCTAGCCATAACCATAGGACATTGAGAATATAGTTCGAGATCCTAGATAAACTAAATAATAGGTTGAACCCAAAGGAAAACATATACAGATCCTCCTGGAAATTGGAAGCAGACAAGATTGCTGGGCAAAAGTTGGGAGCATGGGGAAGGGGGTGTTGTGAGAGGAAGGGGAGTGGGGAAGAGAGAAGAGAGAAGGGGTGGATTAGGGAGAGCTTGGGGTAGTGTAATGGTTGAGATGGAAGAAGGGTGGATATGGGAGCAGGGAATTAGATATCTTAGTTAAGGGAGCCATTTTAGGGTTGAAAAGAGACTGGGCTCTAGAAGGGTTTCCAGATGTCCAAGGGGATGTCCTCACTTAGGTCCTTGGGTAGAAGAGGAGAGGGTGCCAGAACTGGCCTTCTCCCAAAACCACACTAATGAATATTTTGAATATCACCCTAGAACCTTCATCCAGTTACAGATGGAGATAGAGACAGAGACCCACATTGGAGCACTGGACTGAACTTCCAAGGTCCAGTTGAATAGCTGAAAGAGGGAGAAGATGAGCAAGGAAGTCAGGACCATGAGAGGTGCATCCACCCACTGAGACTGTGTGACTGATCTAATGGGAGCTCACCAAGGACAGCTGGACTGGTACTGAATTTGCATGTGATCAAACCAGACTCTCTGAATGTGGTTGCTAATGGGGGCTGACTGAGAAGCCAATGATAATGGCACCGGGATTTGATTCTACTACATATACTGGCTTTTTAGAATCCTAGTCTGTTTGGATGTACAACTTCCAAGGCCTGCATGAAGGGGGGAGGGCCTTAGACTTCCCACAGGGCAGGGTACTCTGCCCTCTCTTAGGACTGGACTGGAGGGGGAGGGGGCATAGGGAAGGGAGGGAAATGGGAGTGGGGAGGAGGTGGGAATTTTGAATGGTATTATTTATAAAGCAAAAAATAAAAATAAAATAAAATTACAGAATGATACAAAAATAAAGATGGAAATAATACATCATAAAATAAATTATTTTAAAGTCTACAAATTATTGTTTTTATTACATCTTTGCAGCAACCATTTTTATTAACTTCAAAATATTTTATACTTGCCCCTCCCAAAGAATCATGTATCCATTAGTAGTTATATTATAGTCCTCTTCATTTTTATTCTGTAGCAACCAGGAATATAATTTTTTATTCTTCACATTTTATAGTGATGGGATTATATAAAGTGTGGTTTCCTTGTCTAAATTCAATGCTTATATACATTGCAGCATGTTATAATTTTTGCTAAAAATTTTATTCTGATGTAGTTTACAAGAACACACAAAAATCACCTAACTCAAAGGTTCAAGAGATGCATAGGCTTTGCACTCATGTTCCCTATGGGAGCAGTGTACAGACCTGCAGAACAAGGGCAGCTGCTCCAGATCCCACATCACATGTGCATCCCAGCAGTTCAGAGCACACTACAGTGTGGCTGTGAAGAAATAGAATGATGTAATGGTAGCATCGATTCCCTATTGTCTGATATTACTTTGAAATTTGCCTTTTATATAAACCAAAGAGTGAAAGGTAAGTGATAATCATAACTAAAACAGTATAGTAAATTCACTAAAGTAACTTTTATTTGCAAAGACTATTTTGCATGCATTTTCAGCTCCTTAAAATATGCATATGATGGGATTTTAATACCTCCTTGTTTTTTGTCTCAATCCTCCTTCCACACTGCTGGGCCCCACTCCTCTCCTTTTTATAACTCTTGTCTTTGGTCACCCTCCATTTTCCTGTCGCTCCTCTCTTAAGACTTCCTTTTCCTCTTTTTAAAGTTTAAACTTACTTTCATGACTAATGCTGTAGGAAAATCCTTCAGCCAGTAGCCTTTAAGTTACCCACCCACTTTGGCATGATATATCTTTTAAAAAAAATATTTATTTGTTTGTTTGTTTATTATGTATACAATATTCTGTCTGCCATGAAGGCCAGAAGAGGGCACCAGACCTCATTACAGATGGTTGTGAGCCACCATGTGGTTGCTGGGAATTGAACTCAGGACCTTTGGAAGAGCAGGCAATGCTCTTAACCCCTGAGCCATCTCTCCAGCCCTGGCATGTTATATCTTATACTATAAATGCCTTGTAAAGCTCATGCTTTCTCTCTCTTCAGGCTGTTGGATTCCCTGTTCGAGCAGAGGACTGTGACCTGTGAGTCTACCCCTAAATAAATAATCCTTTATTATATTAAATTCTGAGCTACTGTGGGATTTCTTTGTAGCGTCCCTCTTCAGATTAATACCCTCACAAACACACGCACACACACACACACACACACACACACACACACACACACACAATTAAAATCTATAATCTATATTCTGGGAAAAATCTGTGGTATTTGTCTTTCTCAGTTTGTGTTACTCTATTCAATATCCATTATATCCAGTTCAGTCTAATTTCCAGAAAATACTGTGATTTTTTTTGTCTTCACAACTGATAAAGCTTCCACTATGTGTGTGGTTAATTTTCCTTACACAGTGTTCTGTTGGTAGGTAGCTAGGGGCCCTGTCTCAACTATTGTGAATAGTGCAACAACAATGTGGAGATGCAAATCAAGCTGCTGTAAAATAGTTGCATTTTATGTTTTGCATGAAGCTCCATGTGACTATCCATAGAGATAACAAGAGTTTACATTAATACTAGCATTCTCATCAGTGTTTCTGGTTCTTTTCTTGAGGTCACCTGTTACTGCATTGACATAAAATTTCAAGGTAATTTTGATTCATGTTTACAAGGAAGCAGAGGATTATTAGCAGCTTAAAATGTTTGTGCCTCCTTTTATAACTGGCTATTTGGTTCATTGGCCTATTTATTGGTGGAATATTTAAGTTCTTATATTAAATTTTAAGTTATTTTATGTATTTTATATGATAACCTATGTCTGAAGTATAGTATAAAGGGCTTGTTTCCTATACCGCAGGCTGACAGTTAATTGATTTTTTTTCCATTCAAAATCTTCTGAATTCCATTACATTTGTCAGCCTGAGTAGTTTTCTCCTATGCTATTTGAGTTTCCTTCAGAAAATTCTCACCTATTCCATCTATTTATGAACAGGCAATATCAGGTGTGGCAGTGAACCAGTGAACAGACAGTATTAGGGTACTATTTATTATTATTGTTGTTGTTGTTTCTCATGCTCTTTCTTGTATGTGTGTTTACATTCATGCATGAGTTCCATGGCTATGTCATAATGATGGAGGTCAGAGAAAGACTTGGGAGAGACTCAGCAATCAAACTCGGCTTTCATGGCAACATTATGCACTGGGGAATATTGCTTTCTCTGGTAGTAGTGATGTTGGCTTTCCTTTCCAGGGAATTATTGATCTTGAAGGATTTTCAAATTGTTTTTAATCTTCTCTATATTTTGTGAGCTGCTCAGTGATATGAACTTAATATGTTCCTTTTGTTAATATCACATATATAACATCTATTTCTCTACTTGTATGATGATTCCTTTTGAAGATGAATTTGTAGTTATTTTTGTTTCTGATGAAAATATGTTTATATGTTAGGAAAACATACAAGACAATCATCCCCCTGTATATGAAATTCTGATTTTGGTAACATATAATAAGGCATACTTCAATTTGAAATGGTATCTAAAGGAGAATATTGGTACTTTAAGACCAAATTAACCTTGTCAAGAACAATTGTTAATTCAATTTATTTAATTGGTTATACTTTCTAATTTGTTTTGCTTTGTTATTACAATACAAGGAAGAAGGAATTGTTAATGAGAACATAAAATAGATAAGGAACAGAAAAATGAATTACTTTAAGAAGTGATGAAAAATAATCTATAAAAGTTACTGGCAAATCCAGTTTACTCATTAATTGGTCATCAAATGATGGCAGCAAACAACTCCAAGCCTCTCATGAAATGTACCAGAGTCACAGGACACAGAAGCTAAAATACAATCCCATCAATAGAGATAGTATAATTCTCTTTTGAGAAGTGACACATGCTAAATTGCTCTTGAATGAGATTTGTCCATTTTAAGCCTCTTTCTGTGGTTTTAATGAATGCTTGAATATTGATGGACCTAATGTTGCACAGTCACAAATATAATGAAACAGTAGAATAATTACAATTTGATGGGTTTTATTTTCAGCTTTTTGAAGCTATTGGCTATTTGACACAAGTGAACAAGAGATTTCTTCTCTCATTAAGCTCTTGTTGACCTATGGTCAAGCCTTGAAAAAGACAGTGTCTTGAATCAATCTAACTGATTGCGGTTGCTGTAAAAGCAGGACTATGATTTTCAGCTGGTTTAACTTCTGATTTGTTTTTCAAATAAAGTTTCTCTGTTACAATGTCTTTTAGGGCAACAATTTTGTTCTCTAATTAAAATTTGATTCAAAGATTGCTAGAATTTAAATTCTAACATTTGTAAGAATTTGTTCTCCTGAACAAATTGTCATAGGTACAACATGGGGTGTTTGATCTATCATAGATTTATAGCATTTTAAAAAATCATTAATTCTCTTTATTAAAATTACTTTTAAAGGATGGTTATCAGACTATAAGAAGTTATTAAGAAAAACATTTCTTCTGGGGTCCTTGAACACGTGCAAGCTGTTATTTTTTTTTCTATTTTGACTCTAGTCAAAAAAAAAGCTGTGCCATAAGAATCCAATGATTTCTGTATAATAGTCCACCTCATATGTTATCTAATTGAAATATTATATATGAGATAGTGTAAGTGCTTTTGAAGAGAATGTTTTAAGAATTATTTTTTTATCTGCACATAGAGATGAAAATGGGTTTTCTTTGTATGCAGACATTGAGAAATGTGAGTTATGTCTTTTAGTGATCCCTGCCTTTACTTGTATCCACAGCACAGATAGCAAAATTTAAAAACCTCATGGTCTCTATGCATTCTTTTACAAAGAGAATATTTATAATATAATTCAACTATTGCCAGCCTTTCCTTCAATTCCTGAAGCTTATAAACAAATTAGAGACTTGGTCAAGACCAGAGTCTATGGATTTCCATTCTTAGTTAAAAAAATCCTGTCCTCTGAATAAGCTCTTGTTCTGTGTGGCTCAGGCTGTTTTCTATTGTGATCTTCTTTGCCTTGTTGTGTCAAAGCCTGTACATAAACACACAGAAATCAAAGGTTAAGGTTTCAGTGTCTTCCTGTGTCTTCTATTTGGTCATGCCATTTAAAGGATTACCAACATTCACCTTTATCTTCCATGTTCTTCAGTTCTGAAACATAGGCACATCAAGTCTCTCTACTACCAATTACTAAAATCATCTTCTTAAATATATAGTTTAATTTACCTGAGTAAACATGGACCAAATGGCACAGGTAATAAAGAAGCACCTACTGTAGTTAAGTTTTTAGTGGGAGTCCCCTTGTTTTTTCTTTTGCTTTGTTGTTGTTTTTAACAAAATCTCAATTGTTCGATTTTACCAATAAGGACCCTAGATCCAGATGCTGGAGTAAAAGCCAGCTAGCTCACCGAGATAGATAAAACACTCACCTGACCTTCCTCCTCTGTTTACTTCTCAGAAAACCTTTTTCTTCTCCCATGCTGATTCAAACAACTCCTCAAACTGAATGTCCTTTCCTTCTACTCCTGTGGGTCTCTCTATCCCTCCTCCTGACTCCCTCTGATTTTCTGTTTTTTTTTTTTTTTCCTACATTCACTTCTGGTCAACTAGTTGCTTGTTCTGTCTCTTGACCTATGGTTGACTTTATTTAATCCTGTTTATAACAAGCAGAAAGCTCTAGGATTAAAGATGTGTGTTAGAGCTGAGATATACCACAACTAGAGAAAGGTTCTTCTAGTACATAAAATAATCTGAAGGTTAATAGTGTGATCAAATATCCTGCAACAGTTATTATCTTTCTATGTAATTTAATTGAAGCATTTTTTCCTTTCCTTTTCTACCCCCAAATTCTTCTTTATGCACTTGCATAATTTCCTTGAAATTTATGGTCTTTTTCTTCATTTTTGTTTATACTTTGATTACTAATGTTTTTTGGAAGCTATGAAAAAATAAGTGTATTATTAATTTGTTATAAATTATAGAATAAAATATTACACTTAAATGGTTTTGCTACTTTTTATTTATTTTTATATTATTAAAAATTTTCACCTCCTCCCTGCCTCCCATTTACCTTTCCCTTTCCCCTCCACGCCCCCTCCCTCTCGTGCCATAAGAGCAGTAAGGGTTCCCTGCCCTGTGGGAAGTACAATTTCCTCCCCCCTCCATCCAGGTCTAGGAAGGTGAGCTTCCAAACAGGCTAGCCCCCCCACCCACAAAGCCAGTATGTGTAGTAGGATCAAAATCCAGTGCCATTGTCCTTGGCTTGTCAGCAGCCCTCATTGTCTGCCATGTACAGGGAGTCCAGTTTTATCCCTTGCTTCCTCAGTCCCAGTCCAGCTGGCCTTGGTGAGCTCCCATTAGATCAGCCCCACCATGTCGGTGGGTGGGTGCACCCATCGCTGTCCTGACTTCCTTGCTCATGTTCTGCCTCCTTCTGCTCCTCATTTGGACCTTGGGAGCTCAGGCCCGTGCTCCAGTGTGGGGCTCTGTCTCTATCTCCATCCATCCCCAGATGAAGGTTCTATGGTGATATGCAAGATATTCATCATATGGCTATAGGATCTAGCCTTTTCCTCAGCTTCCCAAGGAAGTAGCTGGGGGCATCTCCCTGGATACCTGGAAGCCCCTCTAGAGTCAAGTCTCTTGACAACCCTAAAATAGCTCCCTTAATTAGGATATATGCTTCCCTGCTCCTATATCCACCCTTCCTATATCCCAACCATCCCAATCCCCCAAGCTCTCCCCATCCTCCCCTTCACAATTTTCTCTCCCCATCTCCCCTTGCCCCCATTCCACCCCACCCTCAAGTTCCCAATTTTTGCCCGGCAATCTTGTCTAATTCCAATATCCAGGAGAATAACTATATGTTTTTCTTTGGGCTCGCCTTCTTATTATCTTCTCTAGGATCACGAATTATAGGCTCGAGGTCCTTTATTTATGGCTAGAAACTGATTATAAGTGAGTACATCCCATGTTCATCCTTTTGGGTCTGGGTTACCTCACTCAGAATAGTGTTTTCTATTTCCATCCATTTACATGCAAAATTCAAGATGTCATTGTTTTTTATCGCTGAGTCGTATTCTAATATATATATATATATATATATATATATATATATATATATATATATATATATTCCACAGTTTCTTCATCCATTCTTCCACTGAAGAGCATCTAGGTTGTTTCCAGGTTCTGGCTATTACAAATAGTGCTGCTATGAACATAGTTGAACAAATGCTTTTGTAATATGATTGGGCATCTCTTGGGTAGATTCCCAAGACTGGAATTGCTGGATCCTGGGGTAGATTGATCCCGAATTTCCTGAGAAACTGCCACACTGCTTTCCAAAGTGGTTGCACAAGTTTGCATTCCCACTAGCAATGGATGAGTGTGCTCCTTACCCCACAACCTCTCCAGCAAAGGCTATCATTGGTGTTTTTGATTTTAGCCAATTTGACAGGTGTAAGATGGTATCTCAAAGTTGTTTTGTTTTGCAATTCCCTGATTGCTAAGGAAGTTGAGCATGCCCTTAAGTATCTTTTGGCCATTTGAACTTCTGTTGAGAATTCTCTGTTCAGTTCATCACCCTATATTTTTAATTGGGTTAATTAGCATTTTAAAGTCTAGTCTCTTGAGTTCCTTATATATTTTGGAGATCAGACCTTTGTCAATTGCGGGGTTGGTGAAGATCTTTTCCCAGTCAGTAGGCTGCCTTTTTGTATTAGTGACAATGTCCTTTGCTTTACAGAAGCTGCTCAACTTCAGGAGGTCCCATTTATTCAATGTTGCCCGTAAAGTCTGTGCTGCTGGGGTTATACGTAGGAAACTGTCTCCTGTGCCCATATATTGTAGATTACTTCCCACTTTCTCCTCTATCAGGCTCAGTGTGTTCAGATTAATATTGAGGTCTTTAATTGAGTTTTGTGCATGGTGATAGAATATGGATCTACTTTCATTCTTCTACAGGTTGACATCCAGTTATGCCAGCACCATTTGTTGAAGATGGCCTCTTTCTTCCATTGTGTACTTTTAGCTCCTTTATCAAAAATCAGGTGTTCATAGGTTTGTGGGTTAAGATCTGGGTCTTCTATTCAACTTCATTGGTCGACTTCTCTGTTTTTTTTTTTCCTTTCTCATGGTTTATTTTTTTTTTTATATTTAAAAATTTCCATCTCCTTCCCTCCTCCTCCCCCTCCCTCCGCTCCTCCTCCCCCTTCCCGCCCCTCCTTCTCCCCCTTCCCTCCCCTTCCCTCCACCCATACCTCCCCTCCCTCCCTCTCAAGGCCAAGGAGCCATCAGGGTTCCCCACTCTATGCTAAGTCCAAGGTCCTCCCAACTCCCCCCAGGTCCGTGAGGGGTGCGTTCACTCATGGAGACGGTGGGACAGAACTAAAGGGAGATCACCAACTCCAGTTGGAATGGGACTGATGGATCACGCGACCAAACCCGTCTCTCTGAATGTGGCCAACAGCGGGGGCTGACTGAGAAGCAAAGGACAATGGCGCTGGGCTCTGATTCTTCTGCATGGACGGGCTCTGTGGGAGCCTTCTCAGCTTGGTGGATCGACTTCTCTGTTTTTATGCCCGTACCAAGCTGTTTTCAATACTGTAGCTCTGTAATAGAGTTTGAAGTCAGGGATGGTAATGCCTCCAGAAGTTCCTTTATTGTGTAAGATTGTTTTGGCTATCCTAGGTTTCTTGTTTTTCCATATAAAGTTGATTATTGTCCTCTCAAGATCTGTGTAGAATTTTGATGGGACCTTGATGGGGATTGCATTAAATCTATAGATTGCCTTTGGTAGAATTGCCATTTTTACTATGTTGATCCTCACAATCCAAGAGCAAGGGAGATGCTTCCATTTTCTGGTATCCTCATCAATTTCTTTCTTCAAAGACTTAAAGTTCTTGTCAAATAGATTTTTCACTTCCTTGGTTAGAGTTACCCCCAAGATATTTTATGCTATTTGTGGCTATTGTGAAAGGTGATACTTCTCTGATTTCCCTCTCTGCTTCCTTATCCTTTGTGTATAGTAGGGTAACTGATTTTTTGGAGTTGATCTTGTATCCTGCCATGTTACTGAAGGAGTTTATCAGCTGTAGGAGTTATTTAGTGGTGTTTTTGGGGTCGCTTATGTACACTATCATATCATCTGCAAATAATGAAAGTTTAACTTCTTCCTTTCCAATTCAAATCCCCTTGATCCCCTTATGTTGTCTTATTGCTATTGCTAGAACTTCAAGCACTATATTGAAGAGATAAGGAGAGAGTGGACAGCCTTGTCATGTTCCTGAATTTAGTGGGATGACCTTGAGTTTCTCTCCATTTAATGTGATGTTAGCTGTTGGCTTGCTGAAAATAGCCTTTATTATATTTAAGAATGACCCTTGTCTCCCTATTCTCTCCAAGACCTTTATCATAAAGGGGTGTTGAATTTTGTCAAATGTTTTTTCAACATCTAATGAGATGATCATATGTTTTTTTCCTTCAGTTTATTTATATGATGGATTACATTGATAGATTTTCTTGTGTTGAACCAGCCCTGCATCTCTGGGATGAAGCCTGCTTGATCGTAGTGGATAATTTTTCTAATGTGTTCTTGGATTCGGTTTGCCAGTATTTTATTGAGAATTTTTGCGTCAATGTTCATGAGTGAGACTGGCCTGTAATTCTCTTTCTTGGTTGAGTCTTTGTGTGGTTTAGGTATCAGGGTAACTGTAGCCTCATAAAAGGAATTTGGAAATGACTCTTTTGTTTCTGTATTATGAAATACATTAAGGAGTATAGGTATTAGTTCTTCTTGGAAGTTCTCGTAGAATTCCCCATTGAAACCATCTGGCCCTGGGATCTTTTTGGTAGGAAGGTTTTTGATAACAGTTACTAAATCTTCGTGACTAACAGGACTATTTAAATTGTTCACCTAGTCCTGGTTTAACTTTGGTATATGGTACTTATCTAAAAAATGTCCATTTCTTTTACATTTTCCAATTTTGTGGCATACAGTCCTTTGTAGTAAGATCTAATGGTTCTCTGAATTTCCTCTGTGTCTGTGGTTATGTCCCCCTTTTCATTTCTAATCTTATTAATTTGCTTGTTCTCTCTCTCTGCTGTTTGATTAGTTTGGATACGGGTTTGTCAATCTTGTTGATTTTCTCCAAGAACCAGCTTTTTGTTTCATTGATTCTTTGGATTGTTTTCTGTGTTTCTATTTTGTTGATTTCAGCCCTCAGTTTGATAATTTCCAGTCTTCTACTCCTCCTGTGTGAGTCTGCTTCTTTTTTTTTCTAGAGCTTTCAGGTGTACTGTTAAGTCTCCAATGAGTGCTTTCTCCATTTTCTTTAAGTGGGCACTTAGTGCTATGTACTTTCCTCTTAGCACTCTTTTCATTGTGTCCCATAGGTTTGAGTATGTTGTGTCTTTGTTTTCATTAAATTCAAGGAAGACTTTAATTTCTTTATTTCTTCCTTGACCCAGGTGTGGTTCAGTAGTTGACTGTTCAGTTTCCATGAGTTTGTAGGCTTTCTGGGGGTAGCATTGTTGTTGAATTCTAATTTTAAACCACAGTGATCCGATAAGACAAAGGTGGATACTAATATTTTTTTGTAACTGTGGAAGTTTGCTTTCTTAATGAGTATGTGGTCAATTTTCGAAAAGGTTCCATGAGCGGCAGAGAAGAAGGTATATTCTTTCCTATTTGGGTGGAATGTTGTATAGATGTCTGTTAAGTCCATTTGGTTCATTACCTCCATTAAGTCTTTCAATTCTCTGTTAGGTTTGTGTCTGATTGACCTGTCCATTGGTGAGAGAGGAGTGTTGAAGTCTCCTACTATTAGTGTGTGTTGTTTGATGGCTGCCTTGAGTTCTATTAATGTGTCTTTTACACAAGAGGGTGCTATTATATTAGGGGCATAGATATTCAGGATTGAGACATCATTCTGATGGATTTTTCCTGTTATGAGTATAAAATGTCCCTTTCCATCTCTTCTGATTGATTTTAGTTTGAAGTCAACCTTGTTAGAAATTAGTATGGCCACACCTGCTTGTTTCTTAGGTCCATTTGCTTGATAAACCTTTTCCCAACCCTTTACTCTGAATAGATGTCTGTCTTTGTGTTTGAGGTGTGTTTCTTGTAAACAGCAGAATGTTGGATCCTGTATTGTATCCAATCTCTTTGCCTGTGCCTTTTTATAGGTGAATTGAGTCCATTGATATTAAGTGATATTAATGACCAGTGGTTGTTAACTCCGGTCGTCATTTTTTTTTTTTGTAGGAGAGATTGCATGTCTCCCTTCTTTGAGAAGTGCTGTTGAAGGGTCCCTAGATGTCTGAGTTATTGTGGGCATTGTTGAACTCTTTGGTTTGTGATTTTCCTTCTATTACTTTCTGTAAGGTTGGATTTGTGGCTACATATTGTTTAAATTTTTTTTATCCTGAAAAATTTTGTTTTCTCCATTTATAGTGAACGATATCTTGGCTAGGTATAGTAGTCTGGGCTTGCATCCATGGTCTCTTATTTTCTGCAGTACATCTATCCAGGACCTTCTGGCTTTCATGGTTTCCATAGAGAAGTCAGGTGTAAGTCTGATAGGTTTACCTTTATAAGTTACTTGACCTTTATCCTTTGCGACTCTTAATATTCTTTCTTTATTCTGTATGTTTTGTGTTTTGATTATTATATAGCGAGGGATTTTTTTTTTGATCCAGTCTATTCGGTGTTCTGTATGCTTCTTGAACCTTCATAGGAATATCTTTCTTTAGATTGGGAAAGTTTTCTTCTATAATTTTATTAAATATATTTTCTGGATTGCTGAGCTGTACTTCTTCTCCTTCTACCACTATTATTTTTAGGTTTGGTCTTTTTATTGTGTCCCAGATTTCCTGAATGTTTTGTGATGAGAATTTGTTTGATTTGCTGATTTCTTTGATCAGTGCATTTATTTTCTCTATGGTATCTTCAGAATCAGAGATTCTTTCTTCTATAACTTGTATTCTGTTGGTTATGCTTGTTACTGTAGTCTCTATTCATTTGCCTAGATTTTCCATATCTAGCCTGCCCTCCGTTTGTGTTTTGTTCCTTGCCTCCATTTCAGTTTTCAAGTCTTGCACTGTTTGCATTATCTGTTTGATTGTTTTTCCTTGGTTTCCTAGGATATCATTTATGGATTTACTAAATTCTTCAAAATTTTTGTTATTCTTCTCATCCATTTCTTTAAGGGAGTTTTTCACCTCCTGTTTAAGGGCCTCTATCACTTTAAAAAAGTCAGTGTTTTCTACTTCATCTTGCTTGAGTTGTTCAAATCCTTCTGTTGTAAGATTGCTGGGTTCTGGTGATTTTATGTTGTTTTTTCAGATTGTTGGAGGAATTCTTGCATTGGTGCCTGCCCATCTCTTCTTCTGAATGGTCTTCTATGGATCTTCTTTAACAGGATCGGATGTCCTTGTTTGCCAAGGAGCTCCCAGACAAAGAGCCTAACGTGCTGCAGGCAGGCTATTGAAACAAAGAAACTCCCACCCGCCAGTTGCACTCCCTACCCGGTCCCAGTGCCCCATCAGGCTGAGCTGGAGATGTTATGGACCCAAAGAGGGGAAGAAGAAGGGAGTGTTTCTCTGGATGCAAGCTGGGATGGGACAGGAAGAGAGAGGCAGTAGCCAAGGAGAGTAGTCCCTGCCAAAAGACCAGGAAGTGTAGGGTGTTGAGGAGAGGCTGTGCTCTGTCTCTTGGGCTGCTGCTGCCGTGGGGTCAAGAACTCACTCACCTCCTGGATGTATCTTCTGGTGCTGAGATCAGGTGTCTGCTACTTTTTTATGAACATGTCTTTTTCCAGAATCATAAAATTCTTTCATTATTTAACTGTAAATGTTTATTACCTTACTGGCTTAATTACAGATTTCAAATGATAATTAAAGAAACAAAGAAAGGAACATATTTATGAGTGACTGAGTATTAAAAAGGAAATTATCTGAAAAATGAAAATGATTATAGACTGAACAGATAGCTAGGAAGTGGGTTGGGAGTTAAAACCCTTGCATTTCAAGTGTGAAGACCTCAGTTGGGACTTCTAGAACCCACATACAACATTAGGAAGATTGTGACTAAAGAGAAGGCTCGGGGGCTAGAAATAGTGTTTCTCTGGCAGGGAAACAGAGTTCAGTTCCCAGCTCCCATGTTGGTTATCTTTATCTAACTCCAGTTCCAGTGGTTTCAATGCCACTTTCTGGCATCTGAAAGCATTGTATGCATATAGTGAACAGGCTTCATGTAGGCAAACCTTATAGGTGAAATGAAAATAAAATTTAAATAAATGAATAGATATGGTAGCCTGTCTATAATTCCAGTTAGCTCAAGGTAGACACAGGTAGATTTCTCAGACAACTTAGCTACTTACACTACCATATTAGAAAACTTTTGGTTCGTAGACAGACCCTGCTTCAATAAATATGATGGAAACTGATAAAGACTTTGAGAATAAACATCTTGCCTTCACGCAAATGCAAACACTAATGCATACATATCCACACAAACATGAACACACACAAATATAAAAAGGATATTGATAGGATATTGAATATGTCATACACATTCACATGCAAAACATGATCGTTTTAGCATGCTCTTAACACATGTGCTGAAGTAATTATCTATTAAGACTATGCTATCTGTTATTGAGTAATGCTGCCAAAATTGCTAAATAAACTCCCAAGAAAGCATTTGACAGCACAGTGATGAAGCCACACTATTCTGTTATTTCTTAGTTCCATTAATGTTCATTTTCAGAGAAGTGTTGAATCAGTTGTTTTTTTTTCTTGAGAATTTTGTTGGCTGGAAACATTTTCTAAAACCAGAAAAAGAAAGAGGAAGAGTAGAAAGATGGGAGGTATAAAAGAGTGAAGAAAAGAGAGAAGAAAGATGGAAAGATGAGAAGGAAAGATACACTGGGAAATATTTTAACATCTTTGCATCATTTATTTTGAATATCTAAATTTTAATTTGTGCAGGACAATATGAGATGAAAGGGGCTAGGCTAGGAAGATAAATCAGTGGGGAAATTGCTTGCTGTACAAGCTTGAAGATTTCAAACTCAACTCTAAGAAGCAATAAAAAACAAGGTGTAGTGGACAAAGATGGGTATGTAAGCATATGTCCATGATCCTAGCAATGGATCCCATTGGTTATCTGACCAGCCAGCTTAGGCAAATGGTAGACTCCAAGTTCAATGGGAGATCTTCTTTAATTTTAAGTTTCATTTAATTGAAACTTAAATGGATAGCTATAGAAGAAGCAGCTGGATATTAACCACTGGCCTATGCACATGCAAAGACAGAGAACATACATGCCACAAGTGCATCTATGGTATACACACACACACACACACACACACACACACAAAGAATGAAGGGGCGTGGTCGATCAGCAGTTATGATTAACCAGAATAGCTTTAATATATAATATTCAGCTTTAATAAAGGAGAGAAAAGGGAACTTACAAAAGCCAAGGTTTAGCCGGGCGGTGGTGGCGCACGCCTTTAATCCCAGCACTCGGGAGGCAGAGGCAGGCGGATCTCTGTGAGTTCGAGGCCAGCCTGGTCTACAAGAGCTAGTTCCAGGACAGGCTCTAAAAAAGCTGCAGAGAAACCCTGTCTCGAAAAACCAAAAAAAAAAAAAAAAAAAAAAAAAAGAACAAAAGCCAAGGTTCCAGCGAGGAGCTCAAGAAAACAAAGAGAAGGCAGGCCGCACACCTTCAAGATTTTATAAGTAAATATTAGCCTAAGGGGGACACGCCTTACAAACAAGGTGATTGGCTGGGCTTCCCCTTCAAAAGAGTATAAAATTGCCATTTGTACACCTTGTATCCATTTCCAATTGCCCTTTCCTACAAGGCACCAGTAAGGATTACTGACAAAGTCTCTTTTTAGGACTAATAAAGTAGTAGAATCAGAAAGAACGAAAACAAGCAATAGATACAAAATATAAAATTTAATAATTTTTTTCTAATTTGAGAGTCTAGTAAGTGCTGTGAGGGAAAAAACACCACATTATGGAGGAAAGAGAGCAGAGAGCAGTATTTTTTTCTGGAAAGATCAGGATTACAGTAACTGAGGACATCAATTGCAGACAAGGCTTTGAAATGCTATGGTGAAGTTGATCATAGACACCAGAGTAAGTGACTGAAAGCATTCATGGTGGTGGGTCTGTAGGAGAACAGGGATGGAAATGGAAATCTGTAGGATTGAACAGAACCTGCTGAGAGCAGAAAGCAAAGGTTTTGGTTTCTTTCTTTTCTTTCCTATCTTCCTTCTTTTCTGTTACAAACAAAACAAAAGGTTAGAATTAATTTTTATTATTTTTCCCATGTGCTGGAATTAAAGGTGTGCCGCCATTCCCAGTGCTTGTTGTGGCTTTAATAATGGTTTCTGTGATAAATCAGGTTTTATAATTGATTTTACTAATGAGAACTAAGTATGTGTAACATTCTGATTCATGTTCTCTGCCTGTTTACTGTTGAAGGTGTTTTTTTTCTTCTAATGCTCTGCAGGGGTACTCTTACATGTTACTATGTATTTTGTACAAAATCATTTTGCCAGATTAATATGTAACTAATAGTATTGCACACTCTAAGGTTATCTTTTCATTGTATTCTATAAAAATGTGTTGACTCACACACTTCAATATATCAATATTTATTTTGTGTTGAGTTGAATTTGTTTATAGTTCCAGAAAAATATTTGCTGAGCTCAAAGTTTCAAGCACCTCTTCCTGTTTTCTTCTGGAAGTTTGCTTTATAATTTTCCTGTTTGGGTTCATATACAATTTAGAAATAATTATTATTATTTTGTTTTTTTCTTAAAGGTTGTAGGCAATTGTTTAATCTCTAGAAGTAATTAATAGTTGTAGCACTATTTTTAAAAATGTTATAGTACTTGATTTACAATAAAAAATTTATTAACAAGTGAATGAACCAAAATATGTGGGTTTGTAATTTCAAATTTTTAAAAAAAATCTCCTTATTGATATTTATAAACATTGTTAGAATGATGCTATATTCTGACATCTGGGTTTTCAAATTTGGAAGAGGTGTCTTTACTTGCCATTACTTACACTTATTTATCCATACTTTCTCCATCATTTCCAAAACATTTTGTCTCATCTAACACATCTGCATCTCATTACTCTTGCTGATTTTGGTACCATTTACTAAATATTATTAGCACTGAACTCCCAGTAGAATTAGATTTAACACATGCTTTACATGTTAGCATTACTGCTTCTTTACTCATAATCAAGCAAAAAATTAAAAAGTACTCTAATAAAAGGCATGAACAGAATCAATAATTATAGGGAAAGTCTGTATGTTTAAATATAGACTTCACATCATGACTTATGCTCTAGTGTTATACTGCTAAATAATAATAAGAAAACTGCCATACACATGGACAAAGCTTATGAGAAAAGTCTAATATTTGAAGAAAACAGTGCATTTCCCCAACTTTATGAGAAAGAAACACCATATATAAAATGTCCCGGATCATATGTAGCATACTAATTTTTTTATGACAACAGTAAATGCAGCCCAGGCAAAGTGGACCTCTTCCTGGGGTACAATAGATATAGGTTCTATGTCTCTTATGCAAGTGAAATTAACAGTCTCATTTATCAGAAAAGAGGATGCTGAGAATAAGTTCCATAGTGTAGGTGGAAGTATCTATGAGTTTCCTATTGAGTTCTAAACAAAAGGGAGATGAGTGGCCATAAAACATCAAGCGATTAGAATATTGAACTTCTAGGGATACTGAAGCATGAGGATAGCCATTGGTAAGGCAGTGTGGGCTACATAGTGTACTTGACAAAAACATGAGTTACATAACTAGACTGTGTCTCAAAAGTCAACAGATGAAAGGACCAAGAGTTATAATTTCATTAAACAGAATTAACAATTGTAATATTTTATTATGTATCTATCTATGATCATTTTACTATCTATTTAATTTTTCTATGTATGTATGCATGTGTGTATGTATGTATTTATTAGTAGCCACATGTTGGGGTGATGTCAGGGCCCAGCCTTGACAAGTTTCACACATTCCAAGGTAGGAGTGTAAGGATTAGAATTATTAAGCAGAAGGGTCAGAGATATGAGAGAAATAAAAGACAGGAATACAGAACAGCACCAGGATGTAAATTAAATGAATACTGAATTCATCTACATTTATTTTCTATATGCTCATATATTTCACTACAAAAGGGGAAAGTGTGGGTACCAGACTTCATTAACATGATATAAGGAATAGACTAAGTATCCTGTGTAGGCAGCCACTCCCTGGAGCCTCCTGTCAGTCTCCTTGAAGGAGCAAGGATAGACTTGAATTCTTTGATCTTTGGTCAAGGTGAAACAGATACAACTCTATACTCAAAATAGTAACTAATTGCATCATAGGTCAGGATATGCTGATTGGAGCCACAATTATTGTCAACAACTTTAAGAAAGAAACAATATTCTTAAAGTCTCTGACCTTTAGTTAAGGGGAATGGACTCATATCTGTGGGCCCTGACATGTATGTATGTATGTATGTATGTATGTATGTATGTATGTATGTATGTATGCAAACTATCTATCTATCTATCTATCTATCTATCTATCTATCTATCTATCTATCTATCTATCTATCTATTATCTATCTATCTATCATCTATCTATCATCTATCATCATCTATCTATTATCTATCTGTCTCTCTGTGTGGTGTCTGGATATGTATGTAGGTTACCTAGAAGCTTGCAAGGGTCTGTTTTCTATTTCCATCATGATCCTGGAGATCAATCTCTACTCATCAGGTTTAGCAGCTCTTGTCATTACCTGTATGAACAATCTCACCAGCGCTAAAACATTAGTATTTAAGTGCATATAGAAATAGAAAAGACTGCATGTATTTATGGAGAGAATGATGAGCTAAACCATCAGTAAGATTTCATAAGCTGTTTGGAAAGATGAATGGCTTTTTAAAAGGACAATTAACTATTTAATAATAAGATGCTGTAGGCAAATAAAATTTCTCATAAAGAAAATCTTATCAGGCACTGCATGTAACCTGTTCATATAGGTGTAAGACATTCTAAGAAATTACTTTTTTCAAAAAAATTTAATTGCTGGTTTTCTTATCATGTTGAAGCTTGATATATATTGCATTCATTTTATATATATGAATAAGGTTTTATGGCAAACTCTAAGAAAGCATATTTTTCTAGTTCTAAAAAAATATTTTTTCCACTAAGAACTGATGCCTTCTGGCTTATGAAAAATGAGTCTTTTCTCTGAAAAGTTTCATTTGATTTTGTTTATATTATTCAAGAAGACACAACTTAGTGATGCTATATTATTAATGTTAGCATTTTTTCACCACAACATATACTTCATGGTCCTTATTACAACTTTCATTAGAATAAGAATATTCAGAGATATATTTTCAGAATAGAAAAAATACTTAAATTAGAAAGTTTCTTATTTTTAATTTTTCTCAGAGAAATCTACTTTACTCCTTTGAGATAAGATGTTTCTCATGATAAACAATGTTTATTTCTAACTAGCATATTTTTACCATATATATTGCTTTCTTACAGTGTGTTGATGCAAATGGTATATATTTAATGTCGTTGTGAATGTTTTTGTGCTCTGTTCTAACGTAATCCCTCTCACTGATATTTGAATGCAAATTTGAATAAGTAGTATTAGCGTGTGTGTTAGCCCACATTTTTTTATTCTGCTTAGCTATTGGATTGAGTAGGGCTGTAGAATAAATTTGGAATGTCATAGAGGTCCATGAGTTAAAAAACTTGTTCACTTAATTTATATTACTCATGAGGCCATAGTCAGAGATTAGAGTTCATTGAGAGAATCCTTAACAGGACTGTGGACCTCTGTCCCCTTCTACTTCTCCTGTATCTTAGGTGTGACATGACCATCTTTTAAAGAACTCATGCCACTGTCATTGATGAATGCCATTGCACAGTCTCAAATGTAATGTGGAAAAAGCCTAGACTGAAGCCTTAAAAAGTTAGTTTACATAATACTTCTCATTTAATTACATGATCAATGAGCTACTTTTAAAAACATTATCAGGGGTTAATAACACAAATAAAGCTGCACATACTCTTTGCCTCTTTATAAACATAAAAATGTAATATTTTTTAAATCTATTTATATTGTTTTTCATAATTTCATAATGAGTAATATATTTGCAGTATTTTAACCATCTCCTACTACAAACTTCTCCAATGTTCCTGCCCTTTTCAAATTCATGGCCTCTTCTTTATTATTGTTGCATATATGTGTATACACACCACATGTACAACTTACCCTCTCCATGTATATCTTGGGCTGACCCCTTAAAATTGAATAACCTATCAGGTGGCCTGTCCATTGATAAAAAGATTATTACATTCTTAGTAGCCACTTACTGCTTGTAACTCTTTATCTAGTTGTGGGGCTATGAAATTTCCACCATTTATCTTGGGATGTCTACTGATATGTTTATGCATGTGTGGTTTAGGCTACCATACTGGTGAGATTTTATGGATACAAGTATCCTGTAATGCCTAAGAGATGTCCTCTGGCACATATAGTCTTTCCAATCTCTTTTTCCTGATCCTTAAATGTAGGGATTATGTTATGTATTTGTCAATAAGTAAAGGTAGAATAAGCAAAATTTGTTTTGTAATGCAGCATTGCTATTTTGAGTAATGCTTATTTATATATTTATTTATGCATACATTAAATGTGTGAAATGTCAGTCCTCCGATATACTAAACCTTAGATATGTAAGGCTGAAGATAGACACGAAAAAGAAATCCCACACTAGCTCAGGACTCTTTTCTTGTATCCTGCTTGTCCTGTCTGGAAAACATGTATTTTGTCAGTGTTCAATGCATGGGCTGTTCCTTGCCCAAAGGCCACTTTTGCCAAGAAAAAAAAAATAAGATCCAAGTGGAGTATCTTTAGTACTCAACATTCTCTCAGAAATAGATTGGTGCTGTCTGGAGCAATCATGTCTCATGTCAACAGAACCCTAAATTATTTAAATGCCATATTGTACAACTCTTTGAAGTGGTTGAAATTACCTATCTATGCAAATACAATCTCTATGTATCTAAAGAACCTGATTCATCTAAATATAAGTATCACAAACATGGATGACTACTGACCTATAATTGTTAATACCTATATAGATTAAAGACTAAGACTTCATATTTGAATATTAAAAATCTTTAAAAAACTGTGCAACAAATAAGGTCAATGACCTCAAAATGTAAAAAATGTATAAGTATCTTGATTAGAGGTAGAAATGTATATTGTAATATGATTAATTTATCCTAACATTGTATCAATATACAAAATATCTTATGCAGAGGTAGAAGCATACATGCATAAAATATAACAAAATAACTTTGCCTAGGAATACAAATATTGTAGACAAAAATGGGAACATATTCAATATAATTTAATTTTTTATCAATATATAAAAATCTTTACCAATGTAAACTGCCTATAAATAATAGCTCACAAGTATTCACTCTATTATTTACTATTATTATCAGTGTGAGTAAGATCACACTAATCTATTATCCCCTACAATTTACTTTTTTTCCCCAAAAAGATCCCTGATATACATAATTTCTCCCCTAACCCCCAACTGTATACCAATTAAAATCAACTCCTAATTGATGTCCTTAACCATGAGGACAAACTTTGTTGGGAGAGGAGACTTCATCTTTTAGAATTACTTCCAGTTTTCATGGGGGCAATGTTCTTTCTATGGGATTCTGTGAAAGTAAAATGATGGTTAAATTTCAAGATTATTGTCTGGTATAATTAATAATAGTCTCTGAGTACTCAGTAGAGTTTTTCTTAGGTTCTAATTTGAGTTCTGCCCAGAACGTTTTAAAAAGTTGTACCACCAAACCATCTTAAGCAGCTGGTATCCAAAACTGGTCTTAACTTAGCGTTGTCAGCATCATGACATCATATAAATCAGGTGGAGTCATTGTTGTGGGGCCTCATCTTCTTTCTGAAAACTTCAAAGATTACTGTAGAAAGATTCATTGTTCATTGTGGAAAACATAAACATTATTTAAACAGACATATATTCAACAAATGGTGTTACAGAGATAAAAATAGGTATGAAGAAAAGTAAAATTATTTCTAAATTCCTTCTTCTTTCTGTCCCATGTCAGACAGTTTCTGACATGAGACATAAACTCTGAATTCTTCTTTTAACAGGCCTGGATTTAGAGAAGGACAGAGCTATTGTCCAATTCCAAAGCCAGCTTTGATTTTTAAGTCAGTCATGGCCATTATTCTTGTTTATGGTCAGGGATTCTTACCCTCAGATGACATGTACTCATAAGTCATTATTCTCTTTGCTTGGTGGGTAATTATATTTTCTTCTTTAAGCATTTAGATATCCAGGGTCTCTTGATTTTTTGAAGATGAGTATTTTCCTGCAAAGACAAGAACAGGACTCTGCCTAAACCTTTATGATATTTCCTTACCACATGTACGGTTAACACCTCTGTCATTTATCTTTCTCAAGAGATTTCTCTTTTTCAAACTGAATCTTTATTAATTTTGATGGTATCCATAACTTTTATTCTCCTGTTTAAACAAGAGCTAAGCCCCTTTCCCAACATAGCATATTTTAATTTTCCAAAATACGAAAAGTGGAACAAACCCGTCTTCCAGATTTCATTTCTTTTTGTACCGTTTGGGTTACTTCTGCAGGTAGTGGTATTTCATTATAGAAAGAGCAAGTAGGACATCTCTTTATAATCTCCTTAGCTTGTTTCCATGTAACAGAAAACTCTTTTTGTAAACCTCTGCTCTTTACATGATGTTCATTATGAAATTCTGAGGCCTTCAACATACTTCCAACCAATAATCTATCAATTTCTGCATTACCTTGTGCTAGGACACCTGGAAAACCTGTATAGGATCAGATTTATGCTATGTATATGGGACAAAGACTATTCCTAATTATATCTTGAAACTGTGTGAATAATAAAGTCAATTCTGTATCATCTGGTATAAATTCAGCTGTTTCTATATTCAAGACAACACTTTCTGCATATTGTGAACCAGTAACTATATTGAGATGTTCTTTAAAATGTCTTAGTACCATGAGATTAGCATATAATTCTGCCTTTTGGACAATATTATAAGAGCTTTGTTTCACCTTACTTAAATCTTCTGATTTGTAACCTGCTTTTCCTGATTTATTTGTACCAGAATATAATGCGTGGGCTCCAGTTATTGGTGTGTCCCATACAAGGTGCAGAAGTATCCAAGCAGTTCTCATTATAAGGTCATGTCTATTGCTTTTGGTATAATTGCTATTAATCTCTCCTAAAAAAAATTATCACAAATTCTTTGCCAAGGTTCATTGTATTCCCATAATTTTTAATTTCATCAGTAGAAAAAGGCACTATAATTTCTGCTGGGTCTATACCTGCTAGTTGACAAAAATCTCAATTTAACTTGTATAATTAATTCAGAGACTTTATTCCACATAAGTTTTTAATTTTTCCTTGGTTAATGTGGTAAAAAAGATCCATTCTAAGATAATATCTTCCTTTTGCATTAAAATTCCTGTTGGGTAACTTCTGGAAGGCAATATGTCTAAAATGAAATTAAGATTTGGATCCATCCTATCCACATGCCCCTTCTGTAATTTTTCTTCAACAATAATCAATTACTTTTCTGCTTCAGATGTTAATTCCCTGGGACTAGTTAAGTCTTTGTTGCCATCTAAGGTTTTGTTTGAATGAACTATTATCAGGTGTTATCCCAATAGCTGGTCATAGACTGAAAATATCTCCTAACAATCTTTGAAAGTCATTAAGAGTCTGAAACTAGTCTCTCCTAATCTATGCCTTTTGTGTTTTAATTTTCTGTAAGCCAATTTTATAACCTAGGTAACTGACAGAATCTCTTCTCTGTGTTTTTTCAGGAGTATGTGTAATCCCCATTTTGGCAAAACTGTCTTTACTTTTTCAAGCATTCTTTCTAAAGCATCTATGTTTGAATCAGTTAGCAAAATGCCATCCATGTAATAGTAAGCTATAGATTTAAGAAATTTTTATGTATTATTTCCAATGGCTAATTTACAAAGTATTCGCATAGAGTGAGGCTATTGAGCATTCACGGGGGAGGATGGTCTACTGGTATCTCCTAGTAGGGTGAGAATTATGATTAGTGGGCAATGTGAAGACAAATTTTACTCTGTTCTTTTCTTGTAAAGGTATAGTTAAGAAACAATCTTTTAAATCAATAACCATAAGAGGGCACCCTTTAGTAATAGAGAAGGCAGAGAAATTCAAGATTGTAGATGGTCCATAGGCTAAATTACCTTGTTGACAGCTCGTAGATATGCCACCATTCTCCATTTACTAATATTTTAACAACAAATACAGAGGAATTACAAGGACTGTTTGGTTCTTCAATATGGTGAGCATCTAGTTGCCCCTGTACCAGTTGTTCTAAAGCCTGTGCAGTTTGTCTTCTGTTAAAGGTAACTGTTTGATTCATATTGGTTTTTCAGTTAACCATTTTAAAGGTGCCATTGGTACCTCTAGAGGTTTGCTAGTTGTTTTGTTTTCTTTTTTCCCAGTTTATTTATTTTTTATTAAAAATTGCCATCTTATTTTATTAAAAATTTTATTAAAATTTTTATTTTATTATTATTATTTTATTAAAAATTACCAGTTGAGGTCTGTCATCCAGAACTGCTGAAATTAACTGAAGCCAGTCCTGTGGTGCAGCTTTAATACTAGAAGTCTATGTCTTTACCATCATCATAACAAATGTGGAATACAAGCCACAAGTTAGAATGCTTGCTTAATTTCTTTTAAATTACTCATTTCTATAGGTATCTATCTACCTGCTTTGAATCCTTTTGAGCCTTTAGAACTTGATGCTTTGTCAGAATAGGAAGCTAAAACCCTGGGTAAGACATCTCTGACAGGTACTGGCAATGTTAAGTCCTGTCCTTGTACCTTCTTTCCCTGCTCATCAGCTCCAATAATTTCCTCAATTGTTTCAAATGTTTTTACTATTGTCTTTTGTAAAGCCTGAATGTCCTTGTCTGTATATATTTCTAGTGATTTTATTGAGGCACCTAGCCTCTGGCCCTCATTCTGCACATGTGATAACAAGGTCTGAAGTTTTTCCTTTAAAATTAATATCTCATTCTTGGACATTATTTGGATGGCATGCAAATTGCCTTCTTGGAGAGATACTTTACCTGCTAACCTATCATAACTTTTTAACAATTTTTATTCTCAAATTCAACATTATGAATTCTTTCAGATAATTTCTCAGTATCCTTTGACATGGATTGAATTTTGCCTGTCAATTTAATGCTATCCTTATCAACAGTATTAATTTTTTCAGGTAACTTTTGAGTTTTGATGTTATTAATCCTATCAGCTAGCTGTTCATTATAAGTCTCTAATGACTGTATCATTTCTAAAAGTGTCTCATTCTTGGCTCTGTTATCAAACCATTTTCTTAAGGATATAATATGAAGAAAAACTGAGTCCCAATATCAAAAAATAGATGTATCACAATAACCATATATGCCTTTCAGAATACAATTCATAGTATCAGCAAAAAGTTTATTAAAATTTTGCATGATAATGTTGTCTGCTATTATATACCTTTCAAGTTTATTGATTTATTAATTAATGAAATAATTACCTGTGTTATGAGATCTGGTAAATTGTTTTAGGCATAATAATCTTTATTTTTGAGCATGTGTTGTGGTTGTATTGTCACGACCGGCGGTTGGCGCAACCTGTGGCATCACAACAGTCCTGAGCTGCTTTGGTTTTCTTCCTTGGTGCTGATTAAATACTGACAAACATGCTTTGCTTTACAAATTAAAAACAATTAAGTCAATTCCGTACATGGAGCAATGAGCCCAGAACTCAGGAGCAGGGAGGACAAACCAGAAGCTGCTCAAGTCACCATGTGGGAGGGAACGCTGCAATAGGGGGAGAAATGTTTGCAAGCTTGGAAAATTTCCAAGTCATAATGCACTTAGCTCTGCTGTGGTGGGGGTTTTCCAAAAAACTGCTTAGTAGGTGAAAACAAGCCAGGCAGTCAAAGGTGGGAGACCTTGTGGGCCGAGGACTGTTTGTGGGCATTTTAGATTGGTCCACCCCGTAGGTGTGGAGTTGGGATCCACGTGGAGAACCAGAATCTTTTTCCTGATCCTTAAATGTAGGGATCTTGCTGTGTATTTGTCAATAAGTGATGGTAGAGCAACCAAAATTTGTTTTGTTATGCAGCATTGCTATTTTGAGTGATGCTGATGTATATAATTATTTACACATACATCAAATGTGTGAAATGTTGGTACTCAAACATACTAAACCTTAGACATGTAGTGCAAAAGGGAAACATGCCTTTCCTCATGGGGTCTAGCCTAGTCATATGGAGGTATGAAAAAACTGATATTTTACTCTCCCTAACAAGTGTTTTTGTTTTTTATTTTACGCATTTGAATGCTAATTTTAAAATATGTGCAATAATTTACATGAACTTTATTGGGACTATGCATCATTTAATGACTGCAATCATATTTCAGTGAGACTTATTATATTTGACCAGAGTAGAGAATAGATATTATTGAGCTGTCATTTTTGTTTCAACAAATAAAATCATGTATATAAATTTATGAAAAAAACAATAAAGTGTTTCATAGCTCCAAGCTTATGAAAATATGTCTAAAGATATGGTATTAAACCCTGACTATCTCAGTTTTCACGGTCAGTCAAACACTGCCAATTTCATCACTATATGATGGCAAGGTAAGTGAAAATTACAAAGAAATATGAAAGGGAACCTATATAATGTGAAGGACCAGTCAACATCATGTTAAGAGTTTTTATTTCCATAACAACAGGACTGACCCTTGTACAGAATTTTAATGTACTGCCAGGCGGTGGTGGCGCACGCCTTTAATCCTAGCACTCGGGAGGCAGAGGCAGGCGGATCTCTGTGAGTTCGAGACCAGCCTGGTCTACAAGAGCTAGTTCCAGGACAGGCTCCAAAGCCACAGAGAAACCCTGTCTCGAAAAATAAAAAAAAGAAAAAGAATTTTAATGTACTGACTTTAAGTGTTCACATGTTAGAAGTTATACTTACAAGATATCAACCCTAGGGCACAATGTATCATATGACTAACTCTTCACATTCATTACATATGGATCAAAATGGCAACTCTCTTATACTTGAAATTCTATCATTTTCATAATGTATTTCAATTTTATCTTCTATGAACTGAATTGTAATGAACAAAGGTTTGTGTATTAATGTAATAAATTACATTATGCTGAGTTTATCATATTTTCATCATGAAATTCTATTAAATTTAAATTTCTATCTTTTTTTTATTGATTTTCTTGAGCTATACATTTTTCTCTGCTCCCTTCCCTTCCTCTCCCCTCCCCTTCAATCCTCTCCCATGATCCTCATGCTTCCAGTTTACTCAGGAGATCCTGTCCTTTTCTACTTCCTATGTAGATTAGATTCATGTGTGTCTCTTAGGGTCCTCATTGTTGTCTAGATTCTCTGGGATTGTGAATTGTAGTGGGGGGGGGTTCTTTGCTTAATGCCTAAAAAACACTTATTACTAAGTACATATGATATTTGTCTTTCTGGGTCTGGGTTAGCTCACTCAATATGGATTTTTATAGATCTATCCCTTTGCCTGCAAATTTCAAGATGTCATTTTTTCCTGCTGTTTTGTACTCCATTGTGTAAATGTACCACATTTTCCTTATCCATTCTTCAGTCAAGGGGCATTTATGTTTTTTTCCAGCTTCTGGCTATGACAGACAATGCTGCTATGAACATAGTTAAGCACAAATACTTGTGATACGATTGAGTATCCTTTGAGTATATACCCAAAAGTTTTATTACTGGATTTTATGGAAGATTGTTTCCCAATTTTCAATGAAATTGCCATACTGATATCCAAAGGGCTGTACCAGCTTGCACTCCCACCAATATTATAGGAGTGCTACCTTTATCCCACATCCTCTCCTGCATAAGTTGTCATCAGTGTTTTTGATCTTGACCATTTTTACAGGTTTAAGATAGAATCTCAGAGTTGTTTTGATTTCCATTTCTCGGATGGTTAAGCATGTTGTGAATTACCTTAAGTGCCTGTCAGTCATTTTAGATTTCTCTGTTGAGAGTTCTCTATTTAGGTCTTTACTCCATTTTTTATTGGATTATTTGTTCTTTTGATAATCAATTCCTTGAGTACTTTGTATATTTTGGAGATCAGCCCTTTGTCCAATGTGGGGTTGGTGAAGATCTTTCACCATTCTCTCGACTGCCATTTTGTCTTATTGACCATGTCCTTTGCTTTACAGAAGGTTTTTGGTTTCAGGAAGTCCCATTTATATCAAGGAACTTCTACAACTCATAAACACTTTCAGTAAGGTAGTAAGATACAAAATTAACTAAAAAAATCAGTAACCCTCCTTTACACAGATGATAACTGGGCTGAGAAAGAGATCAGAGAAACATCACCCTTCACAATAGCCACAATTTGAATAAAATATCTAAGAGTTACTCCAAATATGCAAGTAAAAGACCCATATGACAAGAACTTTAAATCTTTGAAGAAAGAAATTGAAGAAAACACCAGAAAATGGAAAGACCTCCAGTGCTTTTGGTTAGGTAGAATTTACATAGTAAAAAATGGCCATCTTACCAAAAGCAATGTACATATTCAATGTAATGCTCATCATACTCCCAGCAAAATTTATCACAGACCTTGAAAGAATGGTTTTAAACTTTATATGGAAAAATAAAAACCCACGATGGTCAAAATGATCTTGAACATTAAAGAATCTCCTGGAGACATCACAATCCATGACCTCAAATTCTATTACAGAGATATAGTACTGAAAACAGCCTGGTATTGGTATTAAAGCAGACAGGACCAATGGAACCAAATTGAAGACCTGGGTATTAATCTACATACCTACAAACACCCAATTTTTGACAAAGAAGCATGTTTAACAAATGGTGCTGGCATAATTGGATAGCAACATGTAGAAGAATGAAAATAGATCCATGTCTATCACCATGCACAAAATTCAAATCCAAATGCGGTTGCCCCAATATAAAGGCAACCACACTGAACCTCATAGAAGAGAAAGTGGGAAGTACACTTGAATGCATTGTCACAGGAGACAACTTCCTAAATATAAGCCCAGTAGCACAGACAATGTCTACCTTTCTTATCACTTTCTCCTGTTTTCTTAGCATTATTTTGAATATCTTCTAAATTGTTAAGCTAATTATTGTGTTTAATTTTCTATAAATTCTTTTTCTAGTACATTTGTGAAATGTTGTATGGAATTACCTAAATGTTTTTAACAAATCTTATAATTCATGTGTATGATATTAGTTATTCCTCCTTAAATTTTAAGAAGTAACTGTAGTATATTTAAAGTCTTATTTTTTAACTCAATTAAAATTTTCAAACTTTGGTATTTTCTGAGTATCATCTTAGCTTTATTTCCCACACTATTTGAGAACATTTGTAGAGTGTACTCTCTGACTTGGTTCTTCCATCATCCATGGGCATTATACCTATCTCCAATTTTACAGATCCATATCCAAGAGCATTAAGTGTTTGATCTCTTAGTCTCGGAAAACTGAAAACCTTTTCTTTGTCTACAGGATGATGTCCCTTTTCATGTTCTCATTACCTACAAGATTTTTCTATTTCTTCATGTCATGGATTTCCTCAGAGCAAAATAGCTATCTCATCTTTTCACTTATTTTAAGGTGAATGCCATTTCTTCTCCACTTCTGTCACTGTTTCACTTTCAATATTTATTATCTTTTGCATAAGGACTTCATGGTTTACCTTTGATCTAGTTACCATAATCTTTTCAGAGATTTTCCTCTAAACTAAAGCAATAATCCTATCAGTCTCTTCTTTAAAACACTTTGGAAGGTGAAGGAAACACAAATGTCTTCAGAATCAGCCACTATATACTGTGTAATATTTGGAAGAGAACAGTTAACCTTTCTGCCTATCAATTCATGGATTAAGCTCTAATGTTTGAATTTTAGGTCTATAAAGCAACTGTTAGGGTGCAGTGTAAGCTGTTCAAAGCTCTGTCCCTGTACTAGCTAATCATACTTGATTGGAATCACATCTTCCACTTGATTGCTCAGACAGCAAGGCATAATGGAGGGTATTTTTCACAATCTTTCTTTTCACTTAAAATATCCAGATGCCTCAAAGGCCAGTAGTCTACATTATAATGTTTCAATTTTAGAAAGCTTTTATAATAATTTAGACCAATTGCAACTGAAGTATTTTGCATTTTCTAAAATAAAAATAAATGCTTAGAGCCCTTAACATAAAATGGTAGTAACAATTCTTTTTTGATAAACCTTGAAAATATATTTCCATATTAATAGCTCCCATATACATACATGTAATTTCATTAGTCTTTATAAACTTTGAATAAAAGCCATTTTGTTTAGTTATTTTAAAATTAAATACTAAAAATTTCATTCTATTTTTTTCAAAATATAGATTTTTCATATTGTGTATTTGTCTTTTTCAAATTGTAAACTAAGGTTTCTTGTGAATATAATTGTAACTATCCCAAGCAAGAGGCATAGTTCTTATAAACCAAAATATAAAAAAAGAGCAAAAAGCCAAAACTGACAAAACATGATATTAAGTAGTCTAGATAACAACATCCAAACTCCCTAAATGATTGTTTATAAATGTTTGTTTAAATTTAAAAGTAGATAATCTATAGAGATAAATGCTTTTTGCATTGGTATGGAATTTGTTCTATTGATAAAAATTTAAGGTCAATTTTGCTATATGTATATTTGTGCTCTTGATTAAGGTATTGTATTTGTGCAGCTCATTTAAAAATGCAATTTATAATTAAGAAATACAAGTTAATAGATAGTCATCTATAATAATCAAGCTTGTAGTCAGGTTAGTTAGGTTTTCTAGATGTAGAGATATATTTCAGATGAATAGGTATTCTTCAAATCTTTCAAAGACTAAAGAATATGGCATTTAAAACGTTTAAAGAACTTAGGACTTTTCATGACAGTGAGACTCATCTACTCATCGCAGCACTACTTTATTAAGGGGATGGTGGGCATTGAAGAGGCTTGTCATGGAGTTTGCTAGCCATTTGGGCAAGAAAGTGCTCTTGTCCGAATTGCTTGATGAATGCTGTATGAACCTGACATTCAAGATTCATTGAAAAATGACTGTTGAAGTTGTCTAAACAAGGTGAAACAGTCCTTTAGGGTTCCTGCTGCATGAGATAACTGCCAAACATTTTGCAGGACACAGAAGAAAACAACTGACAAATTTTGTCAGTATGAGGCATAAAAGATCTTCAAATTTCTTGCTTTATGGAAACATCTGCCAGAAACTATGGGCCTGTAGGCTGAAGATGGATGCTGCAATGTCACAGAAGAACTGGGGGTCACTGTTCAGGCAGTAAGATATCTGTGTCAAATCTAGAGCTCTGGAAGTTTCTTTTAATGCACTTCCTGTTTACTTAGGTAATACAATATCCTTCTGGAGTCTTTGATGAAGTTAAAGAAAGATAGTTATAATTATATAAGATAGATTAGATATAAAACTTTAAACTCACAAATATAGGATAGATGATAGAGTATTTTCCTTAATTTGCCAAATGTGAATGTATTAAATATTTTAACTATAATTCTTGCCTGAAAATTGTTCTGTTGTATGTGATCTTGCTATCTTAAAGCTAAAACCTTCCTTTTCATTTAGTCAGAAAAGGGGAGGTGTTGTGGGATTCCTGATGTATACTGTGAACATATTTTATTACCATTGGTTAATAAAGAATCTGTTTTGGGCCTATAGAAGGGCACAATATAGCTGGTAGGAAATCTGATATATAAAGATAGTACAAAAAATCAGGGAGATGCCATGTAGCCACTCAAGGAGACAGATGTTCAAGAGCCTTGCCAGTAAACCATGAGTGTAGTGATAAAATATAAAATAATAGAAATGGGTTATATAAGATGTAAGAACTAGCTATCAATATGCTTAGGCTATTGACCAAACAATATTGAAATTTATATAGTTTCTGTGTGATTATTTCAGGTCTGGGCAACCAGGAGTCAATGTGTGGCCTCTGCCAACATATAATAATGAAACATTGAAATTGATTTTGAAGAGCCCCAGTGAGACTCCAGAGATTTTTCTTAGTTGCTCGGGGGCAATTCAAATCTTACACAGGTACCAGGGCTGTGTATGAATTAGTTTTTGAAAAAAAAAATGTTCATTTCCAGTGAGATTCTTTGACTGTTTTTAATAGAAAGTCTGCTTTATTTAAACTGAAGCTTGTTAAGCTCAGTTTTTTAATGGAGGAAAATAAAAGGATAAATTGAAATAAATGATATTTTCTAATATTTTATTACTATTACAGTTTCAGTTTTGATTTAGAAAAATGGGCCATACACGTCGGTAGTGAAATGATGACCACACATGTCAGTAGTAAAGGACTTAAGGAAGTTCTAATAGGATGGAAGAAAAGTCAATCTGCTGGCTTCAAAGTCTCTGATATGTCTGCCATATCCACGTGTCAACTCCATTAATGAGTCAATTGAAATTCTACTTGATACACAGGTTCTCTTTACCTCTAACCCAATATTAACTTTTCTTGACTTTAGACCTATATCTTTGATAATACTTTAATTTTGACTCTATTCATTCATTTTCAATGGAAAGAATTGTGCTTCTAATTTAATTGTTAATGTACCTGAGTATCACTTTCATTTATTGCTTCTACTTTAAACCACTTTTCCCCCTGAGTTTCAAAAGTTCATGTTCTACACCAATGGTTTTCAATTTATTTGTAAATTATTTCTTTATCTTTTATTATTTTAGTCAGATAAATTCACATTCATTATCTTATATATAAATAATTTTGAAACTCTTCACAGGACCAATATGTCCTTCTTTTTACTCAGAAATGATTACCACCTTTATAAGATTAGGTCCTAGCATAAGTAGCCCAGTAATGATTAGAGTTTCTGATATATTTTTCTTTTATATCACAAACACAAGAAAATTCCATTCTTGCTCTCAATCCAAAGAAGTTGCCTCTTAACATTTTTTCTATACACATTTTTATTTATTTCACTGGTCCTTTTACTCATCTATGATTCTCAAAATGTTCCATTTGTAAACTGACTTACTATAATTTAGATAGCCAAAGCAGAGAATTACTTGAATCATTTCAAATTAAAGTGCTGGGAAGAAATAAGAGCTATAGCTATTTTAGATTGTTCTACTCTGAACCTAGCAATTAAAAATAATTGCTATATTTTCCATTTTTTAAAAACCACTCTGGAAGTAGCTGAGCTTTATGCCTGTTAAAATGAAAAGGAGAAAATACATTACTTCTAATTATTACAAAGCTTTAAAGTAGAAAGCAATAGCTTGATTTAAGTAAAAGTTCAATTTTTTTTGCTCAAACATTTTCTTTTAAATACTTCAAAAATCTTCATTTTAACTAACTCACTTGTAACTAGCAATTAGCAGCGGTTTATCTGTTAACATTTAAGTAGAAATGATATGTATGTTATTAATGCTGTTAATGAATTTTTTTATATTAGAGTAGAGAAAATACAGGACCAACTAGGGTATCGATAAGTTTGTTTAATCAATAGCTGTTAGTCTACTTCAAAATTCTCTGATGATAATCCCAACACAAAATAACCTATACAATAAACAGTTATCATTCTTTAACTTTCTAAAATGGTTTTTATTTTAATTTTATGTTTAAGGTATTAAGCCCACATGTATGTTTGTGCACAACATGTATGTAATACCTGTAGAGGCCAGTAGAGTACATTGGGCACCTGTGTATTGTGAGCAGACATGTGTGCTCACATGTGTGCTCAGAATTGAACCTACAGTCCTCTGGAAGAGTAGCCAGTGCCTTTAACCTCGTAGTCATTTTCAGATTTGCTTTTAATAAGTTGTTCAATGTAGTAATTTCATGACACCAAAAAGAAACTGAAAATAATATATTTGATTTTGACTGGTGTCATTTACTTCATTCTGAAATTTTCCTTAGTCCTGAGAGTCATAGGAAACTCCACTTCTAGAGAATTTATGTTTCTATTGAGGATGTTATTTTTACTTGATGTGTAAAAATATTTGGCTACATCTCTGTAAGTGGTATGTTCCTGGTGTCCACAGAGTCAAGAAGAAGGCATTGGTAACCGTGACACTAGAGATATAGACCATCCATTGTGATCCACCTTACAGATTTTAGGAACTTAACCTGTGTCCTTCACAAGAACAGCAGATGTTGTTAACCAGTGAGCTATCTCTCAGACATGTATTGTTTTTCAAAATACAAAAAGCTTTTTAGAAAGCCATGTAAAGCTATGGAAGCTTATGTGTAATTTCAATGTAAACTGCAAGATTATAATTTTAAATCTGGGTAATGATAGTATTTTAATCTCCTTTGAGGTCTGCATTCTCTATGCTATGAATGTCTATGTACTTTAGTTTTGTCCATATGTTTCATGTGAACTGACGTGCTGATTTTGATTTTTATGCTTGATATTCCTTTAAAGAAGCCTAATACCTCAAAGTAGAAGCTATGCACTATCAACTCCTGACAGTTTTATGATGTTGGAGTCGCCTCTGTATGCTGTGATTACCACTAATGAATGAAAAAACTGTTTTGAATTATAGCATGGAAGAATTTAGGTAGGTGGGGAAAACAAAACTGAATGCTGGAATAAAGAAGGGAAGAGATAAAGAGAAGCCATGAAGCCAGAGATGGCCACTGGAACTTTTGCCAGTAAGCCACAGCCATGTAACAATACACAGATTAATAGAAATGGGTTAAATTAATATGTAAGATTTAGCCAATAAAAAGCTAGAGCTAAGGGGATATTCTCCCCTGTTATTGCCTCTCTATTCCTGTTCCATCCAAGCTTGTGCCCAGAACCTCCCCCCTCTTCCTCTCCTCTTCGGGGCCATAAAATCTCCTAGCTCAGCCTGTTTGGGCGCTGGGACCAGGACCGGGTAGTGAGCACATCCAGGCAGGTGGGAGTTCCTTTGTTTCAATAGCCTGCCTGCAGCAAGGTAGGCCCCTTGTCTGTGAGCTGCCTGGCCAGCAAGGAGACCTGATTCTCCAGCAGAAGATCCATCAATGGGGTTGTTGGGAGCAGTGAGACCCCAGATCCTAAGTTTCTTGTAATCCCCTGATCTGAGTGCCTACAGCTGCTCTGAGCACGAGACCTTCAGGAGTTCCTGATGGCAGAAGAGTGGTTTCTGGTGGGTTCGTCTGGCGCATGGCTATCTCTATATAATCTGCCCCTGAACACAATAAAGGGGGCATTCTTGGGGAATTCAATGTTGACCCGTGTCACTGTCTCTGTCTGTGTGTGTCTGTGTATTTTAACCTTCAGCCCTTTGCCGGAAGCTGCTTTTTTTTTTCCTTAAAATCCCCCAGCTCAGCCTGTTTGGGCACTGGGACCAGGTAGTGAGAACAACCAGGTGGGTGGGAGTTCCTTTGTTTCAATAGCCTGCCTGCAGCAAGGTAGGCCCTTTGTCTGTGAACTCCCTGGCCAATAAGGAGACCTGATTCTCTACCAGAAGATCCATCATTGGGGTGAGTGAGTGACAGACCTGTGGCAGCCACCTGGAGATGAAGAACAGACATTCCTTAACCCTCTATACTTCCTGGTCTTCCTGTAGGGGCTATTCTCCCTGGATACTGCCTCTCTCTTCCTGTCCCATCCCAGCTTGCACCCATAACTCCCCCTTTCTCCTCCCCTCTTTGGGGCCATAAAATCCCCCAGCTCAGCCTGTTTGGGAGCTGGGACCAGGTAGTGAGTGCAACCAGGCAAGCTGGAGTTCCTTTGTTTCAATAGCCTGCCTGCAGCAAGTTAGGCCATTTGCCTGCAAGTTCCCTGGCCAGCAAGGAGAATTGAATCTATAAAAGAAGATCCATAGGGGATTAGTCAGAGGAAGAGATGGGCAGGCACCAATGCAAGAATTCCTCCAACAATTTGAAAAACAACATGAAATGACCAGAACCCAGCGAACTTACAACAGGAGGACTTGAACACCTTAATCAAGAAGAAGTACAAAAAAATTGACTTTTTGAAAGTGATAGAGGCCCTTAAACAGGTGGTGAAAAACTCCCTTAAAGAAATGGATGAGAAGAATAACAAAAAGTTTGAAGAATTGACTAAATCCATAAATGATATGCTAGGAAAACAAGGAAAATCAATCAAACAGATAATGGAAACAGTGCAAGACTTGAAAACTGAAATGGAGGCAAGGAACAAAACACAAACCGAGGGCCGGCTGGATATGGAAAATCTAGGCAAATGAATAGAGACTACAGTAACAAGCATAACCAACAGAATACAAGAGATAGATGAAAGAATCTCAGATTCTGAAGATACCATAGAGAAAATAAACGCACTGATCAAAGAAATCAGCAAATCAAACAAATTCTCATCACAAAACTTTCAGGAAATCTGGGACACAATAAAAAGACCAAACCTAAGAATAATAGTGGTAGAAGAAGGAGAAGAATTACAGCTCAACGGTCCAGAAAATATATTTAATAAAATTATAGAAAACTTTCCCAACCTAAAGAAAGATATTCCTATGAAAGTTCAAGAAGCATAAAGAACACCAGATAGACTAGATAAAAAAAATCCCCATGCCATATTATAATCAAAACACAAAACATACAGAATAAAGAAAGAATATTAAGAGCTGCAAAGGAAAAAGGTCAAGTAACTTATAAAGGTAAACCTATCGGACTTACACCTGACTTCTCTATGGAAACCATGAAAGCCAGAAGGTCCTGGATAGAAGTACTGCAGAAACTATGAGACCATGGATGCAAGCCCAGACTACTATACCCAGCCAAGATATCATTCACTATAAATGGAGAAAACAAAATATTCCAGGATAAAATCAAATTTAAACAGTATGTAGCCACAAATTCAGCCTTACAGAAAGTAACAGAAGGAAAATCACAAACCAAGAAGTCCAACACAATAACTCAGACATCTAGCGACCCTTCACCAGCAAAACTCAAAGAAGAGAAACACGCAATCTCTACTACAAAAAAAAAAAAAAAATGATGACCGGAGTTAACAACCACTAGTCATTAATATCACTTAATATCAATGGACTCAATTCACCTATAAAAAGGCACAGGCAAAGAGACTGGATACGAAAACAGGATTCAACATTCTGCTGTTTACAAGAAACACACCTCAAACACAAAGACAGACACCTACTCAGAGTAAAGGGTTGGGAAAAGGTTTATCAAACAAATGGACCTAAGAAACAAGCGGGTGCAGCCACACTAATTTCTAACAAAGTTGACTTCAAACTAAAATCAATCAGAAGAGATGAAAAGGGACATTTTATACTCATTATAGGAAAAATTCATCAGAATGATGTCTCAATCCTGAATATCTATGCCCTTAATATAATAGCACCCTCTTGTGTAAAAGACACATTAATAGAACTCAAGGCAGCCATCAAACAACACACACTAATAGTAGGAGACTTCAACACTCCTCTCTCACCAATGGACAGGTCAATCAGACAAAAACCTAACAGAGAAATAAGAGAATTAATGGGGGTTATGAATCAAATGCACTTAACAGACATCTATAGAACATTCCACCCAAATAGGAAAGAATATACCTTCTTCTCTGCCGCTCATGGAACCTTTTCGAAAATTGGCCACATACTTGATAACAAAGCAAACTTCCACAGATACAAAAAAATATTAGTAACCACCTGTGTCTTATTGGATCACAATGGAATAAAGTTAGAATTTAACAATAATTATACCCCCCCCCCCAGAAAGCCTAAAAACTCTTGGAAATTGAACAGTCAACTACTGAACCACCCCTGGGTCATGGAAGAAATAAAGAAAGAAATTAAAGTCTTCCTTGAATACAATGAAAATAAAGACACAGTATACACAAACCTGTGGGACTCTATGAAAGCAGTGCTAAGAGGAAAGTTCATAGCTCTAAGTGCCTACATTAAAAAAATGGAGAAAGCTCACATTTGAGACTTAACAGCACAGCAGAAAGTTCTAGAAAAAAAGAAGCTGACTCACACAGGAGGAGTAGAAGATTGGAAATAATCAAACTGAGGGCTGAAATCAACAAAATAGAAACACAGAAAACAAAAGAATCAATGAAACAAAGAGCTGGTTCTTTGAGAAAGTCAACAAGATTAACAAAACTTTATCCAAATTAATCAAAAGGCAGAGAGAAAAAATGCAAATTAACAAGATCAGAAATGAAAAGGGGGACATAACAACAGACACATAGGAAATTCAGAGAATCATTTGATCTTTTTTTTTCTTTTTTTTCTTTTTTTGGTTTTTCAAGACAGGGTTTCTCTGCAGCTTTTTTAGAGCCTGTCCTGGAACTAGCTCTTGTAGACCAGGCTGGCCTCGAACTCACAGAGATCCGCCTGCCTCTGCCTCCCGAGTGCTGGGATTAAAGGCGTGCACCACCACTGCCCGGCTCGAATCATTTGATCTTATTAAAATAGTTTATATGCCACAAAGTTGGAAAATGTAAAAGAAATGGACTCGTTTCTAGATAAGTACCACTTACCAAAATTAAGTCAAGACCAGATAAACAATTTAAACAGACCTATATGTTGTGAGGAAATGGAAGCTGTCATAATCCCCCCAAGTAAAAAAAAGCCCAGGACCTGATGGTTTTAATGCAGAATTTTATCAGAACTTACAAGAAGAGCTGATACCTACTCTCCTTAATGTGTTTCACATAACAGAAACAGAAGAGTCATTGCCAAACTCTTTTTATAATGCTACAGTCACCCTGATTCCAAAACCACACAGAGACCCAACCAAGAAAAAGAATTAAAGACCAATCTCACTCATGAACATCGATGCAAAAATTCTCAATAAAACTCTGGCAAACAGAAACCAAGAATACATTAAAAAATTATCCATTATGATCAAGTAGCCTTATTCCCAGAGATTCAGGGCTGGTTCAACATATGAAAATCTATCAATGTAATTCATTATATAAATAAACTGAAAGAAAAAAATATGATCATTTCACTAGATGCGGAACAAGCATTTGACAAAGTTCCACATCCCTTTATGATAAAGGTTTGGAGAGGTTAGGGATACAAGTATCATACCTAAGTATAATAAAAGCAATATATAGCAAGCCAACAGCTAACATCAAATTAAATGGAGAGAAACTCAAAGCCATTCCACTAAAATCAGGAACAAGACAAGGCTGTCCACTCTCTCCACATCTCTTCAACATAGATCTTGAAATTCTAGCAATAGCAATAGGACAACACTAGGAGATCAAAGGGATTCAAATTGGAAAGAAAGAAGCCAAACTTTCGTTATTTGCAGATGATATGATAGTGTATATTAGTGACCCCCAAACCTATACCAAAGAACTCCTACAGCTGATAAATAACTTCAGTGAGTGGCAGGTTACAAGATCAACTCATAAAAATCAGTAGCCCTCCTATACACAAAGGACAGAGAAGCAGAGGGGGAATTCAGAGAAACTTCACATTTTATGATAGCCACAAATAGCATAAGATATCTTGAGGGTTACTCTAACCAAGGAAGTGAAAGATCTATTTGACAAGAACTTTATATCTTTGAAGAAAGAAATTGAAGAGGACACCAGAAAATGCAAAGACCTCCCATGCTCTTGGATGGGTAGGATCAACATAATAAAAATGGCAATTCTACCAAATGCGATCTATAAATTCAATGCAATCCCCATTAAAATCCCATCAAAATTCTTCACAGACCTTGTGAGAACAGTAATCAACTTTATATGGAAAAACAAAAAACCCAGGATAGCCAAAACAATCTTATACAATAAAGGAACTTCTGGAGTTACATCCCTAACCTCAAACTCTATTACAGAGCTACAGTAATGAAAACAGCTTGGTACTGGCATAAAAACAGAGAAGTTGACCAATGGAATCAAATAGAAGACCCAGATATTAACCCACAAACTTATGAACACCTGATTTTTGATGAAGGAACTAAAAGTATACAATGGAAGAAAGAAAGCATCTTCAACAAATGGTGCTGGCAGAACTGGATGTCAACCTGTAGAAGAATGAAAGTAGATCCGTGTCTATCACCATGCACAAAACTCAAGTCCAAATGGATTAAAGACCTCAATATCAATCTGAACACACTGAACCTGTTAGAGGAGAAGGTGGGTAGTACTCTACAACATTTGGGCACAGGAGACCGCTTCCTACGTATAGCCCCAGCAGCACAGACATTAAGGGCAACATTGAATAAATGGGACCTCCTGAAGCTGAGCAGCTTCTGTAAAGCAAAGAACACTGTCACTAGGACAAAAGGCAGCCTACTGATTGGGAAAAGATCTTCACCAATCCCGCAACAGACAAAGGTCTGATCTCCAAAATATATAGAGAACTCAAGAAACTAGACTTTAAAATACTAATTAACCCAATTAAAATGGGGTACTGATCTGAACAGAAAATTCTCAACTGAAGAAGTTCAAATGGTCAAAAGACACTTAAGGTCGTGCTCAACCTCCTTAGCGATCAGGGAAATGCAAATCAAAACAACTTTGAGATACCATCTTAGACCTGTCAGAATGGCTAAAATCAAAAACACCAATGATAGCCTTTTGCTGGAGAGGATGTGGAGTAAGGGGAACACTCATCCATTGCTGGTGGGAATGCACACTTGTACAACCACTTTGGAAAGCAGTGTGGTGGTTTCTCAGGACATTCGGGATCAACCTACCCCAGGATCCAGCAATACCACTCCTGGGAATATACCCAAGAGATACCCTATCATACCAGAAAAGAATTTGTTCAACTATGTTCATAGCAGCATTATTTGTAATGACCATATCCTGGAAACAACCTCAATGTCCCTCTATGGAAGAATGGATAAAGAAAGTGTGGAATATATATGCATTAGAGTACCACTCAGCCGTAAAAAACAATGATATCTTGAATTTTGTATGCAAATGGATGGTAATAGAAAACACCATTCTGAGTGAGGTAACCCAGACCCAAAAAGATGAATATGGTGTGTAATCACTCATAAGTGGATTCTAGCCATAGAATTGAGCCTATATTTCAGGATCCTAGAGAAGCTAGATAGGAAGGTGAACCCAGAGAAAAACATCTAGTTATCCTCCTGGATATTGGAAGTAGACAAGATTGGCAGGCAAAAATTGAAAGGTTGGGGGTGGGGGTAGGATGGGAGTTAAGGGAAATGGGGAGGGAAAAGTGAGAAGGGCAGGATGGGGAGAACTTGGCGGAATGGGACAGTTGGGATGGAGGAAGAGTGGATATGGAATCAGGGAAGTATATATCTTAATTAAGGGAACCATTTGAAGATAGGCAAGAGATTGGACTCTAGAGGGGTTCCAAGGTGTACAAGAAGATGTCCCCAGTTTGCTCCTTGAGCAGCTGAGGAAAGGGGGCCTGAAGTGACCCTTTACTATAGCCACACTGATGATTATCTTGCAGATCACCATAGAACCTTCATCTGCCGCTGGATGTAGATAGAGACAGAGACCCACATTGGAGCACTGGACTGAGCTCCCAAGGTACAAATGAGGAGAAGAAGGAAGGAGAACATGAGCAATAAAGTCAGGATCATGAGGTGTGTGCCCATTCACCAAGACAATGGGACTGATATAATGGGAGCTCACCAAGGCCAACTAGACTGGGACTGATGGAGCATGTGATCAAACCAGACTCTCTGAATGTGGCTGACAAGGAGGGCTGATTGAGAAGCCAAGGACAATGGCACTGGGTTTTGATTCTACTGTATGTACTGGCTTTGTGGGAACCTAGTCTGTTTGGATCCTAACCTTCCTAGACCTGGATGGATGGGGTAGGAACTTGGACTTCCCACAGGGCAGGGAACCCTGACTGCTCCTTGGACTGGACAGGGAGAGAGAGGAGGATTGGGGGAGGGGAGGGAAAATGGGAGGAAAAGAGAAGGTGAAAATTTGTAAAATTATATAATTTAATAAAAAATGAAAAAAGCTAGAGCTAATGGGCCAAGCAGTGATTTAAATAATATGGTTTCTGTTATTTCAGTTCTGGGTGGTTGGGATGAACAAGCATCCTTCTCCAACAAATTTGTGCCTACATGGCCACTGAAATCCATTTAAAACCTAAGAGGGCTTACAAAGGAATTCTCAACACTAAAAACCAAAATTGGCTGCATTTTTTTCTGAGTGGGCTTTACTTGCTGATGGCATGCTGTAGTTCTTTTAAGAGAGGTTTTCCTGCCTCAGCACTAGAAGAAAAAAGCTGCCCTGTTTTTAAATGCCAGCTTTCTGGGCCGTGCTGCCACCGTGACCTCTGGCTCTTTCAGAAGACTAAGCATTTGAATGAGGTTTGTGAGGAATATACTATGGCTTGCTTTGTGGCAACATGGACCATATGTGTGCCTAAAGATGGAGCATTGTGCATGGCTCTCAGAGGTGTTGAAAAAGTCTGCCATGCTGGGCTGGGCAGGGAAAGCATGCAGTGCTGTATTTCCCCTAGCAATTGCACAGTTTAAGTTTTAAGAAGCACTTAGCATTTTAAGAAGCACTTCTGGATAATAAAGACTTACAGATATATAATAGGACATATTCAGATATAAAAGACCTCTTAATGGGTCAAAGTGCTGAATAAATGTATGTAGGGTTAATGGAAAAAATTAATAGAAAGTTATAAATTGAAATAAATGTTTTATAAAAATAACACAGTCTTTAAAGAGACAGAGTACAGACAGTCATAGATTAAAAGGAGTAAATTTAATAAACATTAAGAAGTATTAGGGTAAAAACTATGAAGCCACACAAAGATGGAGAATACAGAGAGTCTGGATTATGTATATTATTTGGTTTCCTTTGAATTTTTTGACTGTAAAGGAGCTAAGTAACCAACACATATTTTAAAGGTATCCTGAATTTAAAATTTGAGCCTAAGGATATGTTGCTTTGGAAAAGAAGTTCTTCTTTTGTTTCCACAGAGGATAAGAACCTGTGGATTATTTCTAGTCTAATATGGTTTGATATAACAAGAGTGCTGTAAAGGTCAGAACTTAGGTAGGCAGGTAAAACTAAACTGAATGCTGGGAGAAAGAAGGGTAGAGTCAGAGAGAAGCCATGTAGCCCTGCCAAAGATGGATGCCAGAACTTTAGCCTGGAAGCCACAACCACATAGCAATACACAGATTAATAAAATGGGTTAAATTTATATGTAAGAGTTAGCCAATAAGAAGCTAGAACTAATGAGCAAAGCAGTGATTTAAATAATATGGTTTCTGTAAATAATATTATTTCAGTTCTGGGTGGCTGGGATGAACAAGCAGCCATTCCAGCAGTTTTATATATGTGAAATAAAAGAAAACAGACTTTAACAAGTGGGTATTTAAAATGTAAAGTAATCTGGTCCTGTGATTAAACATTTGTTGAGTTCCAAAGAATCTTGCACAAAGGGTGAAACTATTCACAGTACTTATGAGGCATTCACACTCCAGGTAATATGACTGTATCCACTTGCCTGTTTGTGTATGCTGCACACCAGGTAATATGACTGCTGCCACTTGGCTGCCTCTGCTGCATGCCAGGTAATATAACTGCTGCCACTTGGCTGTTTGCCTGTGCTGCATGCCAGGAAATACAACTGCTGCCACTTGGCTGTTTGCCTGTGCTGCATGCCAGGTAATACAACTGCTGCCACTTGGCTGTTTGCCTGTGCTGCATTCCAGGTAATATGACTGTTGCCACTTGTCTGATTGCCTGTGCTACATTTTAGATAATGTGATTGTAGCCCCTTGCTTGTTTTCCTGTGCTGCATGCCAGGTAAATAACTGTTACCACTTGACTGTTTTCCCTGTTTTGCACACTAGGTAATATGACTGTAGCCACTTGCCTGTTTGCCTGTGCTGGAATTTATTTTTAAAATGCTTCTGAGTTTTTTTTTTTTTAATTCCAGCTATACTGGCAATGATTCTTGTAACTGGATCTATTTGGACCTGAAGCAATGCTTGCTCCATTATTGTATTAATCAACTCATTTTGGATGGAATAAATATATGTTAGAAAATTAATGGCTGCATTTTCTCATTTAACTATAGTAGTTAGTGAGAAATACAATACAAGCCTTTAGTTTATCTAACAGATCCATATAATGGTAGTCATATTCTTGTTTTGTTCATGAGAAAAAGGAAGTCAAAAACTATCCTCTGATATCTCAGGTTTTTACAGCTAAGGGATGGGAACAAATTATAGCATGACTGGCTAGAGCCAGAGCTTGTAATTTCTGCCCCTTGTAACAAATGTGAGATTCTTCTCATTATTAATTACAAGAATTGTGTTATGTATGCTTCCTCAGTTATCAGATACTTTAATAACAATGAATGGGGAAGTAGATGCTTTGGATAAAGGGTAGCAGCATAATTACAGTTTACAGAATTATTTAACCAAGAGTATTTTACTTTATTCAAATTAGTTCATGCTGTTAGTATATTTTGAATTATGGTTTAAAAGCAATTTTCACTTAACGGCTCCTTAAGTAAGTCTTTAAGATGTTAATGCAGAGCTTCTCATTTTCCAGTTTAATTCCTTAATCTTCTCTTGATTTGAAATTCCTTTTCATTCTCTCTCTCTCTCTCTCTCTCTCTCTCTCTCTCTCTGTGTGTGTGTGTGTGTGTGTGTGTGTGTGTGTCTCTCTCTCTGTCTCTCTCTCTCTGTCTCTGAGTGTGTGTGTGTGTGTGTGTGTGTGTATGTGTGTGTGATTATAGGTGCACACACATCATGGAGGTAAAGAATACTCTTGTGTGTTTGGTCTTACTTTCTATAATATGGGAATTAAGGTCTCTTGTTCACTAATTCATACTCCATGCTTCTTGGCTCACATCTATCAGGGATTCACCTCCCCCATCTATGCATAACATCTAACTGTACATACCTGGATTTAAAAATGTGTGTTACCATATACACCTTTACATGAGTTCTGGAGATATGTACTCAGGATCTTATATATTCATGGCCACTACTTTACTGACTAAAAAATATTAAGGGCTGAATAGATCCAGCAGTTAAGAGTACTAATTTTTTTTTGCAGAGGATTCGGGTTCATTTCTCCACAAATACATGATGTCACAACCATACATAACTCCAGTGTAAGGAGATTTGAAGTTGTCTTCTAATCTCTGTAGCATGCTTATGGTGCACATACATATATGCAGATAAAACACTTATACACATAAAATATATGAATCTAAAAAATAAAACAAAGTAAAATTTCTATATATTTTACACTTAATTACTAGAGCTAGAAAAAATTCAACCTAAAATTTTAAAGATTTTTATGTTTTCCTCTTATGCTAATTTAGAGGACACACTATAATTACATTGCTTAGATTTATTGAGAAGTTAGATTTGATATATTAATTTGTAAATGAACTTTCTATCTCTAAAGGATATCATGTCTCCTATTGTAAGTTATCAATATTAAATTAAAAAATTTATCCTTTAAATTGGCAAAGTAGACAGGCTTGGTGACTGACAACTTTAATTCTGCACTTGAGGTTGCATGCAAGAGAATCAAGAGTTTAGTGTTATCCTAGAACACAAGATAATTGTTTTTGAGAAGAAAGCAATAAGAAGGAAGGAAGGGAGAAATAGAGGAAAGGAAGAGGGAGGGAGGAAGAGATGGTGGAGGGAGGAATGAAAAGAAAATAAGAGAGTAACTGAAAGAAAGAGACAAGGGAGTAGGTCAACACCTACCTAAATATTACTAGATAACTGATCAAAAAGATATATAGATGGGACTACTTTTGAGAAATGTAAAAGACATTGGTGCTTTCTTACAAGACTTTATATGTTCTTTACAATCAATGCCTCAGCTGTGCCCCTTGGTATTTGTGTGAAAAGTATCTCATGTCTTATACAACCTGTATTCTTATGTTCATGAAATTTTGGAAACAATAAATATGTCCTTTGTAAGTTATAGATTCATAAATGGTGATAGCATCAGACAATTAAACATTGTATAACTTTAATATGAAATAACCTCCAAAGTTGAGAAGAGACATGCATGAAATATTAAAACTTAGGTTAGGTGCAAGAAGCCAATGGGATTGGGCTTTATATAAAACGTGTGCTTAAAATTATGATATTTGGGGATAGTAAATTGATCAATAGTTATTAAAGTAACTATTATATTCATGTTCAATATATTCAAATTAATATTACCAAGCTGAAAAGTAGGTAGCTGTTAAAAAACCTATCTATATCTATTGCGTTTATTGTGTTTAGGTATGCTCCTTGTACCCCTGATCTTGCCAAGATTTTTACCAAGAAGGTGTATTGGATTTTGTCAAAGGCCTTTTCTGCATCTAATAAGATGATCATGAGTCTTTTTTCTTTAAGTTTGTTTAAGTGGAGGGTTACATTTAGTGATGTTCATATGTTGAATCATCCTTGCATCTTTAGTCTCAAGCCTCATTAGCTAAGGATGTTGAGAACTTCCCTACATGTCTTTCAGCCATTTTAGATTTTAGATTTCTCAGTTGAGCATTCTCTGTTTAGGTCTGTACTCCATTTATTTAAATTGGATTATTTGTTCTTTTGATGACCAATTCCTTGAGTTCTTTGCATATTTTGGAGATCAGTCCTCTGACTGTGGTGGGGTTGGTGAATGTATTTTCCCATTCTGTAGTTTGCCTTTTTTGCCTAGTTGACTGTGTCCTTTGCTTTATAGAAGCTTTTCAGTTTCAGGAGGTCATCCCATTTATTAATTGTTTCTCTCAGTGTCTGTGCTATTGGTGTTATATTTAGGAAGTGGTATCCTGTGCCAGTGCATTCAAGTGTACTTCCCACTTTCTCTTCTATGAGGTTCAGTGTGGTTGGCTTTATGTTAAGGTCTTTTATCTATTTGGACTTGAGTTTTGTGCATGATTACAGGTATGGATCTATTTTTATTCTTCTACATGCTGATATACAGTTATGCCAGCACCATTTGTTAATTGTGCTTTCTTTTTTCTATTTTATATTTTTTGATTCTCAAAAATTAGGTGTTTGTAGGTGTGTGGATTAATATCTGGGTTCCATTGTTCCTCCTGTCTGTTTTTATGTCAATACCAGGCTGTTTTCAGCACTGTAGCTCTGTAGTAGAGTTTGAAGTCAGGGAGTTATATAGGATTGTTTTGGCTATACTGGGTTTTTGTTTTGTTTTGTTTTTCCATAAGAAGTTGAGTACTGTTCTTTTAAGGTCTGTGAAGAATTTTGCTGGTATTTTGATGGGCATTGCATTAAATCTGTAGATTTCTTTTGGTAAGATTGCCATTTTTACTATGTTAATTCTACCTACCCAAGAGCATGGGAAGCCTTTCCATTTTCTGGTGTCTTCTTCAATATCTTTCTTCAAAGCTTTAAAGTTTTTGTCATACAGTTCTTCCACTTGTTTGGTTAGAGTTACACCGAGATATTTTATGCTATTTGTGGCTTTTCTGAAGGATGATATTTCTCTGATCTTTTTCTAAGTCCATTTCTCATTTGTGTAAAGGAGGGCTACTGATTTTTTTGAGTTAATCTTGTATCCTGCTACATTATTGAAAGTGTTTATGAGTTGTAGAAGTTCCTTATTAGAATCTTTGAGGTCACTTATGTAAACTATTATATAATTAGCAAATAGTGAGAGTTTGACTTCTTTTCTGATTTGTATTCCATTGATCTCCTTTTGTTGTCTTATTGCTCTAGCTATGACCTCAATAGCTATATTGAATAGATTGGAGAACGAGGAAACCTTGTCTTGTTCCATATTTTTGTGGGATCACTGTGAGCTTCTTTCCATTTAGTTTGATGTTGACTGTTAGTTTGCTGTCTATTGACTTTATTATGTTTAGGTATGTTCCTTGTATCCTTGTTCTCACCATAAAATTGGAAAACTTAAAGGAAATGGACAACTTGCTACATACATATCACTTATCAATATTTAAATCAAGACCAGATAAGCAAATTAAATGGATCTATAACTGCTAAATAAATAGAAACAGTCATCAAAAGTCTCACAACAAAAAAAAGAACAGGACCAGGTGTTTTCATCTCAGAATTCTTCAATATTTACAAAAATGATCTAATACTAATACTCTTCATATTGTTCCACTCAAATAGAAACAGAAGGAACATTGCCAAACTTTTTTATGAGGCTACAGCTACACTACTACATAAAGACATTATTAAGAAAAAGATTTACAGATTAGTATTACTCATGAACATTGATGCAAAAATTACTCAATAAAATATTGGCAAATTGTATCCATGAAAACATCATAAAAATTATCCACCATGATCAAGTTGGCTTCATCCCAGAGATGCAGGGATGGTTCAACATATGAAAATCTTTCAATGTAATCCACCATATAAACAAACTGAAAAATAAAACCCACATAATCATCTCATTAGATGATGAAAAAGCCTTGTACAAAATAAAACATCCCTTCATGATTGGAGAGAGAATGGAGATACAAGGAGCATTTCTTTGGCTTTTGAAATCCAGTTTTAATATATAATTATCTGATAGATGTTGTGATGAGGTGAGCAGGCCTGCTTTTCATCCTGCCTGGCTCCCGCACGTCTAGCTTAACACCTGAAATAACAACACACAAATTGTATTCATCTGAACACTGCCTGGCCCATTATCTCTAGTCATGCATTGGCTAACTATCATATATTGATCTAACCCGTTTCTAATATCTGTATTGCCACTTTACTGTGGCTTATCTGCATGAGTCTAACCAGTATCCATCTCAGAGAGGAGAGTCATAGTGTCTTCCTGACTCTGCTTTCTTCCTCCCAGAATTCTGTTCTGTCTACTCCACCCACCTAAAGTTTGGCCTATCAAAAGGCCAAGGCAGTTTCTTTATTAACCAATGAAAGTAACATATAGACAGATGACCCTCCTACATCAAATAGATTTCAGGGGATTTATTCAAATTTCTTGTGTGTTGAGATGTACTATATGACTGAGAATATGGTCAATTGTGGAGAAAGTTATGTGATGTTCTGAGAAGGTTTGTGTGAAGAAGATTCTTTTGTGTTTGTATGAAATGATCTGTAGATATCTCTTAGGTCCAATTGGTTTATGAGGTCTATTAGCTTCAGTATTTCTGTGTTTCATTTTTGGCTCAATGATATGCAAGTATATGAGAGATGAGTATAATTCTCCGACTATCAATGTGTGATGGTCAATGTGTGCTTTAAACTTAGTATTATTTTTTTTTTTTTACAAATTTGGGTTCCATTGTATTTGGCAAATGGATGTTAAGAATTAAAACGTCATCTTAGCAGATTTTTTTCCTGATGAGTATGTAGTGTAGCTTCCAGTCTCTTTTGATTAATTTTGGTTTAAAGTCTATTTTGATATTAGAATGGCTACACTAGCTTGTTTCTTAGGTTCAGATGTCTAAAATATCTTTTTCCAATCCTTTACTTTGAGGTAATGTATATCATTGATGTTGATGTGTGTTTCTTATACACATCATAAGGATGTATCCTGATTTAAATCCATTCTGTTAATTTGTGCTTTTTTATTGAGGTAATTGAGTTCATTCATACTGAAAGATATCAATGATCAATGATTGTCACTTCCTGCTTTTTGGTTGTTGTTAAGGTTGTTGGATGTGTGTATGTTTATGTGTGTGTATGTTTCCATATATCTTTTGCTTTTGTTGCTGTGAGATTATTTATTCCTTGTGTCTTCATGGGTGTGGTTATCCTTCTTGGATTGGAGATTCCACTCTAGTACCTTTTGTAGGGTTATATTTGTGAATAGATATTGTTTAATTTGTCTTAATTGTAGAATATCTTGGTTTCTCCATTTATTATGGTTGACAGTTTTGCTGGGTATAGCAGTGGACTGGCATTCTTTATTCTCTTAGAGCCTGCAAGACATCAGTCAAGGACCTTCTGAATTTTAGAATCTCAATTGAGAAATGATACTCAATTGAGTATGATTCTAATATTTCTATCCTTAAATGCTACTTTCCTTTTTTCCTTGCATCTTTTAATATTCTTTCTTTGTTCTGTATATTTAGTGTTTTGATTATTATGTGGTGCAGGAACTTTCTTTTCTTGTCCATTCTGTTTGGTGTTCTAAGTGTTTTGGATCTTTATAGCCAAGCACCTCTTTAGTTTGGGAAAAAATTCTAAGATTTTGTTAAAATATTTTCTGGACCTTTGAGTTGGAAATCTTCTCCCCCTTTTCTTACTATTGTTAGGTTTGATATTCTCATATTTTTTCCAGATTTCTCGAATGTTTGTGTTCAGAATGTTTTAGATTTAACATTTTCTTTCATTGACATGTCTTTTTTTTTCTATTGCATCTTCAATGCCTGTTTCTCTTTCATATCCTACATTTTATTGATACTTGTATCTGTAGATATTGTTTACTTACCTAGATTTTCTATTTCAAGAATTCCCTCAGTTTGTGTTTTCATTATTGTTTATATTTTTATTTTCAGGTCAGAATAGTTTTATTCATTTGTTTCAATGGCTTGTTCATATTTGTCTGGGTTTCTTTAAGGATTTATTCATTTCCTCTTTAAAGACCTCAATCATCTTCATAAAGATGGTTTTAAGATTTTGTGCTTCAGATGTATTGGAATCGTCAGGGCTTGTTTTAGTAGGATAGCTGGTCTCTGGTGGAGACATATTGTCTTGGCTGTGGTTTATTGTGTTTTTACATCTTTTTATAGGCATCTGGTCTAGGGGTGTTTATAGGTTGAGATGCTGATTTCTGGGGGATTGCATTTTTGAATGGATATTTTGTTCCTTGGATTCTGTTTCCTTTCTGATCTTCTGTCCAGTGTGTCCTATGATTGAGCAGGTGTTCTCAGCCTAAGTTGGGGGCTGGGACACAGTGATGCAGAGGGGTGGGGATTGGGGATAGGGTATGGAGGCACTGCAAGAGTCAGAGAGTGGGAGTGGGCTCCAAGGGCAAGGGGCCTACCTGAACTTCTGATGGCCAAAATGGCCTCTGGTAGAGTGAACTATGTCTCTTTATTTCTCTGTAATTGTTTTGAAATGTAAAAGTAAAAAATATAGGCAATTTTAAAAAGCAAATAATGTCTTTTCTTTTAAGATCCTAATGATTTGAACTTTGTTCAGAAACACTTTTTATGCTAGTATTTTTCTTAAGCTGTCTAAAAATTTAATGTATCTTTTTTATGAAGCAAAATAGTGAGTTAAATAAATAAGGTAACTGTAACTATTAATTATCAATATTTAAGAAGGTGCTATAAGAGTTCATCTTTCTCAGAATGGCTTGAAAATTTATTAGAAATGAGGGATAATTTATTTACAATATAAATACCAAAGTGCAGTAGACCCACAAATGCTTTGTAGTTTCCTAATGAACATTACATTGTGCTGCATTAGTTGGGAAGAGTAATGGTTTAGAAGATTTTGGAAGATCAATTCACAATTAATTAAAATGTAAATGATGAATCAGGTTGTTTGGCATATAGAAGTAAGTGCTTGAACAAATTTGAAAATTAAATAGTCCATTTACATAGGCATTAATATTCTTTTTAACAATAACAAGTGTAGTAAACCTATATCTAATTTTTGTTAAATTAATATCAATATATCGATCAATTGTATATGAGCTCATGAAAATTATTATCAGAATGATGAACAGTAATCATAGCATAACAAATGTTTATGATAAATTTTGTAACATTAAGTTTACTTTGTACATGAGAAACTAATCCTTTACATATGATATTGCTTGTTGAGTCCCCAACTATGTTATGAGATAGAGGCAGTTAATTTACCTCCAGAGAAGGGATGCTGTTAGAGATTAATCTTATGTCCTTTCTGATCTAAGGAGATGTGGACCAGAGAGAATGAATTCTTTCAGAAGTGCAGAAGGCTTGAAAAGTAATCATGTTCTTTTGTCTGAATTGGATGGTAATCACTGCTCTGGTGTTTGTAGGTCATATAGGAAAAGCTGCCAGAGCTCTCCATGTTTCAAATGGTCTGAACTTTCTGGGAAGCAATCAAACTGAACAATAGTCTAGGCAGACAAAGTAATCAGTTCTTCTGTATTTGAGGACCTGAAATGAGCTGATGTCTGGACTTGGAGAGGCAACAGAAAATTGACAGGGGGCTGCATCTCAGGATAAAATTAAGGAATATACCTGGCTGCTTTCATGTCCTGATTTCCTGGAACACTCTAGGAACTAAGAGTCACAGAAGTCCACTATCAAAGGAATGGTTCTTCAAGTTCAGCTTAGAGATACTGAATATGGAATTCATATAAGACAACCAAGTTTAGGTGTCAAGCATAGTGTGGCACTTCTAGTGCATTATTAGGGTAAGAAACATCGATGTGATAATTATAGTGAAATGGGTGCTTAGTGTGTAAAGATGAATTAAGTGTTAGAAAATACCTCTTCCTGTCATTAAATAATTTTCTACTCATAAATATATCTACAGTAAATTATTTGAGTTTGGTGTAACTGTTATCACCAAAATAGTATACTAAAGAAACAATAAGCACACCACTAATGCAAATATTTGATCTTAAACTCTGTGAAGTCCTGCAATATTGTAAGAAAATATAGCAACTATACATGGTCAGATAATTGAAATGACTTTCCACGTGCTAAAGAGAATGCTTCAAAGCAATCCAACCTCATGCTTTAAGGAACCCAAAGATGCAGTATAAGAGGAAGCCATGCAGTCCCTCATGAAGATGTATGCAGATCTGAAGATGCAGATCTTATGGCTCTTTCTCAGTCATATGGGGTAACTCTAAATAGACATAGGCCATCCCAGTGGATGAGTCCATACCAATTAGAGAAGAGCTCTAACTGTAGTTAGGAGGAGACTATTAATAACCATAAAATATCCATAGAAGCAGAACATGTGCTTGGGAGGAAGGAAGAGTGGACTAGCATACTAGGAAGATTTGAAAGAATAAGTTAATCATGGGTGGATCTGATAAAATAATTGTAAAATTATGAATTTTTTAAAAGAACAAATAAAATCTATCAATTGAAATATCTCTGGCTTGTAACATGAGGGCTGGTGCAGGAGAATTATCTGTATTCTGTCAATCGTGTTTTACATAAATGTGGATTTACAGAATACAGACAATTCTCCTGCACCGCTGGCTGATCAAAACTTCTGTAGATTGTGAGATTTTCTTTCACATGGCAGTTATCAACTTTATAGCTTCTCTTTTAGGAATCTTCTGGGATCTTTTCCTTCTGGAAAATTCTATTTTGTTTCCTTTTTTATCAAGAATTTTTTAATACAATCTTTTCTTATTTTACATAGCTATACCTGATCCTACTCCCTTCCCTCTTCCTGCTTCCTTCACCTCCCCCTGATGGAGGACTCTCATTGGTTAATAAAGAAACTTCCTTGGCTTTTTGATAGGGAAGGATTTAGTTGGGTGAAGTAGACAGAACAGGATGCTGGGAGTGAGGCAGATGCCTGGGGCAGATGCCATGCCTCTCCTCTCTGAGACAGACGCAATGGAGCCAGCCGCCAGGTCAGACATGCTGAATCTTTCCCAGTAAGACACCACTCGTGGTGTTACACAGATTATTGGATATGGGTTAGTCAAGATGTGAGTAAGAGGCTGAAACTAATGGGCCAGGCAGTGTTTAAATGAATGCAGTTTGTGTGCTGTTATTTCAGGTGTAAAGCTAGCCATGCGGGAACTGGGTGGGACGAAAAGCAGGCTTGCTCACCTCATCACTAAATCCCTCCCCAATACTATTCCTCCATCCACCCCTCAGAAAGGGTAAGGCTTCCCATGGGGAGTCAACAAAGTCTGTCACTTCACTTCGAGGCAGGACCAAGGCTCTTTCTTCTATATTTAAGCCAAGAAAGATATCCCTCCAAAAAGAATGTGCTCCTAGACTCTACTTCTAGCACTAGGGATAAATCCTTGTCTAGTCTCACGACTGTTCCCCACATTCAGTGGGCCTAATCTGGTACTGTGCCAGCTTTCCTGCTATCCATGAGCACAATTACAGTTATGAAGCAGCAAGAAAAATAATTTCACAGTTGGGGATCACCACAACATTACGGAAGTTGATAGCCACCATTTCAGTTCTTTGTTTTTTTGGTGAGGCCTGTAAAATTGTTGCCTTCTACAGTAACATGCTTCCTGGTGTTTTTATTGCTCAGGCCTTGTTGCTGAAGCACATATTCTTTAAGTGTTGAACCATCTCTCCAGTGGTGCTTTCGCATTGTTTGTTTTTTGACACAGTCCCATGTAGCCCAGGCTGATATGGCACTTCACATATAGTTGAGTAGGTATGGCCTTAAGCTTCTTTTAGTTCTCACTCCACTTTCTAAGTGCTAGAGTTCATGTCACTCCAGATTTTATAGAGTTCTGGAATCTGAATCCAGGACTTTGTGTAAACTAGGTAAACATTGTTTCCAAATTCACTACACCTCTATTTAAATTTCAAGGTGACATAGGAGTAATTCTTTAGTGTGCACACATGTTTGTAAACACTACTTATGTGTGTAGGCAGCTATGAATTCTGAGTTACTGGTACTAGCACATATGAAAGACAGGACAGTAATCTTAGGTACTATATACCAAGCAAATGTTTCCAATATAAAAATCTCTGTATTATCATATATATTTTTAAATGTACTGTAGAGTATGTATGAGTTGGGGATATACTTTTGTAATGCTTTTAAGTCTCTTAAAATCTTACTTTTCTAGAACGAAGAAGCTCTTCAGTTTTACTAATGGGATGCTATTATTGTAACTAAAACTTATTAGAATAATATGAGTGCTTGGGAAAAGGACCTTTGTATTTGATAGCATTATGTATTCCATTGTTAAGGGAACATCATGGTTCAGATTCTCAAGGTTTAAAAAAAATAAATGCAATAACAGTGAAATTGTAGCACAGCATGAAAACCACTACAGAGAATTAACTTTCATCTTCAGTCAAAAAGCATTTTGAAAATAAATCATCTAATCTACAGCAACCTCAAAGAACCCCTCATTTTAGTAGGAATAGCCCCAAAAACATGTACTGTGACATTTCATTCATGTGACAAAGCATCTAAACCAAACAATCAAAACCAATTCATATTTTAAAGCATTAATTGGGTACTTAAGCTTTATCAAAATATTTATTTGTATTTAGTGTCTCAGAAATCCTATCACATGTTAAAATGTATATTAAGAGATCCATATAACATTTGGAAATACTTTGCCTTTGATTTTAAAATAAATTTAGATTGTTTTTATAAATTTCTAAATATCCCAAGATATTCTGCTTAATTATATAAAGTAAATATACTCTTCTTAAGAACACAGACACATAGACACACAGGCACACACATCTAAACAAGATCACATAAAAATACATTCAATTGGAGAGAAACAGGTTTTGAAAGCCAGAACCCAAAATTCAAGAAAAGCATCCTTTTTTCTTCTTCATGAGCACCAGTCACACACATGGTGGACATACAGACATACTGGCAAAACACTGATTTCTATTACAGCTTGACAGACACAGCTGATTTCCTTCATCATCATAGGGAAATAATGTTTGGTTCTGAACATAGAATTTGAGATTTTCACTGTCATTTGTCTCATTCTTACCAACTTATCATTTAAAGCCCACCTTATATTTCCTCTTGATGGATGATATTTTATATTCTCCCCACATTTAGGCAAGAAGCATTGGCTTATCCCCTTGAAGCTCTGTTTGTAACTGAGAAAAGTGATGAATTCTGCTTCTCCTAAATAAAACCAACAATTCAAGAGTGATCTTCATATAGTAGCAAAAGAACCTCTGTAAAGCAGCCTTGCAACTTCAGGAAGCAAAATCACTGTAGATATATGAAAGGAATCGTCAAAAAGAAATACAGACTAAGGATGTGCAAGCATATTCAGGAACTTATTGAGGACAGATGGGAATCTTCTAGGACCCCGAGACAACACTTTTTCTTATTTCATGGTCTGCTGTTTCTATTCATGGTCCCTTATAGGACTCTTTCTCCCAGTGGTAAAAGAGACAAAGGAAACTGGCACAATTTAATGACAGACATGTTGATCTTAGGAGTTATCTGCAGACCCAGAAGAGGGTTTTTTTTTTTTTTATAAAAGCTGCCTTCTACCTAATGAATGCTTTATCCTACCACAAAGACACTTGCTCAACCATGTTCATCGCTGCTCTATTCATAACAGCCAGAAATTGGAAACAACCTTGATGTCTCTCAGCTTTAGAATGGATAAGAAAATACAGTACATTTCCACATAGAGTATTACTCAGCTATTAAAATGAAACCGTAAAATTTACAGGCAAAATATTTAGAAGTTAAAAAGAAAGACAAATACCACACACAGTCATATTTTTGTGGATAATAGCTGTTAAGCCAATGATAACCAAATCACAATCCATAGATCACAAAATTACAGGAGGACCAAGTTGGGGTGGAAGGGAGGGATGAAGGATCAAATATGGGGAGAGACAGCCAAAATTAAGGGCCATTTGAAAATGAACACAATAAAAGCTTCCTAAAATATACACATAATAAAGGGAGGGTCTAAATGAAATGATCAAATAATGGAGGAAACTGAGGCTCAACTGGCTATCTCTCATCACCAAATTAAGCTTCCAGTAATGAGTTTGGATTAATGTGGAGTCCCCACATAACCTAGGCTTTTGTTAAGACTATAGGTTGTTCTCTACAAACTGATGGATGGCAAGGTCCTATTGCTGAAGACAAGGCCTACACATCTCACTGAATGTGAAGAAGTCAAGCTGGTACATATAAACCTTTATATTCTAATTTGTTTGGTATATGAAAGTTCTCTGCATATTACAAAAAAAAACAAACACCAAACCAATCACAAACTCTTTGATTTACTATGCTGTCTTGCCTGAAATATTAGTGCAATAGTAGCACAAAACTTGTGGAAGTAGCTAACAAATATCTGATTTTACTTGAAGCTGAGACCAAGAACCTCAGATTAAATATCCCAGGGACCTAGGATAAAATCAAATACCACTGTTTTAAAACAAAGTAAAAACAAACAAAAAATGCATACTTATAAAACAACGCCTTATTGCATTCTGTTAAACACCTAGGTCAGTACTTTGTTTAACCATCGTCAGAAAAACTTCCTCCTGCAACAGATGGGAACTAATGCAGAAACCCACAGCCAAACACTATACAAAGAGGGAGAGACCTTTGAACACTCAATTCTAAAAGAGATGTATCCACTTAATCCCAGAGTGGATAAAGGCCCTCTACTTTAGCGTGCTCAACTCTCATATGAATTCACAGCAGCTGGAGCAGCAGACACAATGCCTGAATGAGTGGACCTTAGTCCCCTGGCATAGTTATTATGGCTTGCAGTTGAGTGTGTTTTATGGGATCCCCATATGAGTGAACAAGCGAGTTTCTGCTTCTTCTGATTTCTGCTTTCTTCTGCTTGTTTTGTCACATCCCAACGTACTATTTTGTTATGTTATAAATTGTATTTGTTATAAGCATTTAAAGTCTGTTTGTTTTTTAATTAGAAACAAAAAGGGAGTGGGTATGGATAAGAAGAGATCAGTGCAAGAACTCGGAGTAGAGAACAGGGATACCATAATCAAGACGTGGTCAAAAGATCTTTTTTCTTTTTTTGTTGTTGTTTTTCAAGACAAGGTTTCTCTGTAGCTTTGGAGCCTGTCCTGACACTCGCTCTGTACACCAGGTTAGCCTCAAACTTACAAAGATCCACCTACTTCTGCCTTCCAAGTGCTGGGATTGTAGGCATGGACCACCACTGCCAGGCTGAAAAAGCTCTTTTTTCAAACAAAGGAAAAACAAATATAATAAAGCTGCCCTGAAGTCCACTTCCCAAAGTGCTGGGGTTAGATGTTACAAATTGGATATTGAGATATACTATTAAGATACTGTTTTGCTTACAACCTTTCTGTATATTTTTAAATCAAATCATTAAAATTTTTGATTTATATAAAGCTTGTCGTTTTTTCCCTGGGGTCTTGAGCAAAGATGTTCATATAGAAATACTTATCTTAAGTCTAACACACATATGGAATTTCAGGAACTTATGGAATATTGATGGAAATCCAATAGTTTTAATGAATCCCCTCCTACTTCTACTTGTGTTTGATAAGCAAACACAAGATGATACAGAAAATATCATGCCTCCTGTCCCCCATTCTACACCTCATAGCTATATCTACTCTAATGATTGTGTATATCAGTGACCCCAAAAACTCTACCAGAGAACTCCTACAGCTGATAAATACCTTCAGTGATATGGCAGGATACAAGATCAGCTCAAATAAATTAGTAGCCCTCGTATACACAAAAGGTAAAGAAGCAAAGAGGGAAATCAGAGAAACATAACCTTTCATGATAGTTACAAAAAACATAAAGTATCTTGGGGTAACACTAACCAAGGCAGTGAAAGATCTATTTGACAAGAACTTTAAGTCTTTGAAGAAAGATTTGAAAAAGATACCAGAAGTGGAAAGATCTCCCATGCTCTTGGATTGGTAGGATCAACAAAGTAAAAATGGCAATTCTACCAAAGGCAATCTATAGATTCAATGCAATCCCCATCAAAGTCCCAATAAAGTCTTCCTTCTATATGTTTTCTTGGTCATGGTCTTTGCAAAGCAACAGAAAAGAAAATGAGATACACCCATTTTAGAAAAATATATTTTGTAGGTTAAATAATTAGGTAATATTAAATTTATTACTCAGGATTCTCTAGAATTATGGAATGAATAATTTCTCTATTTCTCTCTTCATATATATATCCACATGTATGTGGATATATATACATATATGTGTGTATGTATATTTGGAATTTATTGGAACATTATTTAAGCTGTGGTCCAGCTAATACAATATGGCTTGCTATAAATATAAATTCCAAGATTCCCACAGACCTGGATTATCAACGGGTCTTCAGTATGTGATGGAACCCTGTAGATGTAAGTTCTAATTCCAGTGAAGAAATGGACATGCTAATGAGATGAGAGCAAGCAAAGAGCAAAATCTTCCCTCTTCCATGGCCTTCTATATGCTTCCAGCAGAATGTCCCCCAGATTATATCCATATTAAAGATTTAGATTTGAGGTGTATCCTCCTATCTCAAAGATCCAGATTGAAAGAAGATCTTTCAATTCAAATTAACCATGAATCTCTCACAATGTGCCCTTTATTTTTGATTTTAGTTAGTTTTGGGTATCATCAAATTGACAATCAAGAAGTGATAGCCACCACAAGTCCACCCCGCGCCAGCTTGACACACCATCATATCTCTTTACCTCATGAATAATTTCTAAATGAAAACAATAACCAGGTTATAATAACATCTAAACATAATATAATTAGCCTATATATAATCACAAATAAATTAAATATTTAATTATATTATAAATATGCCTATCATGATATAATAATTCCTTATATAACTGCAAAGACATAAATTTGGAATAGGTGGCCATGTCCCTTGAAGGATATTTTTGTTCATAGTATCTCAAATTTAAATATGATAACCACTGATATTATCTTAACTAATATTAAATCTCATGATAAAAAATTAAGAAAGAAAAAATGATCTGTACAAAGCATTCTTAACAAAATATGACATAACCACTTATGTCAATTATAATCATCTTTTCTGAGACTTGTCACATGGCCTTATGTTTTTTAGTAACTAATTTCCTTTACTCCATATTTGTATTTAGAAGTTTTTTGGGGACAGCTCCCAAATAAAGATATGGAGATTTATTATTAATTATGAGTGCTTGGCCTTAGCTTCAACTTGTCCCACTAGCTCTTTTAATTTAACCTATTTCTACTCATCTATATTTTGTGTTGGGTCTTTTTATCTTTCTTTCATTTTGTATGTCATTTTTTTGGCTTCCTCCAAGTCTGTCTTTCTGGCCCCTGGTTTCTCTCTGGAATATCTTTTTCTTTCTTTCCTAAGCCTCAATTCCTCCTCCTACTTACTCTCTCTGCCTGGATTTCCTGCCTCTTGCCAATACCTCTGCCCTTGCTATTGGCCATTCAGCTTTTTATTAGACCAATCAGGTATCTTAGGCAAGGAGGATAAAACACCAATAGATCTTTATATATTTTTTAAAAGCAGCCCATCTTTGTATAGTTAAATAAATATTATGCAATAGTCTATTGATCATAGGATATACTCCAACATGCTATAGGTACATGTCTGGCAGCAGACTGCATTGTAACAAGAGATTTTCAAAGGGAGAGTATTTGTCTGCAGATGATGGTAGAGCCTGCTCTAAAATCTTAAAGGTCTCTTTTGTGATTTTTTTTTTACAGGGACCTGCCAAAGATTCCAAACAGTATTCATATACACACTGACACCTCAAGTACTCTCTGGTATGCTGGATCACATGGTTCAAGTGGTAGGACAGTGTATATATTTGCCTAGACCTGTTGAAGAGACTTCTCTAATTTTAGGACTCATTCAAATCTAGCAGCTTTCCAAGATGGAATGAGGAATATGCTGTCCCCACAATCCAAATAGGAGAACTAAGTGCTGTGTGTGCCCTTTTCTTGGTGTTGGGCATGACCACGTACAATAAAGTATTCTTCACCCTGGAAGGAACATCTGCAGGAGCGACACCACTGGACTTCTAAGAATTTCACAGAAGTAGGAGGGACTTGAGTTTTGGTTGGCTTTATCTCCCATCCTCTGCGGTATACATGTGCTACCAATGAGTATCAAGTGGTTGGTACCTCCTGTTCACTTGGTTCAATAAACATAATGTTTTCAGTATAGTCCATGAATGCGATATTTTGTGGAAGATAGAGACCATCTAGATTCCTTCTAACTAAGCTATGATACAGGGATGAAGTTTATACATCCTTAAGGTAAAACTGTTAAAATATACTTTTGCCTTGCCAACTGACAAGTGAGAACAAGTGTTGCTTCTGGTAGTTCTTATGGGCAAGAACTGCGAGAGAGAGAGAGAGAGAGAGAGAGAGAGAGAGAGAGAGAGAGAGAGAGAGAGAGAGAGAGAGAGAGAGGAATAGCTGCATACCATGTACACAGAGATGTATTAATTTGATTAAATAAGAACAGTACAACTAATATGGCTACTGTAATTGGAGTCACTGTCTAATTGAGATTTTAATAACCAAATGTTATTCTCTATAATCCTTCTGTCTTCTGCACCCGCCTGATAGGTGACTGAAAGGGAGATGTGGTAGGAGCCACCACTCCTGCATCTTTTAAGCCATTGATGGTGTCATTAATTTATACAATTCCTCCAGAAATGTAATAGTGGTTTTGACTCACTATTTTCCCTTCCCTCTGAAGGCTTCCATTTAGCCTTTCCATACATAATAGTCTTCACTGCACAGGTCAGGGAGCCATTGTGAGAATTCAGACTAATTACTTCTATCCCAATTAATCACTCTGAAACAGGGGAAATAACCACAGAATGAGCTCAGGGACCCATTATACCTACTGTGAGTCAGACTTAAGCCAAAACTCCATTAATACATGAATTCCATAAACCCCTATTTAGCTTGAGGGTCACAATATATTTTTGGAATCTCCCAGAATCAGTATTATGTCAGAAGCAGTATTCAACAGACTAGAAAATCTGATTGATTTCTATTCCTCAGTATACAGTTACCTTTGCAAAAAGCTACGTGTCCCTCTGGGGAAGGACAGGAAAAATGCTAACAGTAAAACTTTTAAATATTTTATCAAGATTTTCCTTAGAGGAACCTAACCATTACATCATTCAAGGGATTTTCAGTCTATGATTTGGCTTAAATCTCAAATTGACTCATGGGCTGAGATTCTCTTTTGCCATGATTCAATGTTGCCTTTCCTTTTTTGAGAATTTTTTAAAATTAAACTTATTGCACTTAATCCATCCAATTAAACAGAAAGATCTCACACCCTACAGTCTGACAGAGGAAAAGAAGCAACAACAAAGCTCTTCAAATGTGTTTGTGCCCCTCTACTATTTTGAGTCTTGTAGTATTAAGCAAGAACATATCTTCTGCACCTTCCCATCCTGGAGAGTTAGGTCTTACATAATGTACCCATACTATCAGTGCAATTTCCCTGAGCCTTAAATCCTTTCATCAACAATAAACCAAGGAATATCATGCATCTCCAATAAACCAACCATTCACACAAACTTTTGACACCTTTTAAACTATGTGAGCTTCAATATTAAACCTAGAATCTCCATGCAGAGGACCAATATCAACTGAGCCTGATACAGCTGTATGTTGCCTCCATCATTTTACATACCCTGAAAATACATTCTTACACACCTTCCTTAAACTTTTGCTTGAACAGAGTAACAAACCCTTCAAGTTCTTTAGTAATATAGCTTCCTCTTTATGGTCAACACAGTCTATCTCTCTTCTGTGAGACTGCTTTGCTGGTTATATGATCAGATGTCTGGTGATAGGTCTAGAGAAAATTATTCAGAGATAATGAATGACATCAGAGTTATCTTGCCTGATATTACCTTCCAAGGAAGTCACTGCGAGGTTAGCAGACAAAAAAAGAATAATTTCTTCAGTCCAAGGTGGGAAAAGTAAGTATTCCAAGGGATGGGGCTAAAGGTAGAAAGACTACTGCTGAGGTCAGAAACAGTCTTGGAAATCTGAGGGGTCAAAGTTCTTAGTTTCAATGCATCCTCATTCCAAGCAATAGGATCTAAGGTTTTTAGAGCACCTTTTAACCACTGATACCTTGTGAGACCTGAACTTGACTTTTAACTGTAATCCAACCAATCCTATAATGAATACTTAGATTTGATTTTCTGCAACCTTAGCTCTATATTTGATGGAAAGAAGTTTTATTCCAGGTCACACTACGAAACATTTAGACTATTTATTTGCATCTGCAGCCAGTCAGCTTTATCACTAAATTTATTGTTGTCCTTTATTATATTCTCAGATGCTAGAAGTTGTTTAAGTTTTTCAGGGAACTCCTTCCTATCTTTTCTCAACTTATCCAGATATGCAAAGAACAACCATCTAGCATCATCATTTTCTGTAATATTCCACAAACTAACAAAAGTTTTATATACAGTATCAACAAATCTATTGCTGCTCACAATTGATGAATCAGGATAACCAAATACATTTATCTCCTTAAGTTTGCAATATAGTTCATACCATAGGCTTTTAGTATTCTCTGAAATCCCAGGAGAGAGAATGACTGGAGAGGCTTCAGTAACTGATTCATCCTTATATTTCTTTTGCTCTAGAACAGTGGTTCTAATCCTACCCAATGCTGCAACTCTTTAATACAGTTTCACATGTTGTGGTGGCCCCCAACCATAAAAATTATTGTCATTGCTCTTTATAATTCTAAGTTTACTGCTATTATGAATCATAATTCAAATATCTTTTTTATGATGTTTCTGAAGTGACCACTGTAAAAGGCTCATTTGACACCTCCCCGCCCCTGCGAGGTTTTATGACGCACAAGTTAATAAACACATTTTAGAACCACTTCTGGTACCCAAATCTTTATTAATCAGAATTCTCTAGAGTAACTGACCTTCAAATTAATAACTCATTCTAACATATATGATATATATATCATATACATAAATTAATCCCACATACATGTATGTATGTGTATAATTTATTTATTAGAAGGAGTTACATGCTGTGTTCCAAATAATTCCACAATGGCTGGATATGGATGGAAAGTACAAGAACCCAGTAGTTGTCCAGTCTATGATGCTGGATGTCTTAGCTAGTCTTGAATATACAAGAATCCCAGAAGAAGTAGGCTCTTATGCCAGTGAAGGAATTGACTTATTAGCTAAGTGAGAGGTGAGAGTCCCAAAATGAAAAGCTTCCTTTTTTCTCATCCTTATATGGGCTTCCAGCAGAAGGTGTGACCCAGATTACATCTGCATTGCAGATTTGAATTTAAGATTTGTTTTCCTACCTCAAAGATCCAGATTAGAAATATATCTTTCCATTTCAGATTAATCAAAAATTTCTCGTGGGTCTGCCCTCTATTTTCTTGGTTTCAGTCAATTCCAGATGTTGTCCAGCTAAGAACCAAGAATAGCCACCAGAGTGAGTTATAATAGTACAAATTACTTTATATTTCATGTGTTTACCAAGTACTTTAAACTGTACTATTATTATATCTTCGTGATTTGAAATTAAGCAAACAATATTGGAGGCATCTGCAGTTTCAATATTCTAAGATGATTGGAATGGGAGTGGTAAAGAGTAGTCTTATGAGCTTAGCAAGACAGGAAGCAGCCTATCAGTTTCCCTTTGGGCTAGTGACAGGGCATAATATTTTGAAACAGGGAACTCAGTGCAGCTGTGGAAGATATTATAAGCCTTCTCCTCATGCTGTAAAGAAGCTTCAAGTTGTAACATGTGCAGCCAGGTTTATTATAGAACATATGTCTTCTCAAAACAATGACCAGTGATTGCCTCTAGAGGGGTGTGTGACTGATTCCGGATTTGAATTCCTGGATAATTGCACAGCATTGTGGTTATGTTGAACATGGAAGGTCAGAATACTTATTCAAAAGACATTTAGAAATTTTAAGGTGCTTCCAAAGTCCTTTAAAAATGGATATTTGATAGAATATTGCATTCAGTTTTTAAAACAGTGTCTTAAATATTTGCTGAATATTGCCTTGATTCCAGGTTGCTACAGCTTGCTGAATACATTAATAAGAGGGAGAATGTACTGTAAAACAGAGAAAAGAAGTCATAAGAACCTTGTAAGAATTTAAAATCAGCAGGGTAGACTTAATAAATCCAAAATCAGAGATATCTTTTACACACAGCAGGAATAGGATAAAAAATAATTATTAGAGTTACAGATGAAAAGAAAAAATACCAAAAAATGCCTCATGTAGCTTCCTCCTTTTTCAGTATAGATGATCAAATGATCATCCTTTCGATTGATTGTCGCTTATCATTAAACCTGCTTTCTTATGTGCATGTTTGTTTGAAATTGTGTAGACAATACCTCTCTGCAAATCTTCTGTAGTTTGTTCAAAGAAACCTTAGAATGGCAAGCTTTCAGTTTGGCTTGTTAATTCTCTCTGTATCTTACTATCACTGTGGTCTTTTGACAGTAAGCTAACCAATAAGGCTTCTTCATTTATTTGTCGGCATCAACACCAAAGAACAGGAAAATTAAAGTTCTCTGTCCTCTGGGTTCAATCCCACTACTAAAAAAAAAAAAAAAAAAGCAGAGAAACTATTCTTATGTACATGGATGCAACTGATAATCTCAGTGCAAAATCAAGTGATGGGATGAATATTTTAAACTGGAAACATTTTTCAGTATTTCAGATAATGCTTGAAGTGTTTGTTTCTTTACTGTCTACCGTCTTCACCTGTTCCTAGTATGGAGTGTATACCTTTTTCATTCCCATAAAGGACACTATTGTTCTTCTTCCTCCCTGAATTGTATTCCACTAAGAATATCTTCAGTGATGACTCCGGTACCATGGCTTACCTTCATTTCTGTTTGCTTGAAATATACTTAATTATCTGTCAATTCTAAGAGAATACTTTACTGGGGTATAATATTGTTCATTCACAGTTATTTGCCTTAAGAGTTTGAGACATACCATTTCAAAAATTTTCTGACTTTTTTGGTTGTTGATGCAAAGGCTTGGAAAATCAAATATTTCTGCCTTTGTATATTTTTTATTCCTCTCATATAGATTTTAGTATTATGTCTTTAGTTTGTATTTTTCATCCCAAGATTTATGTATTTAACAGAGTTATTTACTCTGATCATGTATATTTTGAGATACAGATATGCCTCATAGAAATGGAGATATCGCCTTCTAAACATTAAAAATATAGTCTAACTATATAGAAATTCATTGAGATGCATAGAGTTTGAGCCTGCCCAAGAGCAGCTGCCACAGCCTAGCTGTAGGGCATTTTTACCTGTCAGTTTCTTACAATAAAGTGATTTTCATTTCTAAAGAAATATTTTAGCTCAACTCAGGTCTAAGATTGTTTCCTTTTAATTCCACCTTCAATTTCTACCTTGAGAAATTATTTTCATTTAAAAATTGTTATAAATGATACCATTATTATGGCAATTCTATATGTTTCAACTATTTAAGTCCTGTGGTACTGTGGCTCAGGCAATGGTTTTCTAGACTAGTGTATAGTGTTCTACAAAATTTTAAGCTGCCATCCATCAAAATCATCCCCAGGGGTCTTATATGCTAATGTATTGTAATGGAAATTGAGAGGAATTATGTTCATATTATTTCTGCTCTCATTCACTAATTTCTCCTTTTCCTTTTACCATATAAATGCCAATGTCTTATTTGTGATATTATTTTAATAATTAAGGTTTTATAAAATGTGAAAATAACATAAATGTAGGCATTCTTATGTTTGGAATGAGAGGAGATAGTAAAGGAGAGCTATAAATGAAAGACTGACATGTTTTATAATACCCAATTCATTGTTACAGCTTTTACATGAAAACGTTCTGGTAACTGATGAAGCAAGCCTGGGCATTCATTATGCTTCAAAAGTGAATTAGAAAGAAGGTATCAGAGCAGGAGAGATAGCTCAGCAGTGAACCACACATATTGCACTTGCTGTGGACCTTAGCTTAATTCCAAACACACACACTGAGCAGTTCAAAACTGACTTACTCCAGCTCCAGGGGTTCAAAGGTCCTCTTCTGACCTTTGTGGTCACTCGTGAACAATTCTCTCTCTCTCTCTCTCTCTCTCTCTCTCTCTCTCCTCTTCGTCTCTCTCCTCCTCTCTCCCTCATCTTCTCTCCTCTCTCTCTCTCTCTTCTCCTCCCTCGTCTACACCATCCCTCGCTCATCCCTGCCTCTCTCTTCTCTCTCCCTCCGCTCTCTCTCTTCCTCTCTCTCTCTCCCTCTCTCTCTCTCTCTCCCTCTCTCTCTCTCTCTCTCTCTCTCTCTCTCTCTCTCTCTCTCTCTCTCTCTCTCTATCTCTCTCTCTCTCTCTCTTCCCTCTCTCTCTGTCACAAACACACACACACACACACACACACACACACACACACACTCACACACAGAGGGTATAGAGGTAGGGAAGAACACCTAAGGGCAATGTTGTTATGAGACCAGTGTTCACACATATGCAAGAGTACTTGAGAACTCAATGACGCTCTGGAAAGACAAGGCAAAGGAAGTAGAAATTACATGGAGATATTTCTGTATTTAAAATCATACATGTCACTCTGGCCTCCAGGCAGGTCTGAGGATTCCTGCGGAGGGGTGCGGGCTCCTTCAGATTGTGCTGCCAGGTTCGCTGTGTGATATTCCATCCTGCCCTGCCCCCACCTTGGCCCTTTTTGTCCGGGCTGCGTCCCTGGGCTGCCTGGAATCCCTGATCCTGTGCCCTGACATTCCATCTGAACTGGTGAGTGAATGCGGACCCTGGGGCAACCTGCCCTGGAAGAGAGCACAGACCCCCTTCCCCCAGCTCCCTCTGCAGGCTTGTCTCTGTTTCTCGCATCCCTGCCTCTCCCAAGCCTTCCCTAGTGTTCTCAGGTGTCCTGCTCCTGTTCTAAGGCCATCCACCCAAAGGGGTCAGACTCTGGCCTCCAGGCAGGTCTGAGGATTCCTGCAAGGGAGTGCGGGCTTCTTCAGATTGTGACGCAAGGAATAGGTCCTCCTCTGGCACTGGGGAGATCCAACCAGTTTCAGTCACAGCAAAGATTGGTCTAGGACACCAAGCGCCTCCAGGCTCCTTTTGAAGGAAGAGACGGGCAGGCACCAATGCAGGAGCTCCTCCAACAACATGAAAGGCAACATGACATCACCACAATCCAGACATCCCAAAACAACAAGAATTGAACACCCTACACCAGAAGATATAGAAGAAACCGACCTTAAACAGTACTTTATGAAAATAATAGAGGACCTTAAACAGGAGGTAAAAAACTGCCATAAAGAAAGATATAGTAATCCTCCTGGATATTGGAAGTAGACAAGATCGCCAGGCAAAATTGGGAACTTGAGGGTTGGGCGAGACTGGGCCAAGGGAAGATGGAGAGAGGAAAGTGTGAAGGGGAGAATGGGGGGAGCTCGGAGGAATGGGGTGCTTGGGATATAGGAAGGGTGGATATGGGAGCAGGGAAGCATATATCTTAATTTAAGGAGCTACCTGAGGGTTGTCAAGAGACTTGACCCTAGAGGGGTTCCCAGGTTTCCAGGGAGATGCCCCCAGTTAGTTCCTTGGGCAGCTGAGGAGAGGGAGCCTGAAAAGGCCAGTTCCTATAGCCATACTGATGAATTTCTTGCATATCACCATAGAACCTCCACCTGACAATAGATGAAGAAAATGACAGAGCCCCACATTGGAGCACCGGACTGAGCTCCCAAGGTCCTGATGAGGAGCAGAAGGAGAGAGAACATGAGAAAGAAAGTCAGGACTGTGAGGGAAACTCCAGCTGGCAACAGATGGGGAAGGTGACTGAGCCCCACATTGGAGCACTGGACTGAGCTCCCAAGGTCCTGATGAGGAGCAGAAGGAGCGAGAACATGAGGGAGAAAGTCAGGAACGTGAGGGGTGCATTCACTCATGGAGACAGTGGGACAGAACTAATGGGAGATCACCAACTCCAGTTGGAATGGGTCTGATGGATCATGCGACCAAACCCGTCTCTCTGAATGTGGCCAACAGCGGGGGGCTGACTGAGAAGCAAAGGACAATGGCGCTGGGCTCTGATTCTTCTGCATGGATGGGCTCTGTGGGAGCCTTCTCAGCTTGGTCGATCACCTTCCTGGACCTGGGGGGAGTTGGGAGGACCTTGGACTTAGCATAGAGTGGGGAACCCTGATGGCTCCTTGGCCTTGAGAGGGAGGGAGGGGAGGTATGGGTTGAGGGAAGGGGAGGGAAGGGGAGAAGGAGGGGAGGGAAGGGGGAGGAGGAGCGGAGGGAGGGGGGAGGAGGAGGGAAGGAGATGGAAATTTTTAAATATAAAAAAAATAAACCATGAGAAAAAAAATACATCCAGAATACATAAAAAAAAAAGAAATGGAGATGACAAACAAAAAGGTAGACGAAATAAATAAATCTCTCAAAGATACCCAAGAAAAACAAGAAAAAGCAATCAAACAGGTAAGGGAAACAGTACAAGACCTGATAAATGAAATGGAGGTATTGAAGAAAACACAATCTGAGGGAAGACTGAAAATGGAAACTCTGAGTAAACGAACAGAAACTTCAGAGACAAGTATTTCCAACCGAATACAAGAGATGGAAGAAAGAATCTCGGACTCTGAAGATACTATAAAGGAAATAAATTCACAGATTAAAGAACTAAACAAATCTAACAAATTCTTAACACAAAACATTCAGGAAATCTGGGACACCATGAAAAGACCAAACCTAAGAATAATTGGGGTAGAAGAAGGAGAAGAATTAGAACTCAAAGGCCCAGATTCAACAAAATTATAGAAGAAAACTTCCCCAACCTTAAGAAGGATGTTCCTATGAAGGTACAAGAAGCCTACAGAACACCAAATAGACTGGATCAAAAGAAAGCATCCCCACGCCATATAATAATCAAAACACAAAACATACAGAATGAAGAACAGATATTAAGAGCTGCAAAGGAAAAAAGTCAAGTAACATAAAGGGAAACCTATCAGAATTACACCTGATTTGTCAATGGAAACCATGAAAGCCAGAAGAGCTTGGATAGATGTGCTACAGACACTAAGGGAACATGGATGCAAGCCTAGACTACTATACCCAGCAAAGCTTGCATTCACCATTGATGGAGAAAACAAGATATTCCAGGACAAAAACAGATTTAAACAATACGTAGCCACAAATCCAGCCTTGCAGAAAGTAATAGAAGGAAAATCACAAACCAAGGAGTCCAACAATGCCCACAATAACTCAGGCATCTAGCGACCCTTCACCAGCACAACTAGAAGAAGGGAAACACACAAACTCTACTACAAAAAAATGACCGAAGTTAACAACCACTGGTCATTAATATCACTTAATATCAATGGACTCAATTCACCTATAAAAAGGCACAGGCTAAGAGACTGGATACGAAAACAGAATCCAACATTTTGCTGTTTACAAGAAACACACCTCAACCACAAAGACAGACACCTACTCAGAGTAAAGGGTTGGGAAAAGGTTTATCAAGCAAATGGCCCTAAGAAACAAGCAGGTGTGGCCATACTAATTTCCAACAAAGTTGACTTCAAACTAAAATCAATCAGAAGAGATGGAAAGGGACACTTTATACTCATAACAGGAAAAATCCATCAGAATGAAGTCTCAATCCTGAATATCTATGCCCCTAATAAAAAAGCTCCCACTTATGTAAAAGATACACTTCTAGAACTCAAGGCAACCATCAAACCACACACACTAATAGTTGGAGACTTCAACACTCCTCTCTCACCAATGGACAGGTCAATCAGACAGAAACCTAACAGAGAATTGAAAGACTTAATGGAGGTAATGAACCAAATGGACTTAACAGACATCTATAGAACATTCCACCCAAATAGGAAAAAATATACCTTCTTCTCTGCGGCTCATGGAACCTTTTCGAAAATTGATCATATACTTGGTAACAAAGCAAACTTCCACAGTTACAAAAAAAATATTAGTAACCACCTGTGTCTTATCGGATCACCATGGATTAAAATTAGAATTCAACAACAATGCTACCCCCAGAAAGCCCACAAACTCATGGAAACTGAACAGTCAACTACTGAACCACCCCTGGGTCAAGGAAGAAATAAAGAAAGAAATTAAAGTCTTTCTTGAATTTAATGAAAACCAAGACACATGCTCAAACATATGGGACACAGTGAAAGCAGTGCTAAGAGGAAAGTTCATAGCACTAAGTTCCCACTTAAAGAAAACGGAGAAAGCACTCATTGGTGACTTAACAGCACACCTGAAAGCTCTGGAAAAAAAAGAAGCAGACTCACCTAGGAGAAGTAGAAGACTGGAAATAATCAAACTGAGGGCAGAAATCAACAAAATAGAAACACAGAAAACAATCCAAAGAATCAATGAAACAAGAAGCTGGTTCTTGGAGAAAATCAACAAGATTGACAAACCCCTAGCCAAACTACTCAAACGGCAGAGAGAGAACACACAAATTAATAAGATCAGAAATGAAAAAGGGGACATAACCACAGACACAGAGGAAATTCAGAGAATCATTAGATCTTACTACAAAAGCCTGTATGCCACAAAATTGGAAAATGTAAAAGAAATGGACAGTTTTTTAGATAAATACCATATACCAAAGTTAAACCAGGACCAGTTAAATGCTCTAAATCGTCCTGTTAGTCACGAAGAAATAGAAACTGTTATCAGAAACCTCCCTACCAAAAAGATCCCAGGACCAGATGGTTTCAATGCGGAATTCTACCAGAACTTCCAAGAAGACCTAATACCTATACTCCTTAAGGTATTTCATAATATAGAAACACAAGAGTCACTGACAAATTCCGTCTATGAAGCTACAGTTACCCTGATACCTAAACCACACAAAGACTCAACCAAGAAAGAGAATTACAGGCCAATCTCACTCATGAACATTGACGCAAAAATTCTCAATAAAATACTGGCAAACCGAATCCAAGAACACATTAGAAAAATTATCCATTACGATCAAGTAGTCTTCATCCCAGAGATGCAGGGCTGGTTCAACATACGAAAATCTATCAATGTAATCCATCATATAAATAAACTGAAGGAAAAAAAACCATATGGTCATCTCATTAGTTGCTGAAAAAGCATTTGACAAAATTCAGCACCCTTTTATGATAAAGGTCTTGGAGAGATTAGGGATACAAGGGTCATTCCTAAATATAATAAAAGCTATTTACAGCAAGCCGACAGCTAACATCAAATTAAATGGAGAGAAACTCAAGGCTATCCCACTAAATTCAGGAACCTGACAAGGCTGTCCACTCTCTCCTTATCTCTTCAATATAGTGCTTGAAGTTCTAGCAATAGCAATAAGACAACATAAGGGAATCAAGGGGATTCTATTTGGAAAGGAAGAAGTTAAACTTTCATTATTTGTAGATGATATGATAGTGTACATAAGCGACCCCAAAAACTCCACCAAAGAACTCCTACAGCTGATAAACTCCTTCAGTAACATGGCAGGTTACAAGATCAACTCCAAAAAATCAGTCACCCTCCTATACACAAAGGATAAGGAAGCAGAGAGGGAAATCAGAGAAGTATCACCTTTCACAATAGCCACAAATAGCATAAGATATCTGGGAGTATCTCTAACCAAGGAAGTGAAGGATTTATTTGACAAGAACTTTAAGTCTTTGAAGAAAGAAATTAAAGAGGATACCAGAAAATGGAAGGATCTCCCCTGCTCGTGGATTGCTAGGATCAAAATAGTAAAAATGGCAATTCTACCAAAAGCAATCTATAGATTCAATGCAATCCCAATCAAGGTCCCATTAAAATTCTTCACAGAGATTGAGAGGACAATAATCAACTTTATATGGAAAAACAAGAAACCCAGGATAGCCAAAACAATCTTATACAATAAAGGTACTTCTGGAGGCATTACCATCCCTGACTTCAAACTCTATTACAGAGCTACAGTATTGAAAACAGCTTGGTATTGGCATAAAAACAGAGAAGTTGACCAATGGAATCATATAGAAGACCCGGATCTTAAACCACAAACCTACAAACACCTGATTTTTGATAAAGGAGCCAAAAGTACACAATGGAAGAAAGAGGGCATCTTCAACAAATGGTGCTGGCATAACTGGATGTCAACCTGTAGAAGAATGAAAGTAGATCCATATCTATCACCATGCACAAAACTCAAGTCCAAATGGATTAAAGACCTCAATATTAATCTGAACACACTGAGCTTGATAGAGGAGAAAGTGGGAAGTACTGTACAACAAATGGGCACAGGGAATCATTTCCTACGCATAACCCCAGCTGCACAGACATTAAGGTCAACATTGAATAAATGGGACCTCCTGAAGCTGAGCAGCTTCTGTAAAGCAAAGGACATTGTCACTAAGACACAAAGGCATCCTACTGACTGGGAGAAGATCTTCACCAACCCTGCAACTGACAAAGGTCTGATCTCTAAAATATATAAGGAACTCAAGAGACTAGACGGTAAAATGCCAATGAACCCAATTAAAAAATGGGGTGCTGAACTGAACAGAAAATTCTCAACAGAAGAAGTTCAAATGGCCAAAAGACACTTAAGGTCATGCTCAACCTCCCTAGCTATCAGGGAAATGCAAATCAAAACAACTTTAAGATATCATTTTACACCTGTCAGATTGGCTAAAATCCAAAACACCAATAATAACCTTTGCTGGTGAGGTTGTGGGGTAAGGGGTACACTCATCCATTGCTGGTGGGAATGCACACTTGTGCAACCACTTTGGAAAGCAGTGTGGCGGTTTCTCAGGAAATTCGTGATCAACCTACCCCAGGACCCAGCAATTTCAATATTGGGAATCTACCCAAGAGAAGCCCAATCATACTACAAAAGCATTTGCTCATCTATGTTCATAGCAGCATTATTTGTAATAGCCAGATCCTGGAAACAACCTAGATGCCCTTCAGTGGAAGAATGGATGAAGAAACTGTGGAATATATACATGCTAGAATACTACTCAGCGGTAAAAAACAATGACATCTTGAATTTTGCATGCAAATGGATGGAAATAGAAAACACTATTCTGAGTGAGGTAACCCAGACCCAAAAAGATGAACATGGGATGTATTCACTAATAATCGGTTTCTAGCCATAATTAAAGGAAATGGAGCCTATAATTTGGGATCCTTGAGAAGATAATAAGAAGGTAAACTCCCAAAAAAAGATATAGTAATCCTCCTGGATATTGGAAGTAGACACGATCGCCAGGCAAAAATTGGGAACTTGATGGTTGCGAGAGACGCGGCCAAGGGAAGATGGGGAGAGAAAATCATGAAGGGGAGAATGGGGGGAGCTCGGAGGAATGGGATGCTTGGGATACAGGAAGGGTAGATATGGGAGCAGGGAAGCATATATCTTAATTTAGGGAGCCACCTGAGGGTTGTCAAGAGACTTGACCCTAGAGGGGTTCCCAGGTTTCCAGGGAGACGCCCCCAGTTAGTTCCTTGGGCAGCTGAGGAGAGGGAGCCTGAAAAGGCCAGTTCCTATAGCCATACTGATGAATTTCTTGCATATCACCATAGAACCTCCACCTGGCGATAGATGAAGAAAATGACAAAGCCCCACATTGGAGCACCGGACTGAGCTCCCAAGGTCCTGATGAGGAGCAGAAGGAGAGAGAACATGAGAAAGAAAGTCAGGACTGTGAGGGAACCTCCACCTGGCGATAGATGAAGAAAATGACTGAGCCCCACATTGGAGCACTGGACTGAGCTCCCAAGGTCCTGATGAGGAGCAGAAGGAGAGAGAACATGAGGAAAGAAAGTCAGGAACGTGAGGGGTGCATTCACTCATGGAGACAGTGGGACAGAACTAATGGGAGATCACCAACTCCAGTTGGAATGGGACTGATGGATCATGCGACCAAACCCGTCTCTCTGAATGTGGCCAACAGTGGGGGCTGACTGAGAAGCAAAGGACAATGGCGCTGGGCTCTGATTCTTCTGCATGGACGGGCTCTGTGGGAGCCTTCTCAGCTTGGTCGATCACCTTCCTGGACCTGGGGGGAGTTGGGAGGACCTTGGTCTTAGCATAGATTAGGGAACCCTGATGGCTCCTTGGCCTTGAGAGGGAGGGAGGGGAGGTATGGGTGGAGGGCAGGGGAGGGAAGGGGGAGAAGGAGGGGAGGGAAGGGGGAGAAGAAGGGGAGGGAAGGAGGAGGAGGAGGGGAGGAGATGGAAATTTTTAAATATAAAAAAATAAACCATGAAAAAAAACTTAAAAAAATAAAATAAAATAAATAAAATCGTGCCTGTCTGAATTTTTTTTTTATAAAAACGTTTCATTTTCTTAATCAATAAAATGAAAACTCCTACAAAATTTTTACAAAAATATTCATATAACTGTTAGATACCCTATCACGGAATTTAGTACATAATCTTTCTCTAAAAATGTCTACCTGGGTTCTAATAAAGACTGGCAGGCTGACATTTTATGATGTAGGAAAATTCTTTTTAATGAATTAAATTTATCCTTTGATAATTCCTTATGCGTATATAGTGAATACTCTTTACAGCCATCGTTCACCCGCTCTTATCTCCCCTTCTCCCAGTCTCATCCTCCTTACTATTATTATCTTTCTCACAGTTTTTACTATTTTTCTTTAATGTGTGTCAGGGGGTGTGTTTGATAGGGGTGTTGTTTTCATGTGTATCTGCACACCATATGTGTTCCTGATGTCCTTGGAGGTCAGAAAATGGACAAGAATTGCTGACTAGTTGTAGACATGTTAGTACTGGAAATAGAACCTAAGTCCTCTGGAAAACCAAAAGTACTGTAACTGGTAAGCCATCTCTCTAGCTCTGGTTTATTATGTTTTCTGATCCACAAATTTAATAAGGCCATATATTGGAAGCTATCCAATGCAAGCAATTAATCCCTATAGAAGGAACGCAAACAATGATAAAGACTCCCCTCTTAGGATCTGTGAACAGCTATTAGTTCATCAGTAAGGGGTAAGATCTCATGAGTGATGCTCACCCATGCAGTATCTATGACTGATTGTTGACAGGGCCAGTCTTGTGTAAGCCCCCTTCAATAACTGCAACTGCTAACAACTCATGATTGCAATGGTTATGCCATGCCTAGTGCATGACATCTTGCAGTCTTCATCTCTGTATTGAGGCTTATCCAAAATATTACTTCTTCCTCCTCCTTCAGAAATGTTCCATGAGTCTTAGAAAGTACTATAAATATCTTGATTAAGACTGGGCTGTCAGCCGGGCGGTGGTGGTGCACGCCTTTAATCCCAGCACTCGGGAGGCAGAGGCAGGCGGATCTCTGTGAGTTCGAGACCAGCCTGGTCTACAAGAGCTAGTTCCAGGACAGGCTCCAAAGCCACAGAGAAACCCTGTCTCGAAAAACCAAAAAAAAAAAAAGACTGGGCTGTCAAACATAATGTATCCTCAGCATCTTCAACATTCACAGGCTTCTATATTCAATGCCATTAACAACATGTTTTAAACTTGAGTTTAATTCATTAAATGATCCAAAAATATGCTAAATTTAAGATGCCTCAGAAAACAGACTACAGTTTCACAGAGCAGAACAAAAGGTGAGTGACCATCTCCCCAGTTGGAGAGCCCAGTCTCTAGGCCCTAGGTCCAGGGTCAAAACTCCAGGCCCCTCCCTCACATTCCTCAGTTTCACTAGCTGTCCAGCAAGCAAGCCTCCGACATGTAGGCTGCTCCAAGGCCCCATATATAAGACCCTGTACCCTATAAGTTCCATCCATCCACTGCAACCTCAGAGGATCTCTGAGGCACAGACTGAGACTGCACAGAGCAGAGCAAGAGGTATGTGACCAGCTCACCGGCTGGACAACCCATTCTTTAGGCCCTTGGTGGCAGGGCAAAATCCCAGGCCCCTTTCCCACCTGCCTCAGCTTCACTAATCAGCCTGTAGGCAAGCTTCTTGCAGGTAGGCCATTCCAAACCCCCCATCGTTTAAACCCTATAACCTACAGGTCCTACTCCACCCCAAACCCACCTCTTGCCCATGACCTTAGAGGCTCACTGAGGCATGGACTGCAATTGCACACAGCAAACCAAAAGGTGAGTGACAAACTGCCCAGCTGGAAAGTCCAGTCTCTAGGCCCTAGAACCCAGGGCAAAACCCCAGGGCCCTCCTCCACCAACCTCAGGTGCCCTAGTCAGCCAGCAGGAGAGCCTCCTGCAGTCGGGCTTCTCTAACAAACCCCGTCCTCCGACCTCCGCCATTGATCAGACCCTGTAGTCTACAAGTCCCTCTGTAGTCTCAGACACACTTGTTTTATGAGGCTGCTTGTTTGTTCCTGGCTCCCCAGAACCAAAATAATCACACAGAAACTGTATCAATTACAACATTGCTTGTACTATTAGCTTATGCATATTTCCCACTCTTATCTCTTTAATAAATCCATATCTATTATTTTATATTTTACCATGAGGCTTGTGGCCTCCTGGCAAGATTCCTGCTGGCAGCTTGTGTTGTTCTCTTCTGGCAAAGTCTCTGACTTTGCCTACTCTCTCTATATATTTCTCTTACAGAGTGGCTGTGTTATGTTAAGCCATTGGATGAGAGAAGATTCATTATTCATTAACAAATAATAGCAACACATATGCAGAAGGACTTCCCACACAATCCACCCATTTCCCGTGACCTCAGCAGTTCCCTGAGACACAGATAGCTAATGTAATGATTAGTCCAAGAGAAGAACACTGAGTCACAAACACTGACTGAAATGATTGGACCAAGTGTCAAAGACACTATTGGCTCCAATTGGAGAAAGAGATGAGTAGACACCTATGCAAGAATACATTCAACAACCTAAAAAGGGACATGACAACACCAGAACCCAGACGTTTGGTAAGGTGGCTGATTTCACTGTTAATCCTACTGATCTATGAGTATGGGAGAACTTTGTATCTTCTGACGTTATATTCAATTTCCTTCTTCAAAGACATGAAGTTTTTAATCATATAAGACTTTCACTTTCTTGATTAGTGTTATCCTAAGGTATTTTATATTATTTGTGGCTATTGTGAGTGTGCTGTTCCCCTGATTTCTTTCTCAGCCCATTTGTGAACTGTGTATAGAAGTGCTACTGATTTATTTTCAGTTAATCTTGTATTCAGACACTATGCTGAAGGTGTTTATCCCTGATAAAATTTTTGTGGTAGCTTTTTATACTATTATACCATATGCAAGTAATAATACTTTGACTTCTTTTCCAATATGTATCCCCTTGACCTCTTTTAGTTGTCATATAGTTCTAGCTATAATGTCTACTGCTATATTGAATAGATAAGGAGAAAGTGAACAAATTTGCCTTATTCCTGATTTTAGTGGGTTTGTTTCAAGTTCTATTTATTTTGATGTTGGCTACTGTCTTGCTTAAAATAGCCTTTATTATTTTAGCTATGTCCTTTGTATCCCTGATCTCTCCAAGACCTTTTTTTTAAATCATAAAGCAGTGTTGAATTTTGCTAAAAGATTTTTCATCATCTAATGGTATGATCGTGTTTTGTTGTTATTGTTGTTGTTTGTTTGCTTTGATTTTGGTTTTTGATTTTCTTTTTGTCTTTCAATTTGCTTATATAGTTGATTATTAACACTTGTGCTTGGAATCTGTGTTTGTAAATTTTGTAACTCTAGGTGTTGATATCTGGTATTTTTGTGTGTGTGTGTACTGTTGGTTAGTTGTTTTGTTCCTTGCTTCTTTTGCTCAAGGGTGTAGTACCTGTGTGTTGTCTAGTATGGGATTCTATTAGGAATCAGCTAGGTAGGGCTACTGAGAGTTCCTGGTATAATTGGTTTCTAGGTATTATGATCCAACACTTAGAAATTCAGATGACTAGGAAGTGGGTCCACAACTGTGTAGAACACAGGATGTGCTATGAGGATTCTCTTGGTGCCTTGGGATGGTGGCAAAAATTGAAGATAGGCTGGAGTTTGGTGCTGGGATAGCAGGAGGAGTGGAGACAAGATCTGCATGGTCGGCTAGAGGTGAGCAGCGGGCTGTCTACTACATGGATGGGAGTGTAACTAGAAGTTGGATTTGGAAGAGGTGTGATCTGATCTCCAGTGAGACTACCTGCTTTTTTTTTATGTCCTGGGTGGCCTGTGGGTTCATAGGGAATTAGAATTGGGGATTAAGTGATGAAGAAGGACATTTGGAGGGGGAATATCTCTGTGAGGAGAAAGTGGAAGAGAACAGTGATTTGCTACAAAGCTGGGAATGAGACTGGCGGAATGGATTTGGAGGCGAGGAGGAAGAAGCAAATATCCATAGTTAGCTTACCTGCTTTTCCAGGCAGCTTGGCTCCTGAGAATGCCTGCTCGATCTGGCCTGCAAGTGTCACCAACAAAACACTGATTTTACTTATGTCTGCCTTCCTGAATTCTGTGGTAAGGAAATTTTTGTTCTTCTTCACACCATTGAAGAAAGAGTCTTTTACATTTGTTGAGCATCCGTCTGTAGTGTACTTCATGTCATTAATTTATGGTATAAAGTTTCACTTATTATACATTCTTCATAAATTTACACTTTATGTAACTCTACCACTATGTTTATGATGGTCTGCTTTATCTTAAAAATTATAAATATAAAAGATTGATTATGGTTGGTTTTTCTAACTTCTAATTCAATGTCTACTTCATTGCTGTTACAATTTAAAAAAAAGAAAAAAACAAAAAACTTTACCTATCTTGAAATCAAATGAATGACTCTCTTTAATTTATGGTTTTGTAGATCTTGCTGCCAATTCCTCCCTTGTTTAAGTCTATATTATTATTATCATAAATATATTATTTACAAGTGTCTTCAGCAGATTTCCTGAATAATGTCATTTGAAATGCTATTTTATCATGCACTCAGTATATGTAAATGTGTGAACTTTCTCTTATAACACAGTGTTTGTGTTTGCTGAAGCATTTCTGGTTTGTTTCTTAAATTCGAGAGAGTTTTATTATATTTAATTTAAATTGCCCTGTAAATCAAATATAAAGTATTAGTTGAATCCCCTATGCACTGTGATTCTGAGTGAAGTAGATTATATTTACTAGGATATTCCATTTAGGTTAATAGTTTTTATTCTGTTTTAGGTAAGTTAACCACTCAGAGAAGAAAAACAAAAAACCAAAAACTATTTTTTTTCACCAGGAGCATGATTTCAATATTTTACTTTGCTTAGATTTTCTCTTTCTCCTAAAAGTAATTCTTTGTTCCTATTTCCCTTAATTCTGCTTAATTTTTTGGCTTGTTTAAATTGATATATTTTGTAGATGATATTTTATTTTTTCTTATATTTCTAATATCACTCCTGCTCATAAGTGTGCCCAAAGTGAATGACTGTATTCTGTGACAAGGAATATTTTTACCAATGCTTTATATTTATTCAATAATTCTATAAATAATTTTGTTTTATATTCATGTAAGATTCTATTTTAGGTCTGGAGAGATGGCTCAGAGATTAAGGGCACTGACTGCTCTTTCAGAGGTCCTGAAATTCCCAGCAACCACATGGTGGCTCACAGCCATCTGTAATGAAATCTGGTGTCCTCTTCTGGCCAGCAAGCATACAGATAGAACACTGTATACATAATAAATAAATAAATAAATAAATAAATAAATAAATAAATAAATAATAAATAGATAAGATTCTATTTTATTTTTATTTCTGTGAATTATAAATTTTTATATGAACACTTGTCTTCAGAGGCCAGTGGAAGTCAGATGAGGGTACATGGAGGTGCACCCTGAAACAGAGTTTCAAGTGTTTGTGGGCTACCCATCTTGGGCACAAAGTACTAAACTCACATACTTTGTAAGAGAAGCATGTGTTCTTAACCTTAGAAACTTCTCCCCAGCCCGCCAATAACGTCTTTGAATGCCTGGTGTCTTAAAAGAGGTAATTTTATCACCCAAACTCAATTTCCTTGTGGTTTTGTGTGTCAACTTGACACACCCAAGAAGATGGGTCATCATTTGAAGAACTTTCTCCATTAAATTGACTGTAGGCATATTTATGGGACTTTTTTGGTTATTGATTGATGTGGGAGTGTTGATTCCTCTATAGGATTCCTAGCAATTTGAACTGAGCTGTATAATAAGTGTGGCTGACTGAGTCTCAGAGACAATAAGATTTGCTCCTCCAAGGTTTTTGCTTCAGTTCTTCTCCCAATGTTTGTGCCTTGGTTTCACTTGATGATTGATTGCGACCTTTAAATAAATAAACCTTTCCCCCAAAATTGCTTTTAGCCAACGAGTATTTACCATACTAATAAAGAAGGAAACTAAAACAGCAAATGACAATTAAATTAGCATAAATTTGATTGTTAAATCTTTAAAAATCTTTGTTTATATTTGTTTTCACAGTATTTTATTGAGTCTATGATTTAATTCACATGACATTAAAAAATAGGATTCTCATTTATATAAACAGAAAGTATATCAGTGTTTGCCACAACTAGGAAAAAGGTAAACAGCACTGAATGCTTAGAGATTATGAGTTAAGTACATGGATTCCTATGGGAGAAGGTTAAAAAGGCCAATTTTGAAGCTAATGAAAATCGTTACAAAAATTCCCAACTGGTGAAAATATGGAGAATAACCAACAGTGTGGTGCTCAATACCTACTGAGACAGCTGTACAAAATCTCTACACCTATGGCTCAGGGAACATTATGGAAGAGGGGGCATAGGACTGTAAGAGTCAGAAGGTCAGAATGTATGGGAGGGTAGCTATACTTATAAAATCTTAAAATTATAGTTGTCAAAAACAAGACCTGTAAATGATAAAACTAGTTGACATGTCAGTGTGGCTGAGGAAAATCTCACAAAGCTCAGCTCCTAGAAGAGTTACTGATGAGATTAATGGCTTCTCCAGAGATGAGCCCTCTGATAGGTTATCTAATCTTGAGTATTCAGCCCTTGCTATATATACATAGTAGCAACACAGATGGGATCCCTGAGATATGTATTTATGAAGAATTCATGGGAGGAAATTGAGGAACACTAGAGGAATAGGAAGGGACAAAATCATAGTGGAAATAACAGATACAGTTCTTAAGTATGAACTCTCAAAAATATAAAAATATTAAAAATAATAAAGATCTAAAATGTGCTGGGCTCATTCTATAAACACTAATGGATACTTTAAAGGCCACTGATGCACATATTTAATGGGAAAGTGAGATGGGTGGAACTGATTTTATTTTAAAATTTCTCTGTCAATTCTACAATGTATGTCTTACTTAAATCAATAAAAAATGATTGTAATCACTGATTGGTTACACTTTAAATTCTACCTAGAGATTCACTAAGAGTAAAAGGAAAAATAAGCTACTTTTAGTTGGTGAGGTTTTTTTTTAATATTAAGACTCAATATCTGCTACATTGAAAAAGGAAGTCATTATGATAACAAAATTTAAGCAAGTTATTAATTAAAATTAGAAGTAGAACAGAAAGACTATGATGTAGTGAATAATCAAAATGTGACAGAGATATAAAGGACAGAGATGGGAGCTAAGGAAGGGAAATTCACTCCATGAATTTTCAGACGCCAAAGGCAGAAACAGAAAATGACAATCTTGTATTTTGATTTATTTTCTGAAAAAAAAAAGTTAATAAACATATATTTGATTTCAGTGCGTCACTTATTTGACTTTAATTGCTACTAACTGCTTATATTTATAAATAAAACTAAATGAGTTTTGTGGCTAATTAGGTGCAATGATTCTGAGCATTTACCATAAAAATATAATTTCATTTCACCAGAAGTGAGAATCTCTTTAAAATGGTAGTCTGTTAGTAAAAATACTACTTTTATCAAGTAGTATCAAATCTTCTAGTCAAATCATGTGACATTCAATAAATGTGATTATTTGTTACATTTCCTGTTTCTCTGATAAAATACCCTGCCTCCCCCCCCCCAAAAAAAATACCTTAAGGAGAATATATTTATTTTGGTTTATATTTTGAAAGTATAGTCCCTCACAACCAGGAAATCATGGCAGCAGGAATTTGAAGAGACACGTCACATTGTAACCACTGCCAAGAAACAACAATGAGAGCTTGTTCTTTTTCGTTCATCTTGGATCCAAGCCCATGGAAAGATATTGCTAACATTTAGGGTGAGTCTTTCCATATCCATTAACCTCATATAAAAATTTCCTTACAGAAAGGCCTAGAACCTTGTTTTCATTAATTCTAGAGCCTCTTATTCTGACTGACAATCAATATCCCCAACAAAGATAGCTCTATCAGTGTGTGTGGTGGTGTGTGTTCATCTTAGTGTCTATGTGTAGTATGTGTCTATTGATTCTACATTATCTTATCATATGAACATGATAGTTCACCATTTGCTTAGTTACATTGGCTGCCATTAATCCTGCATGTATTTTAGAAAATAATGAGATTGTAGAACAGTGAGTCACTGAAATCCTGAATAACAATCCTATCAATGATGCATTAAAATCAAGGCATATGGAAAAATTTCATTTGTCAAGGGCAAATGAGCACTGAATGTTGAAATATCTCATAAATTTTTAAAAATCGTACAACAATAAACAAAATAATTATTTATTAAATTTCTCAGAAAACTTCTATTGTACCATGGTTTTCTGTTGTCCAGACAATAACATTTTTCTGGGTCAAAAGAGATAGAAAAGTTTGTATCTACCTAATTTTCCTAAATTTCTGGATGGGTACAATATCCATGACTTGTAAACATCATACATGGCCTTAAATTGAAGATATTCAGAAGATAATCTTGTTCATTTGAAACAAAGCTGTATATTTTTTAAAAATAATATGAGAGTATAGCACAGAAAAAATATAATTTTATTTAGCAAACCAAAGTAGAGGAGAAAAAGCAGGATGTGATGGTGCTGGTCTGCGTCCAACCTTATTCACTGCAGTGAAGTCCTTTGGTATATATGCTGCACTGTAGGTTAACAGGACACTCAGTATTGTCACAGCACTTCAGAAACTTCATTTTTAAAGAAGAACAAAGGGGGGAGCTTAGTCCTACAGCAACTTGATGTGCCATGCTTTGTTGGTACCTATGGGAGGCCTACCCCTTCCTGAACAGAAACTGAAGAAAAATAAGGAGGGAGACAAGGCGAGCTGGGGAGGGAATGGGAGGAGAGGCGGGAGAGGAAATTTTGGTAGGGATGTAAAATAAAATTTAAAAATTTACTAATTAAAAAATAAAAATGACGGGCGGTGGTGGCGCACGCCTTTAATCCCAGCACTTGGGAGGCAGAGGCAGGTGGATCTCTGTGAGTTCGAGACCAGCCTGGTCTACAAGAGCTAGTTCCAGGACAGGCTCCAAAGCCACAGAGAAACCCTGTCTTGAAAAACCAAAAAAAAAAAATAGGAAAAAATAAAAATGACATTAATATCCATCTAGTTAAATGGTGTACAGATGTTACAGGTTGAAGAAGATCTCTGCATTTTTACTTATACAGTAGAAGTGTGGTCAAAATCTAAGAATTTTAGGAGTCTTTGTTCCTCTCTTGAGCATGTGGTCCCTCATAAATAACAGCATGTGAAATTACTTAAAATTCAAGAGAAATTTCTGCCATGGGATGACTGTTGTTCAGTGGTTGAATAAAGCGATCTATTACAGTTAGAATAGCAAACATGCTTTTATTTATGATCTAATTCCCAGACCCATATTAAGGTAAATGGCATATTTCATAGATCATATATAACAATGTGATTCCATGGTATGGATTTTCCTCCTTCTCTACACTGAATATTGAGTTATACCTTTGATGAGCCACAACTGGTTACAATGAAACTTCTGATTCATCCAGTAAACAGAATTCTTAAGAGGCATTTAAACAGAATTCAGAGTGTAGCAGAGTTGAACAAGTTACCAATCATGATTAGGTTAAACAATCATTAAATTTTGATAAATATATACTCAATTCACAGTTTGATTTTTTGAGAAATTTTATGGTAGTAAGGAACACTGTTTCTTTAAGAGTACATCCACTTTTAGTTGTAAGTTCTGCCATCTGTCTCTTATCCACAGAAAATACATGTTTTCTGTATCTTTCTGTATATTATAACATGATTCCTGCCTTATTTATTAATTAAATTTAGAGTATATAAATATAGATATACTTAAGCTAGTTTTTAGATGAATTAAAGTTCAACAAGGAAATTATGAAGGGACTGAATAATTTTTCCTATGAGGTATATGTCAAGATATGAGGGTTTGTATTCTGAATTTTATTCAAAATTTTCTAATGAATTGATTATTTAAAAATAGAGATTATTTTTTATTAGGTACCATGAGTTTGTTAATTTTGTCCTCCTATTTCTGCCTTTGTGTATCTAAGTAATATTTTCCCCAATCTATATTAGTTCATCAAATTAAAATATTCCAAAATAATAATTCTATTGATTTTGGTGATTTCACTATATACCCCAATCACACTCCTCAATCGTTCCAGGTCTGCCCCAACCCTTGTGATTTCCACCTCCAAAAACAAGAAAAATAAAATTTAAAAAAAAAAGGAGCACAATCCCAATTATGTTGACTATATACACTCTCTAGTATATGGTCAAACTCCCAGTAACCAGCCCGTTCAAGAAAATCAAGTCTTTCCTAACCTGCACCCTTGCCAGAATTGTGAAAAACTAAGCTATTTTTATTCTGTTATTGTTTTGTTCTCCTTTGCAATTCATTATAGGGCATCAATGGAATTAATTTTGCAAAGAACTAAGAGATAATACAGTTGACTCCATGGCAATAAATGTGAGGAGTTGAGTGAATAATGTACATATTCAGATTATCTGGAACTGTGACTTTTAAAACAATATTTGATACTTTGGCTATGTTTAGTGAGATTCCTACATAGTGTAATGGAACTGTTTTAGAAATTTGAGAAGATTCAAAGGTTGGTGAAATAGAAAGATACCTTCTAGTCATGTGACTTCTAGTGCCTTTGGATTTTTTTCATAGGCATTGACTTAAAGATTTAGTTGAGGAGGCTTGAGAAAATAATATTTAATAAAAGATTAAAAGAGTGAACGCTATATCTATACATCAGTCAAATTGAAAAATAAATTAGCTAGAGAAACATGCAAATTTCCAGAAGGGAACCTCGTGGGAAACTGGAAAACAAGCAAAGACCATGTGTCTGTAAATAAGTATCACTTACCATAAGAATCTTAAAGCATTTAAGATGGCTTGTCTGCTTCTTTCAAAATGGTCATTATTAGTGATGTATTCCATCCACCCATAATTATAAGAATGCAGACAGTAGGATCTGATGTTATTACAGGAGAGATTGAGCAGAGAGTACTGGCAGCTGAGTGATTATTTAAATCGTGTCTTGATGAAAACTCAGTGATACATTTAGTTGTTTTGGGCATTATACTTTTTGTTTTAAAGGGATTATGATAACTTGACTAAAGACCTTCAATTTCAAAAATTATTCATTATGCAATAGCATATTTTATTAGGTTACTGAGACTAAAGTATTCTTACATAGGGAATAGATTTTATATATATAATGAACTATGTAGCAGTAAAAAAATCTAAAGACTATTTCCTTTCAAAAGCAAAAACTTCTTCCTATTTCTAAAGATTTAAAATAAAATTTATCCTTATGTATACACATGTGTCTGCATGCACACATGCATCCCTTATTGTCAAATATGCACCATGTGTGTACCAAGTCTTGCAATGATGTGGGATGTCCTTCAGTATATGTGTTGCTTTTATTGGTAGATGAATAAAGTAGTTTGGGCCAATGGCTTAGCAGTGTAAAGCCAAGTGAGAAATCCGAATAGAGATAGAAAGAGAGAGAGAGAGAATAGGTAGAGTCAAGGAGATGCCATGTAGCTACCAAAAGAGAAAGATGCCAGAACTCTGGAACTTTACCAGGAGGTCACAACCTTGTGACAATAAATAGATTAATGGAAATGGGTTAAGATATAAGAGTTATCCAGGAATATTCCTAAATCATTGGCCAAGCAGTACTGTAATTAATATAGTTTCTATATAATTATTTGGGTCTGGGCAGCTGGGAATCAAATGAGTGGTCTCAGTTTACAAAATGATGCTTAATGTTCAGCAATATACATCCATATAAAACCAAAAAAAAAAAAAAAAAAAAAAAAAAAAAAAAAAAAAAAAAAAAAAAACGTTTAAAAAGTGCTTCTAGATCCACAAAAACAAGAGTGAATTTGAGCTTCTTGGTAACCGCATTTTTTCAGATAGGCTCTATTTTCTGGCAGTGAGCAGAGGCATAGCTCCTTTAAGAGACTACCTGATGCAGCATTAGCAGTAAAAACTGTGAGGTTTCTTAATGAAGGCTTCCTGGTCTGGTTCATGTTGGTAACATGAATGGTTGTGGCTCTATGGGGAAGTCCTGAACTCAAATGGGGTGTGTGATCAGAGTGCTACTAGTTGCTTAATGGTGAAATAGACCTGCTACCCTGGAGTTGGGTCAGTGAGTATGGCTCGCAGAGTCAATGAACATACCTCCAGCATGTTGGACAAAGTAGAGCCAACAGAGAGGGTTGCAGACTTGGTCCTAGAAATCTACACATAGCATTCAAAAAAAATAAAAAAAATAAAAAGGTACCCCTGGTCAGAAAATGATTACAAATATACAATAAAGACAGATTCAGACAGAAATAAATATCTAATGGGTCATAATGTGTTTTTAAAAAGTACATAGACTGGGAAAAGAGTAAAAAGAGTATAGACAGTTTTAAAAGAAATAGTTTAAAAAATAAAGCAAAGTATTTAAAGAGACAGCAAAAGTAATATAAAAGAGTACAGACAGTCATAGATTAAAGAGTAAAGAAAAATAAGTCACGTAAAGATGGACTATATACAGAAAGTCTGAATTACATGTATTATATATAAAGAATGTGCCTTCTTTTATTTTTTGACTACAGAGAGACATTTGATTCTGGGGCTGCAACATATATATTTTAAAGGTATCTTGATTTTAAAATTTAAGTCTAAGGATATATTACTTTGGAAAAGAGCTTCTACTTTTGTTTTCACTGAGGATGGGAACCTATAGATTCCTTCCAGACTAATGTGGTTTGATGGAAGAAAATCCCTCTTAAATGTCTCCATGATCTCTAAAAGTATTTTGGCCAACAAACAGCAGGAAACAGTTTGGAGAAAACAATGCCCAAATTCCCAAAATAATTGTTTATAAATGCTTGTTTTCATTTTAAAGGGGTTAGATATAAATGGTTAATGGAAATAAGGAGAATATGTTATAGAAATGAATACTTTGTACTGGTATGGATCTTGATCTATTGATACAAATTTAAGGCCCATATTGTTACATTATGTATATATACATTTCTGCTCTTGTTTAAGGTATTATGTTTGTGCAGCTCATTTAAAAAATGTAATGTATAAGTTAAAATTACAGATTAACAGATAGTTATTTATAATAATCAGACTTTTAGTAATGTTAGTTTGGTTTTCTAGATATGCAAAAATATATTTCAGTTAGATAATCTTCAATATCTAAAAAAGCTAAAGAATAAGGCATCCAAAAGGTTTTAAGAACTTAGACTTTTCTTGACAGTGATACATGTCTGCTTCTGGTAGCACCAGTTACTTCAGAGAGGTTGATGGACATTGAAGAAACTAGTTATGAAATTTGCCTTTAATGTGACAAGGCTTGCCATTTGGGCAAGATAGTGCTCTTGCCTGGATTTCTTGATGGTATCATGTATGAACTAGACATGCAGGACCCACAGAAAAGTGACTGCTAAACTTTCCGAAAGATGGGAAGGTTCTTCAGGATTCCTACATCATGGAAAATTTTGCCAGATACTATGGCCTGTAGGCTGAAGATAGATGGCCCAACATTATAGAGAACTTTGGGTGACTATCTAGAAAGCAAGATGTCTCCTTTAATTCTAGAACTTTGGAAGTTGATTACAATGCACTTCCTGTTTACTTAGGCAATAATATATCCTTCTGGGGTCTTTGAAGAGTTGAAGACAGATATTTACAGTTATAGTTTTCTTTAGTTATGATAAAGGATAAATTAGGCATAAAACTTTAGAGTCACAGAGACAGGATAGATGATAGAGTGTTTTCCTTAATTTGCCAAATGTAAATGGACTAAATATTGTAACTGTAACTCTTGCTTGATAATTGTTTTTATATGCAATTTTACTATGTTGAAGTTAAAACCTTTTTTATGTAGACAGGAAAGGGTAGATGATGTTGAGTGTCATTTTATGTATGTGTTGCTCTTATTTGTTTAATGAATAAAGGTGTTTGGGCCAATGGTTTAGCAGCATAAAGCCAGACAGGAAATCAGAACAGAGATAAAGAGAGATTGTAGATTTAGTCAAGGAGATACCATGTAGCTGCCAAAAAAGAAAGACACCAGAATGCTGGAACCTTTCTGGTAGCTCATAGCCTTGTGGTGATACACAGATTAAAAGAAAAAGAAATGGATTAATTTAAGTTATGAGTTAGCTAAAAATAGGCCCAAGCTATTGGCCACGGAGTGTTGTAATTTATATGGTTTCTGTATGATTATTCAGGTTTGGGTGGCCAAAAAATGAACAAGCCATCTCTGTTTACATTGCAGAGTCTAAATAAGTGTGCCATGTCTCCTGGAGCCAGACTTACAGGCAGTTGTGAGCTGTTTTATATCGGTGCTGGGAAATGAAGTCAGGTTCTGTGTACCTGATGAACATGCTTTTATCTACAGAACCAGATCTTTGGCTACAAGGCTTAGCTCTTGGTCATAACTGTTTTATCTGTAACTAATTGTACTTGTAGCTCTGTGACACCTACAGGCTGTGGCCAAAGACATTTCATCAACATTTCCTTCCTTTAACTCTGTGTGTGTATGTGTGTGTGCACATATACTTGTGTATACATGCACGTGTACACAGAACATAACAAACTATATTTATATATATATAATATATACATAAGAGTATATATATATTAGCAACTCATTTTCAGAATTTACCATCATATTTTCTGAATATACAAGGACACACTGGCCAAAGTATCCTGGATTAGAGGGTGCTGTTGCTGGTTTGCAATGCCTTGTAAGTACTAACTTTTTATCTCTCTGTAGCTCCATTTACTCACTAGCCCTAGAGAGAGCACTTCCTATAAGATTTAGCTAATGCTGCATATCAGGTTTCCTTGAGCCCCGCCCATTTTACGTGTTTAGCACAATTAAAATTAAATGTAGCATAACTATGACTACCCAGAAGCCTTAGACGAAAAGTACATTTGTACCAATGTCCCTTAAAGACTTGAAAGAGAATTTGAAGATCATCAGTACTGACCTAGGCTCAAACCCATCCAACTGTTCCCTGAGCTTTTCTATGCTACATTAGAGACAAGGGCAGAAAGTTGCAGTTTTCAAGGATAGAGGCAAAGATATACCACGGGAGTAGTTGGAAAATCAGAACAAATAACTGTGTTTATTCTTCCCTCTTCCTGAGGGTAATATTCATGCTAGGAGTCTCAATGGATTTTATTTTTGAGTATTTTTTCTTCATGTCCGAAGCTCCTTTCTGCAACCCACTTGCTTAAATTCTGCAAAGAAGTTAATGATGCCTCTAAATATAGAGTAGAGACTTTGCATAAATATATTCAGTGCAATTGTTTTCAAGTGGCTCTGAATATATTTCTCAGGTAAAGCTTATATGTACACTTTGCCAGTATTGAAAAATAAATATTTTTAATAACTGTCTTGAAATTTATTCCAGGTGCATTTACATTTGTGTCTGCTTAAATTTAGGTCTTGCCTTTATGTGTCATCAACAGTAGCAGAAAATATGTTTAAAAAACTATATTTCAAGTACTAAAATTTGATAGAATTTAATTGACAGAACTCATTTAAAATATTTTCATACCAAAACTCGTCGTGACACATAAACACATTCAAAGATATTATTTTTCCATAACTTGTGTTTTTAATATGAAATTAATCATATTATCAATACATATGTAGACAACATTCAGATAAATAAATTTCAATATAAAATTTTTAGAAAATAAGCTAAAAGGCAAATTTATGCAGACTAAATGGAGATATTTAAAGTTAACCAAATTTTTACTTTAAAATATATATAAATAGTTCATTTTATTGCTATATTTTATTTTACTTAAATAACTGCATTTTGAAAAGATATCAATATTATAGAGATAAAAATTACATATATAAGTCTAGATATTGTATATGTGTGTGTGTGTGTGTGTGTCTTCTTGTGTTAATGTATGCTGTTTATTTATTTCAACTAAATTCAAGTTTGTACACCTGGAAAGGATCTCATAAGGCTTAAGAAGCTCATGAATCTCAGGAAAAATATAATGTTCACAAAACTCCTCTTAAAGGACATATTAGCAGAAAGTTCCTGTGAGATGGAGAAGCTTCTCTGGTCAAACTGGCTGCAAGCTGAGAGCCCACAGATGCAGCATGAGCCATCACTTGGACTTTTGGGCTCTTTGGTGATGTGATGATGCTGCAGTTAAGAACGTGGACTTGCTTGAGTAGGTTTCTTTGGTCTGTCTCATCCTAGTGCCCTAAATTAGGAAGACTAGACCCTTGTTAATGACTTCTCAGAAAATGTTGGGGAATAATATATCTTCAGGAAAATGTCTCCGCAGCAACAAAATATATAGAGACAGAATTAATTTGGAAGTTGATACTTCAACTTTTCATACATACTTAAATGTTTCAGGAGGAAATGTTTACAAAGTACAAACTCACTGGTTGATAACTGATCCTCCATCTCAAAGACAAAAGTCTTACACTAAAATGTGTGCAGTTTGGTAAATGAATTTTAAATTATATAAATAAAACTTATTTAGAGATGACAATTTTTATTTACTGGCCAGTGTTGAATCCCCCCTCCTCAATAAACTACAGAAAATTTGAATCTTTCAGAAATATGAAGAAACAATGTAACCAAGGCCAGATAACCCAAATACAATGTTGAAAAGTTGTGAGCCCAAGGTTTGTTTGTCTGTATGGAAAGAATGGAAACTAGAAACATTCATGTCAAATACAAGTTAGAAGGTCTTTGCTTCCTTGTTTGTGGCAAGACTTTGTCATTTGGCCCTAGTATTGAAGGATGGTTCCATGCCTTGAAACTTTAATTGCTGAGATTGCCAGAATGTACCACAATGTATGGTCCCTAATGTTTGTGGTTTTCTATCTTTTCTTCTGAAATGACAAACTAAATAATCATTTCAAAAACTAATCTTACAGGAAAAATTATTAAAGTTTTTATAAGTATCATTAAAATAGTTACTGCTATTTATGTGCATATGGGTATATGCCACATATATCTGGGGACCTGTTAAAGCCCTAGAACTGGGGCTGCAGACTATACTGGGAAATGAACTCATGTCTTGTAGGAAAGCAACTGTTCCTAACCATTGAGACATCTCTCCATATCTCAAGAATCTGTAATTAGGATGAAAGTATTTTCTGTCTTGCATAAAAACAGCTTCTGGGGACAGATTAAATATAAGATTACTGTAATTGTGTTCAAATTAAAATAACATCAAGCATTTTTAAGTTGGTAATAAAATATCTATTTACAGAAAACACAATTTTTATGTGGTCAACATTAATGATTATTGCACCAAGAAAAAAAATTAAGTTATAAATGAACTCAGAAAAAGTTTTGAATACAAAATCAATTTAAAAATCAGCTGACTCTCTGTATGAAAAGAAATGAAAACTCCTCCCAAAAGTGAGATAACAAGTTCAATTTACAGCAGCATTGAAACAAAGAACAAAAAAGAAAGCAAAACAAGCCAGGCGGTGGTGGCGCACGCCTTTAATCCCAGCACTTGGGAGGCAGAGGCAGGCGGATCTCTGTGAGTTCGAGACCAGCCTGGTCTACAAGAGCTAGTTCCAGGACAGGCTCCAAAGCCACAGAGAAACCCTGTCTCAAAAAACCAAAAAAAAAAGAAAGAAAGAAAAACAAACTTAATAATTTTACCCAATAAAGTTGAAAGTTATAAGATTATAAGATACTGGTGAAAACAAGTAAAGAAATAACAAATAACAATAATAAATAAGAAAGCATTTTTCATTTATTGGAAGATCTGAGTTACTTATATTTCAATCAATTCCCATTCAATTTAAGCACTGTATTTTTTTCAAAGACAGGAAAAAAACATTCCCCCGAACATTGATTTAGAATTTTTTTTAATTAAAGATTTCCATCTCTTCCCCCTTCCCTCCCCTCCCTTAGACTTTTAAGACACCATGAACATACAAAACCATGTTTTAAAGGAAAATAGAAGTTGGAGGTCTTACACTTCCTGCTTTCAATACTTTATGCAAATCTGCAAGGAAACAGAACAGGGAGATTATGATAAAAATTAGCCCATCCAGCCTGTGCACAGAATAGAAGATTACAAATGCTGCACGTCAGATACGGTCAAATGATTTTCAATAGGCAGTCAAGACCACTTGGGGAGGAAAGATGGGCTTTCAAACAATGCATCTGGAAAACTGACTGCGAACCTGCAGAAGAAAAATAGTTGGATCTTTATATAATTTTCAAATATTAACACAAATGGGTCCAAGATTAAGCATAAGAAGGAGAACTAAAAATCTTATACAAAATATATAGTTTAAAATCTTAACATTTGACATTTTTCTTTTTATCTTTTTGGATCTGATCCCAAAACAGACAAGAAAAAGTACAAACCATTTGACCAGTGAAGTAACTAAATCTTCTGGTCATTACAAGAAACTGTCAGAAAGTCTTTAAAAGGCATCTCACAAAAAGGATGTATATTTACAAATCATACACTTGATGGGGATTTTCATCCAGAATTATAAAACGATCTGCAGTTTCACAGTGCCAACACAGTTATAAATGGGCTAGAGACCTGAATAGACATCTCTTCAGAGAAAATACTCTGATAACCAATACATCATTCTGACAGCAATGCAATAATGGGCAAAGTTAAGTTCAGGATTTATCCTCAGTGGTATTTGAACACTGGAAAAAAAATCAAGGTTTTCTTTAAATTCTATACTTTATTTCTGTCGCTTGGGACCATCTCATGTGTGCTGGGGAATACTCTAAATGTATTCCAAACCTGTATATTCTAGGAAGGAAGACAGCATCTTTCCTCACATGGGTAGTTAGCAAAAGAATGTGTGACTAAGACGTTAAAGAAATGGAATTTAAAAAGAGTTTTGTACAATCCAATGATGTTGAAGAATAAGAAAAAGATTACATTAACACTTGATGAAATAATAGTTATAAAGTCCCATATAACTAATAATTGTAACTATAAAGAGCCAAATATTTTAAGCAATGAAATAAAATAGAATAAAAAATATATTCATGCTATAAAAAACATTTTAATTGTCTCTGTTTTTCAAGATAACATAACTGCTACTAAAATATGAAATATGAGGCATGAAATGTTCAATTCTATTAATGCAACCAAAATATAACAGCAGAATTACCTGAAAAGAAAGTTACTCACATATCTTATTTTTTCATTCTTTTAGACAAAACAAATAAGCAGCATAATATCTGTAAAATTGAGGGGCAATATCAAGTGGAGATAATTTGTTGATCATGATAATTTAATAATTAAGACAGGTTATGCCATAAAAGTAAGCATGAATTGTTATAGCAAATGCAGTCAATACAACCACTAAACTGACAGAATTTGGGGAAAACATTCAGTTACTATAAAATGTTACATACAAATCAATTTAACTAGGCTGGGAAGAAGAAATTAAATTCCAAGAAATAAAACCATTCATGAAGCCGGGCGGTGGTGGCGCGCGCCTTTAATCCCAGCACTCGGGAGGCAGAGGCAGGCGGATCTCTGTGAGTTCGAGACCAGCCTGGTCTACAAGAGCTAGTTCCAGGACAGGCTCCAAAGCCACAGAGAAACCCTGTCTCGAAAAACCAAAAAAAAAAAAAAAAAAAACCATTCATGAAATTTTGTTCTGTAGAGTTTCTATTGGAAAATTGTTATCCTTGTGGGCCTTCACATGTGATGTGATTTTTTTGCTTTGCTGTTGTCAATACCTTTTCTTTTCCCAAAATTGTTTAATATTTTCACTAAAATATAACATTGGAATTTCTTTCCTCGTTGCTGGTCATGTATGTTTTATAATCTTTATGTTTGTTGTACCTTGGTGGGTGGCTATTTTCATGGATTTCAGACATTTTCGTCTATGGTTTTATTGATATTTTTAAACCTGAGGTATAGAATTATTCTCATTCTTCTATGCTCATATTCATAACTTTGGTGTTTCATAGGTCCCTGTTCAAAGGTTTTGTTGCTGCTGACTTCCAGTAAACGATCTGATTCCTCTACCTTATCTACACTCTTAACATTCTATCATCCAAATAACCCATTCTATTGGCAATGCTTCACACAGAGATGTATATTTAACTAATGGAGGCTTTTATTTCCCATTAATATTTCTATTTATTGTATTCTACTTTCATATTCTGATTTTACTTCCTTATTTCACTCAGTTGTTTATATTTTCTTGGTATTCATTCAGAATTTTGTGCACTCATTTAAAAACTGCTAGAGAATTTTTAAACATAAGCATTCTTGTGAACTCCTTGTCTTGGATTTCATGTAAGTCACTGTCAGTAGTTATTATTATGTGATTTGTAATTTGGTGACTACATCTTGGCTTTTCTGTTCATGCTGTGAATACTTTTATACTGTTATTCTTCTGGAGTTTTGCTTAAAACTTTCTGACACACTTGGATTTTTTAAGCCTTTGTTTTGGTGCTATGTGTCTTGACTTTTCGCAGTCTTGCTTAAACCATAGTCAGTGCAGTGCTTCAGTCTGCTGCTCCGGGAGCAATATCCAGTACATCTGCTATCAACAGCCAGTATTCACAGAGAGTTGTGGGAGAGCTAATACAAGTGATGGGTCCTACTATACCTTAACTTTACCAATCAAGGTATGCAAAATTTATGGTGGGTATGTCAGATGTGTGCACAGTAGCAGAGGTGTTTATACAGAGTAGAAGAGGGTGCTAAGATAATCTGGATTCAGATATCAAGTTATTGAAGGGGCAAAGGAAGTTAGGGACTCCACAGTGCTTCCTCTGCCTGCTGTAGATGTGCTCAGAATATGGAGTGCAAAGCGTGCAGTTGTTCTAGGAAGGCAAGGAGACCTATAAACTGATGCACTAGAAATGTGAGCAGGAGGTAAGATTCCTAGGGAACCTTAAACTTTACAAACATGTGTGGTTGGAGGCCTTTTGTTCATTTCTAGCTACCCAGACTTGAAAAAAACCACATAGAAACTTTATTAATTAAATCACTGCTTGGTCCATTAGCTCTAGCTTCTTATTGGCTAACTCTTACATCCTAAACTAGCTCATTACCATTAATCTGTGTATCACCACGTGGCTGTGGCTTACCAGCAAGATTCCATCCAGTGTCTGTCTCTGTTGGGGCTGGATGACTTCTCTTAACTTTCTCTTCTTTCTCCCAGCATTCAGTTTAGTTTTCCCTGCCTACCTCTATTCTGCTCTGTGCAAGACCATAACAGTTTATTTATTAAACAATGGTATTCTCAGCATACAGGGGGAAAATCCCACATCAAACAAGTATTCACAGTATTGGGAAAGAATATACACCAAGTAAAGGGTCTCAGGAACTTTTACCTGTATTAATGATCACAAATATGTTTAACCTCCAGATAACAGAATTCAATAAAAGCTTGAAGTACAGAAACAATAAAATAAATATTACTGAAAATAAAATAAATATACTGTTCTTTCTAATAGTTTGAATGAAAAAAAATACCATACTATTCTGCTCACTACAGTTGATTTTTGAAGTTATTTTGTATACCAACCACAGTTCCTGTTCTTTCCCCTCCTTCTAATACCCCCATCTTCCCTCCCATCCATCCTCCCATTTATTCCTCTGAAAGGGTAAGGCCTCTCATAGGGAATCAATAAAGTCTGGCATATCAAGTTGAAGCAGGACCAAGCCCCTTCCTTTGTATCTCTGTGTCTTTGTCTATGTTGGGAACATAACAACTGTAGGTTCTCACTACAGTTGTTATGTTCCCAACATAGACAGAGATACAAAAATTGGGGGAAAAGCATACACACAGGAAAGGAGAGAGAACGAGATACAGACAGACAGATCAAGGGTATGTGGTTAGAACTGATAGGTTTCATTATATAGTTGCTAGGCAACTGACCAGTAAAATGACAATGAAATTCCTCATGTGCATAGGTTATTGAGTGTGACTATTCTTAAACTAGTGCAGCAATGTATTTACAGAAACATAAAAGAAATAAGGAACCAATAATCATCAAATGCTAAGTTGAGGATACTGACCTTTCAAGAGCTAATTGTTGTAGCAGGAACATCAGAGAATAATCATGTCTCTTTCTTATTTCATTTGAGAGCCTTCACACTTCATAGGTTCTTCACAAATGCTCTACCACTGAACTATAGGCTTTGCCCCAAGTAAGAAGGATTCAAAACATATCTAATAGGGATAAATTATTTGAAGGATGAGAAAAATCTTTTTTTTTTCAAGTTTCAATTTGTGTACTCAGGCACTTTGTACAATGTCAAATTAAAAATAACTCATTTCTCATTTAAATGACTTAAATTTCATTTACTATAGAATTCCTTGAGGGCATAACTAATAGTTCATGAGGAAATGAAATACTAATTATTAGTATTTCAGTTGCATTGCTTGGGCTTTAAATAATCATTGAATATTTTCAGTAAGCAGATAGAATTATATTTTTGGTAATTACATGATCTAGTAGAGAAAACAAATCCACACTCTTATTAAAGAGGATAATAAAGCAAAACATAAGGGAACTCCCCGATTGTTCATTAGGAATTAAATATAAATGTAGATTCAGAAAGAAAATCTTACCTGTATTCATTAGTAATTTTCATGCAAGAAGGAGAAGGAAACTTGGTAGGACACATTATGCAAGAGTTTGGAGAAAAATATTAATAGTTTAAATATATGGCTTGAGAAAAAACACTCAAAGTCTAGTGGCGTTATTTTCTACCCTGTTATAAATTTTAAATAGTCACAGATGGTGACCCATTACAAATTTACAACAGCCTGAAATTAAATAGCTGACTATTGGCAAAAGACTATAAATGTAACTATTTGATTATGTTTTTATTTTACCCCAGATCATCACATATACATGTTAGGTATATAACACATAATAAAGTGGAGGGAACAGAAATGCTTGCCCTCTATTCTCTTCTGCTCAAAAAGTATGTGGGGCAGGGTTATATGTCTATCATTCAGTGATGGCTCAAGGTCAAATTCTATACTATTGTCAGATCCAAATATTGCTTCATAGAACATGTCAACAAAAGTTAAGAGTAATTGGAAAAGCATTTTTATATGAAGTTTATTGAACATCCCTTATAAAAGAGTTTCTAAAAATTTACTCAATAAAAGACTAAATTAATTATGAATTTTTTTCTATAAGCTCACTATAATATCTGGAGATCACAAATAAGCATCTCATTTTTTTGTTTTAATTCACATGAAAGATAAAACTTGATTTATTTAAAAATATAAAGCTAGCTGGATGTGTGTGTTGTATGTGTGTGCATATGTTTGTGTGCATGCGTGCGTGCGTGCGTGCGTGCGTGCGTGTGTGTGTGTGTGTGTGTGTGTGTGTGTGTGTGTGTATGTAGAAGCCAGAGGAATGTTTGCATTCCTTAAGCTGAATTTACATGCAATTGTGAGCTGCCTGACTTGGGTCTTGGAACCAATACCTGTTCATTTATGTGTGGCTTTACTTTTTTATATAAATTATTATATACTCAATCATTTTCTGTTCTGTCATTAAAAATTTACTGGGACTGGAGAGATGGATGGTTCAGTAGCTACGAGAGGACTGCTCTTACAGAGGATCCAGGTTAATTTTCTCAGCACCCACATGGCAACTAAGATCCCTTTGTAACACCGGTTTCAGGAGACCTCATGCCCTCTTCTGGTCTATGCCATATTGTACAGAGGTGGTGCAGTAGATACTAGCATGGAAACATTTACACATAAATATTTGTTAAATATTTGAAAAATATTTCTCATCTAGAGAAAGGAAATGTAATATATTGCATTGGAATTAAGTCAAAACAATGTTGACTTGTGACCTAGAGTCAAAAGAAATTGATAGGATGAGGCAAGAAAGAAAATACTTCTCTGCGGATATGACTTATGGTCAACAGATCAGCATCTGCTTATTTCTTCTTGGGAAAATATTAATAATGCTAGTGTTTATTTGTGGTTTCTTTATAGTTACTAGTGTCCTTACACCATTTGTTTGGCCTTATGACATCTTGAGAGCTAAGAAACTTCCTCATATAAATCATAAAATTTGTTCTTAGTTTTAAACTACTCAACTATTTATAAAATTAGATATTTCTGAGTTACTTCATTGAAGCTATACAGTTAAAATTCTAATAATATAAACACAGCTGTTTCTTTTATCTTTTCTTATGCTGGTATAGTAGTTATCTGGCAAGCTTGGTAGCAAGTCCTCTTTAGAAATAAACACCTGGAGGTGGGACTTGTGACTATCGAAACTGAGATAATATATTTCTGAGCTCTAGTCAACTAAAACACTCACTCTCAAGCCCCTTTTTCATAATGTGTGTGTGGTACATGGGTATGTGAACACATGTGTTCACAGGTGATTTCCCATGCAGGAATATACAGAGGACAAAGATGGGTTAGGTATTTTTCCCTGTTACTCTCTTCCTTATTCCATGATATAGTGTTTCTTCTGGTGACTACTTATTTTTCAGGGTGAAATGGACAGCTAGTAAGATTTTAGCATCTTTTTGTCTCCATTTTCAATGTTGGACTCCAAAGATGTACAACCATAGCAAAATTTTCTTATGCGTTGGATATTTGAACTCTCAACCCATGAATCATTGCTTTAGCAACAGTAACCTTTTGTCATCCCAATGGCAATGTATTAATAACTTTTTTTTACTTCCGTGATCAAATACCTGAAAAAAAATCTAAGATGTGGAGAGATTTGTTTGGGATCATGATTTAAATGGCTTCAGCTAATTGTTGTTGGACACCAGGCTCTTGAGCATCTTATTAAGGTAGTGGAAATGTGGTGGCTAATGACTGTTCACATCAGTTCAAACAAGAAACCAGTAAGGGCTATGGGGACACTGTGGTTTTCTTCTATTTTGTTTTAATTCTATGCAGACCAATAACCCCTTGGCATGATGCCTCTCAAATTTGTGGTAGGTTTTATCATCAATCACTTTAAAAATGTTCTTGTTGACACATCCCAGAAGTGTTGTAGAATATTAGCATAAGATGTGTTACATTTGTTTATGCTGTGGAATATTTGCTTAAAGATGTAAAGATGTGTTGCATTTGTTTAGTTCTATGAAGGTGTGTTGCTTTGCCTGTCTGGAACACTTGATTGGTCTAATAAAAAGCTGAATAGCTAATAGTTAGGGGGGGAAGAAAAATAGGTGGTGCGTGCAGGCAGAGAGAAAATATAGGAGAAAGGGGGAGATTAAAGAGTAAAAGGAGAAGAAGAGAAGGACTCCAGGGTTCAACCACCCAGCTACACAGCAAGCCATGTAGTAAGAAGTAAAGAATGATATATAGAAAGGTTAAATCACAGAGACAAAAGATAGAGGGGTTAATTAAATTTAAGAAAAGCTGGCAAGAAACAAATCAAGCTAAGGCCAGGCATTCATAGGAAAGAATAATTCTCCATGTGATTTATTTGACAGCTGTGTAGTGGGCCCCATAAAGCATAAAGAATAAAAAAAAACAAATATACAGAAGTGTCGCAATCTCCTACTTGATTTTATTTTATTTTTTTGTGTTTTTTTCCAGTTTATTATTTTTTATTAAAAATTGCCATCTCCTCCCCTCCTCCTCCCCCTTCCCTCCCCTCTCCTCCCCCTATACCCCCACTCCCTCCCTCTCCAGGCCAAAGAGCCATCAGGGTTCTCTACACTATGTTGAGTCCAAGGTCCTCCCAACTCCCTCCAGGTCCAGGAAGGTGAGCAACCAAACTGACAAGGCTCACACAGAGCCCGTCCATGTCGTAGAGACCAAGCCCTGGGTCCTACTTGATTTTAAACCTACTCAAACTAACAATGGAGAATATCTATCACTGTTAATGCAGGGTATCCAGAAGTTTTAAGACTGTTAATCTCAGATTAACCTGAATAAATGCATATGATAAAACTCTATTATTATTAACACTTAGGTCAAATATTTTAAAGGTGGCACGTATCATATGAATTTAATGTAAAAAAACATACAGAGAAACAATTTCCAAGGGATATAAGCATTCCCATTGACCCTTAATGAAGAAGAAGTAAAAATTAGTAACAACACAAAGTATAAGCAAATCAAATCCATTATCAAAATGTCATTGTTATATTTTTGAGAGTTCATTTTAAAAACATATTTATTTAGTCTTTATGCAATTCCTAAATAAAATTAATCAAATTATATGGAACTCAATTAATGTTATAAATTAATATTCTAATGTTCAAAGTTGACAAAAATCATATTTAAAACTTTCCCCTACATATGCTGACACAGAATTATGAAATCAATCTAAATTAATTTTTTATATCCTGGATGCTTAAATTGTCTCCAGTAAAAATAGAAAATGTGTTCTAGTTGACTAAATTTATATCACAAAATTAGATGCCACTCAGTGAACTCACCAGATTAATGGAGGAAAGATTATTGTCATAATGATTAGTCAGTAACTAACTATAGGTATAAGACAATAGAAAGACATCTACAAAAAGGAAACATAACGTTAATGAGTCACTTTGTCTGACCTTCTGACAGCTGTCAAGAGCTAGTGGAAAATATCTAACTGAACTATATTGTGATATGCATTGGTGAAAAGGATGGAAAAATCACTCCAATGTGGAAAGGTGTTGAAGTAGGTATGACTATTTCCATAATTTTTCAATATTTAAAAAATGGAGTTTTTTAGTTACATTTTTAGGTGTGATAAAAAAAAAACATGATCATAAAGTACTTAAGTAAGGGATTTTATTTTAGCTTATATTTCAGAGAGAGTGAGTCCATCATACTGTGTTGTAGGAGGCTGCTTGTTACTTCCCGGCTGCTCATACCCGAAATAACCACACAGAAACTATATTAATTAAATCACTTCTTGGCCCATTAGCTCTATTTTTTATTGGCTCTTACATCTTAATTTAACTCATTTTGAGTAATCTGTGTATTGCCACGTGACTGTGGCTTACCGGGTAAAGTTCCTTCTAGCTCTCCCAGGGCTACAAGGCTCCTGACTCTGCCTTCTTCCTCCCAGCATTCAATTTAGTTTTCCCAACCTAGCTCTGTTCTACCCTATCATAGGCCCAAAATAGCTTCTTTATTAACCAATGTTATTCACAGCATGTAGAGGGGAATCCTACATCACTGTTGGGAAGGCAGGACATGGCAAAAGAAGTGGGAAACTGACATATTTTATCCATACCTAAGCAGAAGAGAGATCAGAAAGTGGGTCAATAATATAAATCTTCAAATAGTGGCATACTTCCTCTATCAAGGCTCCACTTTCTGAGCTCCGTATCTTCCCTAAACAGCATCACTGATTAGGGATCAAGTGTTCAAATACACAAAACTATGGGGGACAATTTTTGTTCAAACCACTGCAGACATTAAAAATGAATCAAAGCACCAATAACAAAACTATGATATTTACGAGTAATTTTATTTAACCTTGTCTGATGTTTATCAACTGTTCATAGATTGTAGGTAACTGAAGAAAGTTGTAACATATAAATTATTGAAAATAATAGAAAAATTATTCTGATATGTTGAGCTGTTATAAGCTCTACATGTTGAAGTGTATAAGGTACTTTCTGTGATTTTGAAATACGTACTTGAAGGTTTTTCTCATTAAATAAATGGCATAAATGGACAATTGTTCATAACTTGTCTACAAGCATGGCAATGTTCATAAAGCCATTATCACCTGCTTGTGCTCCATTACTATCATAATTGCCAAATGTCTTATAAAGATTAATGAATGACAGGTAATCAAGAAATAAAAAGCTTATCTTTAAGAGATATTTCTATATTCTGAGTTTACCTTGACGTGCAGAATTTGACAGTTTTCCTAGATGGAATCAATAATGAGCAGTTTAAGGTTTTGTCCTATGTATCTCAGTGATTCACCTGTGTCTGTGTTATGGTATGCTATGCTTTGAATGTTTATGCATGATGTTATATTATCCTTGATATTCAAAAGTATCCAAAGACAAATAAGATATTAATCTTTATAATACTCTTATGAATTGACCATGTCAGGGAGACAGAGAGATACCCATGCAAAACAATTTATGATAAAAGGCAGTTTTTACTCTCTATAATAAAATATATAGAGATTTAGGTGTGAGTAGGTATGGATCTCCTAGAAGCTTCCAAACTTGAAATCCCAGGTACAATATATGGTGGGATTGAAAGCTTCCCTGACTACCTTACTGACTGGCAACAAATTTATTTAGAGATTACTTACTTCAATCACAATTTTAATGGTTTTACTCTACCATGCAGAGAAGACTGTGTCAGAGCATAGTCTCCCCATAGAAAGAGAACAAAGTCCTAACAGGATGTTCCTAGTGAGCCACTTCCTCCAAACAGCTTCACTCTCCATAGCACCACCACCCACCTATAATGTAATTCAATTTTTATTCCATCGACATAAGTATTATTTGTTAAGTAGGATTTCTTGTCCTCATCATTTCTGAAAGTGCCTTTCCCTCATAGACACAACCAGAAGTATGTTTGACTTCTTTCCTAACGGCTTCTAAATCTAATAACATTCAAATGCAGATTGCGAACCACAAATATACATGACTGGAAAACAAAGTCTTGAGGTTTTTGGTTATTTTCTTTTCATGTCCAAAACTGCTTTAATGGTTTAAACTATATTAGACAACTACTTCGTTGCTTTTGCTTCAGCTCTGTCTTAAATCAGTTTTGGTTTTGTAGCAGATACCACTACATTGGGTAATTTCAAATTCATTTCGTGTATTGAAATATCGGGGATATAACACAATATCAAGGCAGCAGAAAAGACTCTGTTTAGTGATTTCTCTGCCGTTTTCAAAAATGGGTCCTTGAGTGGTGACTTCTCCAGAGGGAAGAAGATGCCAACTGTATACTGACTCTTTCACTCCCTTTTCATTTCAGTATCTACATACATGGCGCCCTCATGAACTATGGACTTTCTTTGAGGATTCACTTTCCAAGGCCTCTGAATTAAGGACTCTACAGTAATTTTGGAGAAGGTATTCATATCATGGCAGTACATGCCTTTCATTTGACCATCCAGTATCATGATTTCATAATTCTTAAAAGACTCATGTATCCATTCCTTAATTCTAGGTGTTGGGAATGTCATATATTGTGGATAGGGTGCCCCATTCAATAAGCAGATGCCATAGGAGTAGGTCATGTTTGGGATTCGGTCAGCATGATAAATAACCAGGCCATCTCAAGAATAACAATTGTATTTTAATGGTTATAAGGGGAAAACTCATGCTACAAGAGTGGGAGGTCTGACTTCCTATATGTCCGGCGGGCACCGTGCAGAGAGAGCACATCTGGGTCCTCCCAGTTTTTCTTCCTGGGGTCCAGGTCGCCATGCCTTAATTAGATGTGATTGGTTGGCAGAGTTTCCCCATCAAGGTCACTTACATAATTCTCTTATGCCATGTTTTAAATGACTGTAAATGATTACTATCTCCCTACAAAACAAATATTGGGTTCTGTAAGATCAGAGAGAGAATGTTGTGTGAAGGAATGACCAAAAATCCAAACTTGTAACCTAAGGCCAACTTTGAAGAACAAAACAGCGATGTGTAAGCCAGTATGATCTTTACTGCAGGCTGTGTGGACACAAGCTAAGCCTGCTATCCTGCTTTAGAGCTCAAGAGACTTGCAGCATCTATCCACTTTGAGACTTAAAACACCAGTATATTTGGGAAGGTAAAGACAGGACAAGGATAATAACGGAAAGGACAGGGGATAAATAAACTTTGAGACATCCCCTAGTCCAGATGAACATGAATCTATTTCCTGCTTGCTAACCCTATCTGTGGCAATGTGTTTGAGAAGCAGTATCAAATCATTATGCCTCGAGTAGACACACAACTATTTGGAACAAATGCTTGATTTATTAACACCGGAGATATTTGCCTTAACACTACTGTAAGGTTACTTACTTGTTTTTAAATACAAAGCCAAAATCTCAATGATCCCGGAAAAGGTAACATATCATTGTCCAGAATTTGGTTGTGAGTGGACTGGTGTGTAGATCTGTGCAAGGGAAGGGTACTGTGGGAGAGATGAATGTGGGAGATGAAGAAGCAGCCACATGACAGAAGTATGAGGGAATGAATGAATGAGATAGTATGTAAATAGTGAGCAAATGATGTAAATGAAGTGTGCTTGTATGTTCACACACGAGACAGAGAGAGAGAGAGAGAGAGAGAGAGAGAGTGAGAGAAAGAGAGAGAGAGAGAGAGCACTGTGTGAAAGAGCTGCTGCTACACAGAGGAGCTGTGCCTAGGAACTGTGTAAAGTGCTGTATGGTGAGAGAGCTGTGCAAAAGAGGAGCACATCCGCGGCTGTGTGGGGATTTGTGACTCTGTGGAGGCAAGGGAAATGAGAATGTATAGAAAAGAGATGTAGAAGAGAAATGAGTGTAAAAGGAAGATGTGTAGCCATGTGAAAACTGATGTAACTGTGTATAGAGATGCACGGCTGTGTAGGAGAGAGGTATATGTAAAGAGGGATATGCAGCTGTGTGTGACGAATGTAGCTGTATGAGGAGCATTTATCATGAGCTATTGTGGGCCATGACACAATTACAGCCTATAGCAACTGATAATTCAGATGTCAACCCACCTGAGAAATTATTCTCAGATGGAGGAGCCCTGCTGGCAAAGCTGGCAGGGCCACTGACTCTGAAAACTGTTGCTTTCATCTGAAATTTTGCTTGTGCAGTAATAGCTATGATATCTTCCCATTATCGTATATTTTCATGTAATATATAAATGGAATCTGATGATTGCATCTCAATTTTATAGGCACACATATTTGTGGATAGTCAAAAGAATGTCTTCCCTTTACACTATGTTCACCACATTATGATGAGAAACTTAGAAGCCTGTTCTCTATCATTAGCCTTCCTGACAGAGCAAGTTCAAGTTGACAAACATGTCCTTCTGGACATATTACAAACGGAACTTTTACAGATTTTTACTTATGAAATTATAGGTTTTAGCCTTGTTGGAGCTAAACCTTCAGAGGACTTACAACGAATTAGGGTGGTATTGCAGGGGTCTGTCCTTGTTCTATCTTAGTCCTTCAAGAAACCAATAGCATCTAACTGGCTAACTAAGTTCATATATTATTAATCACAATTAAGAAATATATAATAATGTATGTATTCTTTGCCTTTTCCTTAGATCTCTCAATGGTTTAGTATATTTCCATTTGTAAAAGCCCCTTTAAAAGATGTCCAGGACTTCTTCATGGCTGTAGCTTTGGTTAACTACAAACCAACTGATAAATTTTGCTACATATATTCAAAGAATACCTGTTTCCCTGATAATTAGCCTTGTAACAAGTTCTTTTATTACTAACAAGTTGCTAATGAATAGAGGTATATATGTTTGGTATTTTATAATGTCAAGAAGAATAAGAATATAGAGATAGAAACAAGATGGAGAAGATAAAAGACTGAGAATATGAAAGATTGGAAGAATATAGAATGAAGAGAAAGAAGATTGTATAAGAAATAAGAATAATAGAATTGGAACAGAAAATTAGAGCAAAGAAATTATAAACAATTAGGAAAAAAGAATTAGAGTAGAGGAAGTATAATAAGGAAAGAAAAAATAAGGAACACAATAGAAAGAAGGCATGAGAGAAGATTCTTCTTCTATAGCCATCAGACATTAGTCCCTATGCTGAGTGTGGTGGCTCCTTTTGAACCCTGTTTAAAAACTTTTAAGCAGGCCCTTTAAAGTTTTTAGTATAGCTGTGTGGAGATAGAGGGACTCTCAGAGAGGACTATTTAAGATGAAGTAAAAGAGAAAGTTACCACCAGAAAGAGTGTACTCCCTTATTTACCCTTAAGAGAGGAAGTCAAACCCTCATTGCCCTTGTAGACTTTTTGCACACTGTGGTGCTGACTGGAGGCTAGCCCCGTAGTGAGCAATACCCTCGCCACTTACTGAAGTTCGGAAACTTAGTCCAGGATCAAGATAATGGGAAAGCTGATCCATACCCTCACCCATTGCAGCCTTGAGAGAGGGGACTTGCACTTCCTCTGGGCAGCACCATAGAGCTGACAGTGTTGACCTTTTAACAGGGGTGCTGGTATAGGAGTTCCTTCTGTATGTGTTTTGCTTTTATTGGTTAATAAATAGAAACTGTTTTGGCCTGTGATCGGGTAAAATAGAGCTACCTGGGAAAAACTAAACTGAATGCTGGGAGAAAGATGGTGGAGTCAGAGAGAAGCCATGAAGCCAACAGAGGAGAAAGGCAGAAGCAGTCAGCAGGAACCTTTCTGGTAAAATATAAAGTAATAGAAATGGGTTAATTTAAGATATAAGAGTGAGCTAAAATATGCATAAACTAATAGGCCAAGCAATGTTATAGATAATATAGTTTCTGTGTGATTATTTTGGGTCTGGGCACCCGGGAACAAAGAAGCGGCCTCCTACAACAGGATGCAGTGTGCCATATGGTGGAGTGGGTGAGATAGAGATGCCCTATCCCATACTCTGCCCCTTGGAGACTGTGTCAGTTGAGAAAGCTGGCTCTGAGGTCATGAGAGTGGGAGAGTTAGCCCTCAACTTCTCAAACTACAGCACTTTGCCTGAGCAAAACTGTGGCCCTAATGGTGTGGGTTTGGGTGACCCAGCCCTGAGGGCATGGTATCAAGATAACTGGTTGAGTTCCTTGCTGTTTGCTATAGTGGGTGAGTTAGTTGGAAAAATGTTGGAGAGCTTGTCATGGTGGTGCTGATGAGAGACAGCTAGGAGGCTGACCAATACAGCTGTCACCTGGGCCCAGAACTGGAGCTTTGGAACTCCAACATCCACCCCTTATATGAACTGTTGGAGCATGTGAAGGCATCAGACCTGTAGATTCAAAGCTGAAGGATCCCCATGACACAAGGCAACAACAGGATATCCTAGAGGACTCTAAGTGAGGGCCTAGCATACTGTAGCAGAAACTAGAGGCCTCGAATCAGACAAATGACTCTTCATGACAAACACTCAACAAGTAAACATGTGTGAACTAAAGGGTTTACTGTGTAACTCACTCTGTAACACTGCAGATTCCATGCTGAGACTTTACTATTTCTCTTTTGTTTATTTTTTGTATGCTAGTTTGGTTTTATTTGTTTTTAGTTTTCCTTTTAAATTTTTTTGTATTAAAAATTTCCATCTCCTCCCCTCCGCCTCCCCTTTCCCTCCCCTCCCTTCCACCCATACCCTCCACTCCCTCTCTCTCCAGGCCAAAGAGCAATCAGGGTTCCCTTAACTATGCTAAGTCCAAGGTCCTCCCCACTCCCCCTAAGTCAAGGAAGGTGAGCAACCAAACTGACAAGCCTCACAGTGAGCCCATCCAGGCTGTAGAGTCCAAGCCCATCACCATTGTCCTTGGTTTCTCAGTCCTTCTCCACCATCAGCCACATTCAGAGAGTCCGGTTTGGTCCCCTGTTCCATCAGTCCCATTCCAACTGGACTTGGTGATCTCCCATTAGTTCTGTCCAACCGTCTCAATGGGTGAATGCACCCCTCATGGTCCTGACTTCCTTGCTCATGATTTCCCTCCTTTAGCTCCTCATCAGGACCTTGGGAGCTCAGTCTGGTGCTCCAATGTGAGGCTCTGTCATTTTCTCCATCCATCGTCAGGTGAAGGTTCTATGGTTATATACAACATATTCATGAGTATGGCAATAGGATCTGGACATTTCTGGCTCCCTCTCCTCAGCTGTCCAAGGAACTAGTTGGGGGCATCTTCCTGGACACCTGGGAACCCCTCTAGAGTCAAGTCTCTGCCAACCCTAGAATGGCTCCCTTAATTAAGATATATAATTCCCTGTTCCCACATCCACCCTTCCTATATCCCAACCATCCTATTCCTCCAAGCTCTCCCCCATCCTCCACTTCACACTTTTCTCTCCCCTTCCCCCATCCCCTATCCCACCCCACCCCTAAGTTCCCATTTTTTTTTTGCCTAGCAATCTTGTCTACTTCCAATATCCAGGAGGATAACTATATATTTTTGGATTCACCTTCTTATTTAGCTTCTCTAGGATCACGAATTATAGGCTCGATGTCCTTTATTTATGGCTAGAAACCAGTTATGAGTGAGTACATCCCATGTTCATCTTTTGGGGCCTGGGTTACCTCACTCAGGATGGTGTTTTCTATTTCCATCCATTTGCATGCAAAATTCAAGATGTCGTTGTGTTTTACCGCTGAGTAGTACTCTAATATGTATATATTCCACAGTTTCTTCATCCATTCTTCCACTGAAGGGCATTTTATTTATTTCATTTTTACTTTTGGGAAGAGGTTGAAAGGGCAGAGGGTATATATGAAAGAACAAGGAGATAAATGGGATCTGGATACATGGGGTGAAATCTCTAAAGAATCAATAAAACGTCTAAAAAGAAACAAATTCACCTTTCTAGGTCTGTGTTACCTCAGTCATGATTTTTTTTCTAGTTCCATCCATTTGCATGCAAATTTCAAGATTTCATTGTTTTTTTTTTTTTTTACCACTGAGTAGTACTCAAGTATGTAAATATGTCACATTTTCTTTATCATCTATTCTTCGGTTCAGGGGCATCTAAGTTGTTTCCAGGTTCTGGCTGCTATTGATATAGTTGAACAAAAGTCCTTGTTGTATGATTGAGCATCTTTTAGGTATATGTCCAAGAATATTGTTAGGTCCTGAGGTAAGCTGATACCCAATTTTATGAGAAACCACCATACTGATTTCCAGAGTGATTATACTCGTTAGTGGTAAGTACTCACTCATTAGCGGATACTAGCTGTAAAGCAAAGGATATTGAGCATATAGTTAATGACCCTAGAGAAGCTAAGTAACAAGGTTAACCCTGGGACAATCATTCATATATCCACCTGAAAAAAGGAAATAGACAAGATCACTAGACAAAATTGGGAGCATGGGGGTTGGGAGAGTAGGGAGGGCAGAAGGGGAACATGAGGAGAGAAGGGGAGGGAGGAGAGAACTTGAGGGAATGGGATAGTCAAGATAGAGGAAGGAAAGAAATGAGAACAAAGAAAGATATTTTGATTGTGGGAGCCATTATGGGGTTAGCAACAAACTAGCACTAGAGAAATTCCCAGGAATCCACAAGGATGACCCCAGCTAAGACCCTAAGCAATAGAGAAGAGAGGGGGCACCTGAACTGGCCTTGCCCTGTATTCAGATTAATAAATATCTTAAATGTCACCATAGAACCTTCATCCAACAACTGACGAAAACAGAGGCAGAGACCTGCAGTGGAGCACTGGGTTGAGCTCCCAAAGTCCGACTGAAGAGTGGGAGGAGTGAGAGTATGAGCAAAGAGGTTAAGATCATGTTGGGGACACCCACTGAAATAGTTTACCAGAGCTAATGGAAACTCACCAACACCAGCCAGACAGGGACGGAACCATCATATGTCCTAACTAGTCCCTCTGAATGTGGGTGACAGTTGTTTGGCTGGAGCAGACTGTAGGGCCCCTGGCAGTGGCACCAGGATTTATCCCTATTGCTTGTACCAGCTTTTTGGGATCCTATTTTTTTTTTTTTTTTGGATGGATACCTGGATCAGCCTAGATATAGTAGGGAGAGCCTTGGAACTTCCTCAAAGCAATGTGCCTTACCCTTTTTGAGGAGTGGACAGTGGTGGGTGGGGTGGTAGATGGGAGGAATGGGAGTAGGGGAGGAAGTAGGAACTAAGATTGGTTTGTAAAATAAGTAAAGAAAATTGTTTTCTTTTTCTTTTTTTTTTTATTTTTTTTTATTTTTTTTATATTTAAAAATTTCCATCTCCTTCCCTCCTCCTCCCCCCTCCCTCCCCTCCTTCTCCCCCTTCTCTCCCCTCCTTCTCCCCCTTCCTTCCCCTCCCCTCCACCCATACCTCCCCTCCCTCCCTCTCAAGGCCAAGGAGCCATCAGGGTTCCCCACTCTATGCTAAGACCAAGGTCCTCCCACCTCCCCCCAGGTCCAGGAAGGTGATCGACCAAGCTGAGAAGGCTCCCACAGAGCCCGTCCATGAAGAACAATCAGAGCCCAGAGCCATTGTCCTTTGCTTCTCAGTCAGCCCCCGCTGTTGGCCACACTCAGAGAGACGGGTTTGGTCGCATGATCCATCAGTCCCATTCCAACTGGAGTTGGTGATCTCCCATTAGTTCTGTCCCACCGTTTCCATGAGTGAACGCACCCCTCTCGTTCCTGACTTTCTCCCTCATGTTCTCGCTCCTTCTGCTCCTCATCGGGACCTTGGGAGCTCAGTCCAGTGCTCCAATGTGGGGCTCAGTCATCTTCCCCATCTGTCGCCAGCTGGAGGTTCCCTCACGGTCCTGACTTTCTTTCTCATGTTCTCTCTCCTTCTGCTCCTCATCAGGACCTTGGGAGCTCAGTCCGGTGCTCCAAGGTGGGGCTCTGTCATTTTCTTCATCTATCGTCAGGTGGAGATTCTTCTTATTATCTTCTCAAGGATCCCAATTTAAAAAATTAATATAAAAGTAAGTGAATTCACTTATCAGCAAATTGTCAGTAGTTTTATAATCCACTTCTATTTCTTGGAGGAACTATGTTGAAGGCTTTGATCCAGTCCTTTCATTCAAATGCAAATCATGTCAGAATGGAAGCATCATGAACAAAACTCTTTAAATAAAATCTATACATACACTGCTTGTCTTAAGGAAAAGTTACCACAGAAAGTGATTCTTCATAGTTTATTCACGTTAATTGATTCCTAAGGCATATTCATAGACTTTGTGAAGGTAGTATATTATAAATGACATTATAAAAGTTAATATTTGCTATAGAGAAAAATTTTTCCAGAAGATATTGTAATTCTACAAATGAAAACTTTTTTATTGTATATTATAACTTTTGTGTTTTGAAACATGAAGTTCAGACTGGTCTCAATCTTGCTGTTTGTCAGGGGTGGCCTTGAGTTCCCGATCCAAGTACTGGGATGACAAGAGCATTACCACATCCGGTTCTAACAGATGCTCTTGGTGGTGAGTGGATACCTTTTGGGTTGTTTTCTGTTATGAGACAGGGTGTCTACAGAGCAATGATTGTCCTGGAACTCTTTATCAAGACCAGGCTCGCTTCCAACTCCCAGAAATCTGCCTGCCTCAACCTTCTGAATGTCAGGATTAAAGACTCTCATCTCCATGCCCAAATGGTACATTTATTAAAATATAACCAAATGTTATATGAGGTGTTTAAATGCTAGAACACCTACATTTTCTGAAATAGAACTGGGGAAGAGGCTTCTACTATCAAATACTATGCCTGTCAACACTCCAATTCTGTGGTGCCCACCATCTGGGACTTCCAGTTTCAACTGGCTGACCTTAATAGAATAATCTTTGAACATAACTTTTTAGTTAATCTAATGACTTCTTCACATGAAATTGTTTTTTTTTCAAAATTATTGTTGTTTTAGAAAGATGACTGCTAGTTTGTAATCATTACATTCATTGATATCTATACAATGTTAAAAATTTAGAAGATTTAAAAATGAATTGTGCATTTTTTTTCTGAAATTTTACCCCACAGGAAGTTGTCCTTTTAAGTCTTTACTCATTATCACTTTGAAGCATAAAATTAAAAAATTAAAATGAGAATACCAGGTTTCATTGTGACATTTCATATATATTTATTTGAAACATATTACCCATTACCCCTCTTTATTCCCCCTTCCCATGGTGGGTCCTTCAGCCGTTCATCCTTCAAACAACCCAGCCTTTACTTTTAATTATCATATATGTGGTGTAGGAGTTCCTTCTGTTTGTGTATTGTTTTCATTGGTTAATGAATAAAGAAAATGCCTTGGTCTAGCTGATAGGACAGAACTTAGGTAGGCAGAGAAAACAGAACTGAATGCTGGGAGGAAGAAGGGCAGAGTCAAGAGAGAAGCCATGGATCCCCCGCCAGACTCCAGTTAGAATCTCCAGTAATCCATTGCCACATGGCGATACACAGGTTAATGGAGATGGGTTAAGCTAATATGTAAGAGTTAGCCAATAAGAAGTTAGAGCTAATGGCCAAGCAGTGATTTAATGAATACAGTTTCTATGTGGTTATTTCAGGGCTAAGCAAACCGGGGAGCTGGGACAAACAAGTATCTCCTTCCTTTGCAAAATATGTGAGAGCAAATATATAAATGTATTATTATCTCTCCCCATTATGCCCCCTGTAGATTCTATATATGAAAGAACACATTCAATAAGTTTGTTGAGTCTTATTTCACTTAAGATTTGCTCACCAAATGCCATCCCTTTTCTGCAATAGACATACTTTCATATTATTTACTGTAGAACAAATTTCCATGATGCACATAGAACACATTTTCTTTGCCTATTAATCTATTCCAGAATATCCAGATTGTTCCATACCTTGGAGACTGTGACTTAATACATTTTATCCTCTGTAGGTCTTTGGAAGTATTCCCTCCATTCTGAACTAGGCTCTTAATTTTAATAGTAGATAACATTTTCAAGCATTGCTGCAGCGAAACTGTGAAGGGTTTATTGTTGAAATCCTTTTTTCCCCACTGTATATTCAGGGGGTTATAAAAGTTATAAGCTAACTTGTTCATTACAAATAATACTTTGAATATATCAGCTATTGCTCTAAGCAATTCATTAGTTATGAAGGTCAAATCCATTATACATTTTGAAAGTTTAATATCTACTGATAATTTGTTGTTTTTCAGACATTTGGAAGATTAATGTGGGTTTTATAATCTACTTAGAAATTCTTCCCAGACTCTATGATTAAGTGACACATGAAATATTATATTAAGAAGTGAGATATAACTACTTAAAAATAAAGAAATTCATTTTTATTTCATATATAATTCTTTTATAACCAATTGAGTGAAATGTTTAATAAATTACAGTTCTTAAACATTTATGAAAAGTAATATGAAATTACATTTTCCTATTATATCATTTGTAGAAGTGGTATGCCTAAGGAATTCCTATACACATAGAAATATCATGATTTAACTCAAAATTCGTTAATGATTTTTTACTTGTGATCTTTTTTTACACAAGAAATTTTTATGTGTTCTTGACTAGATGATAGCTATATAGATCAATAATTTAATAATAATGATTCATAAGATATTTATCTTAGAAGTATTCATTTTTGGAATTTATTACTTTTTAAATATGAAAGCATATTCACCTACTAAAGAGATGGATGTACCTCTTTATTTTTATATAAATATTTAAATTGTGGCTGAATATCTGATTATTCAGGATTTACAGCATTTTGGGAATGTTTCACAGTTTCTCTGGTTATCTTTATTTTATAATTGCCAAAAGAATATTGTTTTACATAAATGTATAGCTTTAAAAATGGCAGAAACATCTTGAAGGCTACTACATAAACTGTTGGTAATCTCATCCTAATTTGTAATTAGAATTTACTTAACATTTTCCTTTCAAACTCATCAGTAATTTGCACAGTAATTTTTTAAATCAAACATTATATCATGAGCCAACTGGAATAGTTGGTATCTGTAATGGTATTTTAAATGAAAAGGGAAGGACTATTAGAAATATATTTTTCATAATTAAATTGTTATATTTCTGAAAGACTAGATAAGTGTGTGTGTGTGTGTGTGTGTGTATTGTGAAAATCTTGCACAGTATACTATCTAATAGTCTGTAGCCTGAACTATTTCAGGCAGCACTCCATCACTAAGCCTCTGTTGTATGATGACATGTATAGTGAATTTTGCATGTTTTTTGCTTACAACCAAGGCTGCAGTGAAGTTGGGGTGCAGCCTGGGTGAGCTCTGAGAGAATAACCTCAGATTTATTATACCTTTTGTTTTTGGATTAATTAGTGGTCATTGCATACCAAAATCCTTCCACCACTGCCAAAGTTTCACAACCATCATGTCATGTGACTGCCTTCTTGTCATATGAACCACAGTTTCAGAAGCTTCTTGTTCCTCATCATCTGAAGCAAACCTGCATCAAGAGAGAATGAAGATAAAGCACCCCCAAACCCTGTCAAGGCTGGCGAGTGACTTCCCAACAAATGTTTCTGATTTTTAAAATCTACCTTCCAAAGTTCCCTCAACTAACATATTGCTAATCTTTGCCTTTGTGGATTTGTTCCCAGAAGGTATTCCCTCTGAAATCCCTGCTACCCACATTGCCTCCTGTCACGGAAACCAGTATACCCACTAACAGACAAGTTACCTATATTTCACCAGTAATACTTCTCTAGGATGAAAGAAATGTTCTTTCAAAGTATAGTTCCTGGAACTTAATCTCCTTGTCTACAAGCATCTGGAGACTAATTAGTTTCCTTTAATTTATATAATTTAGAACCCTTCTTTTAATTTCTACTTTCCTCTCTTGTTTTTTGTTTGTTTGCTTTTTTTCTCCCTAAGGATTGCACTCAGGCTCTTAAGTATGTTCAGAAAAACTCTACTACTGAGTTACATTACTGGTCCTCAATCACTTCTTTTTAAATAGATGATAAATCCCTAGGTTGTTCTTGAATTGGTAATCTTCATCCTTTGGCCTCCAAACCATTTTTGTTAATTCTCAGAGCCTCCAACAACCCCTTAATTAATTTCTCAATAACTAAAACATAAGCAATGTGGTTTCAGTGCATTAGCTTTGAGGATGTTACATTGCATCTGGTATAGTTATTCAACTACTTAGATAAAACCCTAAATATTGAAGTTCTGTAATTCCTCCATCAGACTCTAAAGGAATCCATATTTTATAATAACTTTACAAAGAGAGAGAACACAAATTTAGGTGGGTAGAACCTCACATTAGGCAGAGAACGTGATAGCAGCACAGTTCAAGAGCCTGAAAAAGGAGGCAACAAATGCAGCTCATAATTTATATTAATGAAAAGTGATTAAAGTGGCTATTTTTGGAAGGAATTGATGTTTTTTTCTTGGTTTATTTGGGCTGCCTATTGACATTAACTCTCAATAAGCTGGAATATTCTCTCTCAAGGATATATATATATATATATATATAAAATATTTGAACTAAACAGCCAAAGGAACTGTTTTTTTAAAAAAAAGAGAGGCTAACATAGTTATGTTAGAGTATTTTGATAGCTTTCCTGTCACACATGGTCCATGATTTGCATATCTGTTCAACGTACCTCCATGGTCATTCTATAAACTCTTTGACTTCTTGTAGCAACTTCCTCCTGAGAAAAATCAAAGAGCTTAGAATGATTAGATAATTAATATGTATAGTATGCTAAAACCATCAAGACTTCCAGAAAATCATTAGTACCTATTTATAACTGTGCTTTAGTGAAATGCAAAATTAGCTTATCCATCAGGAGAACCCTTACTTCAACAACTATTCTGACCTGAAAATATATAGGGCAGATCCTCTGAAACCTCTGAGAGTGATGTCGATCTAAATGAGAACTTTAAAAATAGGTCAATATGTAATTTTGCTGATATTTTCAGATCTTCCAAGTTACCATTTAAAAGAGTTGCATTGATTTAACCAGTGATGAGCTCAAACATTTATTACTTTGTTGCCCTATAAGAAAAAATGAACTGTGTAGAACATAAATGGCAGAAGTCTGAAATTTGCTGTAAGTCTATCATGTAGGCATACTGACTGCAATGAGGAACAGATGCCAATCATTTCTTCATATGGTGTCTCAAGAGTAAATGCAAACCTAGAAGTAGTATTCTGGTTAAGAAGATGCTTCCACTTTTTAAAAAAACTATAAATGCTGCAAATGACCTTCATCCAAGACACATACTAATATGCACATTGGAATAAGATTTCCAATATAGAAATTTACTCAGCATTTCCATTTAAAAACAATTCGACTCTTACCTGAAACTTTCAAACAAGTGAGATGGGTAAAATCAATTAAAAAAAAACAGAATGGGGAAGAGGAAAGTATCATGGTTTATATCTGTAATCTTAGTACAGAGGAAAGAGGCAAGAGAATAATTAGTTCAAGGACACTTTGAATTACACAGTGGGGCACTATTTCACACACACACACAAACACATACACACACATGCATGCATCATGTACACACACACACGAATGAAACACAAGTTATAAAAAGAGAACAAGCAAGCTAACTGGAAATACAAGTGAAAACATATGAGCTCACCACAATTTAACATAGGTATTTCCAACATAAATTGCATGACTAGATTAGAGTTTATCATTATGATCTGGAGGTTGATAAAATGTATTTATAATCAAAACAACTAAAGTGGTAAGTTGATCCCCTGCTAAGAGAATATACAATCTAACTCTTTTGAAATTGTCATGCTTGGGAAAAGAGATATCCATGAGAAGATCTTTAAAAAAAATGAACTAATCAATTAACCAGCTCTTTCTCCCTCTTCTTTCTCTCTGTCAGCACTCCAACAATCATACATTTTTGTCTTCTTTTACAACAAAAGCACATTCCTGGGTATTTGAGAGACCAAACATACAGTTGGGTATAAATATTTTAAGACAGTATGAAACATCAAATCTTCTCAGAGTAAGCACTCAGGGCCTCTTCAGAGAATTCAGCATTAGTATTCAGGAGAACACTGAGAAGCAAATAGTTTTGAGGGAAACTAGCTGACTTTGGGCAAAGAATTATCTGAGGATTTGAGGAAGCCATTTCTCAGCTCAGATATTGTGAAAAATGTCTGTTCCCATAAGCCAGGCTGAACATGTTTCCTGGTACCTGAACAGCAGGTATAGTACTCAGAGGGATTTTGCCTCACTGGTAGAAAAAAAAAAAAAGCCGTGTTAAACAGTGGCATCCTACTCCTACTTGAGAAAATTTGGAGGGATGGACAGAGGGCTTAGAGGCTAAGGGCAGGGCATGCTTTGCTCTTCCACAGAATCCACTTCAGTTCCCATCATGGACACCATGCCACTCACTCACAACTGCTTTCACCCAATTCCAGTGGATCTGATGCCCAATTCTGGGATATACAGGCACATCATGCACATCATACACATGATAAATTCAAGTGAGACACTCACAAGCATAGAATAAAAATATATAAATCTATGTTTTTACAAAAAGAAACCTTAAGGAAAACTCAAGATAAAATTGATGCCCTATACCTTAAGTGTTTTTCAATAATTGAGAATATTTGTACAAATGAAAAATATTCTAGTACTCAAAACAAATTGCATTTCAAAGTCTTTCATCTAGGAAACATTACCAAAAATAATCAAAACGAGAATACTACAGATCAAGAAATTAAACAATCCTATGGAACAGATGCATAATTCATGTGTGATTTGCCTCTCTATGCTGTAATTACCATTAATGAATAAAGAACTGCTTTGAACCTTTATCAGGGCAGGGTGGGGCAGAGTAGAACTAGGCAGGGACAACTGGACTGAATGATGGGAGAAAGAAAAGTGGAAGAGAGAAGCCATGTAGTCCTGATGGAGACAGATGCCAGAACTTTTCCAAGAAGCCATTGCCAAATGGAGATACACATATTAATAAAAATGGGTTAAATGAATATATAAGAGTTAGCCAAGATGAAGCTAAAGCTAATGGGCCAAGCAGTGTTTTAAATAATACAGCTTCTGTGTGGTTATTTTTGTTAAGGGTGGACGAGATGAATAAGTAGCCTCGTCCTACATGTAATTATAGATGACAGGATTAATAATTGAGTATTTAATGATGATTGAAACTACGTGCTACATTAAAGCTAAAAGACAGAATGAGCAAACATGTATGCAGCAGAGATACAGCAGACATGAGAAGAATCAAAATTGACATTAAAGTGATGGAAGTTTGGTTGTGTGAGATGAAAACATACTCACTGGAATTAAATAGACTTGAGATATTGGAAAACAACAAAGTTGAGTGAACTTGATTGTGTGTCATTGGAAAGTTCAAAATAAAAGAGAAAATTGGCTGAAAAGGAAAAAGAATACAGGAAAGTGGTGTGAAATTGTAGCTTCTGGAGCCTAAATAGCACAAGGAATTTGGATAGTTGCAGTTGGGCAGATGGCACAAAACAAACAAAACTAACAACAACAGAAAACACAAAACTCACAGGATGATAAAATATAAATATTACGAATAGAAGATACACGAATCAAAATCAGTCCACTAATAATAAATAATAATTAGAAAAAGTTAATTTGCCAAAGAAAAAGGGTTGAATTTCATATAAGGTCTTCATATAACAAATATCAATGTCTCTAAAGAAAAAGCAAGTTTGTAGACAGCTAGACACTTCTTTATAACAATGAACAAAAAGAAAATACAGAAATAATTTTTTATTTAATTTAACTTTTTAAAAACAATCTTTTCTCATTTTACATACCAATCCCAGTTCCCACTTCCTTGCCTCCTCCTGTTCCCCTCACCTTTCCCGCACCCCAACTCCTATCCATTCCTCAGATAGGAGTAAGGATTCTCATGAGGAGTCAAGAAAGTCTGGCACATCTCTTTGAGCACCCCCCCCCCCCATTTCTAGGCTGACCAGGCTATCCTTTCAGAGAGGATGGACTCTAAAAGTCAGTTCAAGCACTAGGGATAAATACTGGTTCTATTGCTAGTAGCCCCACAGACTTCCCAAGCCACACAACTGTCACGGGTTCCCCAGCTGTCAGTCTGGAATCTATTAACACTGCTTGTTCAGGTCAGCGGTTTCAGTGGGAATCCCTATCATGGTCTCGACCCTTATGCTCATATTATCACTCCTGCCTCTCTTCAACTAAACTCCGGGAGCTCAACCCAGTGCTTGCACGTGGATCTCTGCATTTGCTTCCATCAGTTGCTGGATGAAGTTTCTATGACGACAATTAAGGTAGTAATCAATCTGATTACAGGGGAAGGCCAATTCAGACACTCTCACCACTATTGCTTAGGGTCTTAGCTGGGGCCATCCTTGTGGATTCCTGGAAATGTCCCTAGTACCAGGTTTCTTGCTAACTCCATAATGACTCCTCAATCACAGTATCTCTAGTTCTCCTTCTCTGTCCTTCTCCCATCTCGACCATGCTATTCTCTCATTTTCTTCTCCCCCCCATCCTTTTCCCCTTCTCCCACCCTTTTTGCCCTTTCTTTTCCCCCTGCTCATGCTTCCATGTTTCTCAGATCTTCTCTATTTCCCCTTCCTAGGGAGATCCATGTACGTCAGAGACAATTTTTAACAAGGGATAAGGACTTTTGAGACTAAATAAAATATTATTTGAGCCTATTTGAAATACAAATGAGCAAAAGAATTCAGCACCATATGTCTGCCTTCTAAGAAGGTAAAATAGGAAAATGATGCCTTGAGCTGAGGGTTAGCTCTGTGGGAGAGCAGTTGCTTAGATGTTCGTGTCTCATCAGTAAAGAAATAAAATGGTTAATGAAATATATAGAAATGCTTATGAAGATAAATAAATATATGAAAATATAAATATAAATTATTTAAAATATCTTAAAAGATGATTAACTAAAGCAAACACTTTCTAGAAGTGTGCAGTTTATAAAATATTTGAAAGAAAATGATATCATAAAAACAGCACCAGAAATGACTCTGTGCTTCGGGAGATGGCACATTGGTAAGCAACCTTGCTGTACACTCTAGAAGATGTGTGTTTGAAGCCTGGCACTCTCATAAAGTGAGGCATAGACATGACACTTGCAGTGCCTATCATTCCAGTGTAGTAGTTGCGTTGACTGGTGGATCCTAAGAACTCCTCAGAAGCCAGACTAGCAGAAACAGTAAACTTCTTTTCAGCTAGAGACTTCAATTCAAAAAATAAGGCAAAGAGTAGAGAAGAAGACACCCAATAAAACCCCTCCTCAGGATTCTGCCTATGCAATCATGTGAGAGTGTGCACACACAAGCAACATGGGGTTTGTAACAAATCTTGTGTCATTTAAAAGAGTTTAGTCTCTTGTCTGGTCTAAATTTTCCTGAAACACAATCCCTTCCCTTTTCTCACCTCTCTCCCACTTATAAGGACCTCTTGTCCACTAGACAGTTTTATATCTACTATGATTTAGGAACCAGAGGAAAAAAACATATTATTTGTGCTACTTTGTTTGAAGCTTAGTAGCAAAGAGTTGCTCAACATAATCAAGACCTATCCCGCAAGGTATCACAAAGCAAGACACACACACACATACACACAAACACAGAAAGAGAGAGAGAGAGAGAGAGAGAGAGAGAGAGAGAGAGATTTTTTTCCCAATCATCATTTATACAATATATACTATGAAAATGAAAGTTCTTTGTTTCTTATTGTATAGAGCGCTAAGTGCTAAGTCCTTAAAGGGTCTATGATAGACTTGTGCTTGTTTGATACTTGAGCTGTAATAGATTGAATAATAATTAGATTTATGAAAAATGATTAAAACCATAGCATGAAATCAATATACTTAAGCAGTTAATGGTAAAAATAAAATACATTTAAGTAATATTCACTGATTTGGGAGGAAATTGAAATACTTAACATTTAGAGTAGTTAGTTTTTATTAAATAGCTTAAGAAAATGATGAAAATGTCCTGAAACAGAATGAAGTGTTAATGTTTATAGAGAAAATAGCAAAGACAGCTTATAATACAACTATACAATAAAAAAATTAGCTATAAAAACACACATATGATGGGACATTCTAATAAAATACCTGTAAATGTTCATTACAAATCCTGTGTGGGTATAGTACGGTATGATAGACATTTTTTTTTAAATTTGTGTGATAAATGTTTCTTCATAGTTCTAAATGTTACTCTACCAAACAGTATGCATTCTAAGATTGAATATACTAAGACAAAAGCAATATTACCATATCATGTGCAGGCTATACAATTAAACTTTATTTCCATTTTGTACAGGTGCAAAGTCTTCCTAAAATCATTGCAAATTAGATTTTACCCTTGTGGTGTTTTAAGAAATTCATTTGAGACTACAATAACCCCCCTGGGAATTTCTGTAATGAAAAATAACCCATCTGAAAAGAATGCAAATGAAAAAAAAGTTTCCAGGTGGCCATTCATCATATCCACACTTCTGGCATAAACTTCAAATAGAGAAGACCTCTTTTTACATTTAAATAATGCATTAGCTCTTTATTCTTTGTGTTTTTAATGAACATCCTTGATTTATTTTGTTCCTTGCTAAAGTAAAACATTATCAGACTCAAACATTTCACTGCAGAAGTTTGGATTAAACTTGGGAAGAAAAGGACTATTATCGTTACTATTTTATTTACATTAAACTCCAAAAGATTGAATTTTGTAACAGTGAGTTTTCCATAATATTGTGACATGTAAAACTGATCCTCTACTCAAGGTCAAAGAAGCTATTATTGTCAGGCTTTGTGATTTACTTCCCTTACAGCTATGACCACATTAACTCAAATAATTTGCTTTTTGTAGCCTAAAGATACATGTTAAGAGGAATGAGTTGTCAACCTTGTGGCTTTGGACAATGATTGTCAAAATGGATATGGAGAAGCATTTACTGAATAACAATAACCCTGAACACATCATTCCCAAAATTATGATATAGTCTTATTCCAAATAATTTTGAAAACTTTACAGATAAAAGGTGTTTCATTTGACTGATATAATGGCCAGATTCTATGACATTTAAATAATCTATTGTAAATAAAATGCCCAACACTGAAAGTTTCACAAATAATTCCATGCCGGGGATCCAGCCTCAGCTTGAGATCAGGTCCTGAGGTGGGGAAGGGGTGTTGGAACAGGGAAAAATACTGACCTCCAAATGAATTGCATTGAAGTGACTCCAAATAGCTCAGGCCATCTTTATTTCTACTTATACAGAGTTTTCCTTACCAGGATTACATGAATAACTTTTATTGGCTCCTATTTGTGACTTTTAATAGGAAGACGATTGAGTGTATGATCATGAAATTTTGTTAGTTCTTCTATAATAGGTGATGAAGCATCTTAAAAAATATATTATATTTACACACCACAATCATTATGAAAGTCCCCATTGTTCCCCTTTGCTCCCCAGCTCATAGATAACTTTATTCTAGACACAGAGTTCATCATTTTAGCAGGTTTGATTAAATATTGGGTCAGGCACATCTTGCCCTTATAACATTTATGTCCTCTGGCAGCTACTTTTGGTTACAAAATTAAAAAGAAATAGACATGGGTACAATGCTTTAAGGACAACAATAATTAAACCCAAACAATTTTTCCATGTCTGCTATATATGTTTTAAACAGTTCCTTTTTCTACAAGAGATTCCCATGTCTCAATCTTTCTGTAAAAGATGGACTTTGATAAGGTACTCTTTTCTCCTCACACTATTCCATACTCCTTCCACCAAAATAAACTCCTGTGTATGGCAAAAATGGATCTCTCCATCCTGTATTTTATGTTGTATGTTACCCTTTGGAATACACTAGTTCTCCTCCTTGATTCTATATAATTGGTGTCCAGGAAACACACTCTCAACAGTAGGCACTATGTGTATTCCTGAGGCTTTTCCCTATTCGGTGTCTGCATGCCTTACTCTGTCTTTCAAAACTATGAGACATGGTTAATGTTCTAAGTGTTGTTTTCTCATATGTACCTAACTGTCCCCCCATTGAATCAGAAAAGTTTTCAGGATTAGGATATGAGTAGCATCAACCCCCTGTTGAAACTTAGGGGGAAAATATTTGAGAAATAGCAGAATTGCCAGAGAAAATTACAGCTGTTATGTGTGTGTGACTGGCAAAGTAAAAGTAAAACTGCCAAAAGAATCACCAATATAACGAGAAAGAAAAGAGCCTGCAATCTGCACAAATTTTGCAAATGTCCACACTGTCCCATAGACTACTATGTCTTTGCCAAGTGGGAATCTGTTTCCACAGGTGCCTTGCCTGAGGAAACCCGTTGAATAGGTAGTTGTATTCTGATCTGAACATTAGACTCAAAACTGAATTTGTAAGAGTATGATTTAAAAATTATACTGCTGCATTTTAATATCAAATTCTTAATAAAGAGGAATAAAAGAAAATATGTAATCATGGCCATCTTTATATTCTTATAAAATTTGCTTGTCAAATCTCTCTCTGTGTGTGTCTGTCTCTCTGTGTCTCTCTGACTCTCTGTCTCCCTGTCTCTCTATCTATCTCTCTCTGTGCGTGCGTGTGTGTGTGTGTGTGTGTGTGTGTGTGTGTGTTGAAGGGGGTGGTATTGCATATGTGAACACAGTTCCCCATGGAGGCCAGATGAGGGCATCAGATCTGGAGATGGATTTGAAGAAGTTATGAGCTGCCTTGAAAAGATGCTGGAGATCTGCAGAAGCAAGGTGTGTTCTTCACTGCTTGGCCAGCTTTCCAGCCTTATCACCGTATAGTTTTAGTTCACAATGATAATAGTAGAAATTATAAGAAAGAAATATTAATTTTAAAGTTTAATATTATATAAAGGCACAAACAAGAGATAGCATCAACCTTACTTGTGATGAGTCTGTTCTTCTAATACATTGTTCCAACTTGGTCACTCATCATGTTAATGGTAACAACTTGAATCCATAACTTTCTTACCCCTAAAGCTTACATGTCCTTTAAGAATAGGTTTAGTTTATTTTGTTTATATATGGATTAAGAGTAAATGCAAATATATTAATTCAATTATACAATGTAAAGTCTTCTCTAATTTACTAGCAAAATGTACCTTCACAGAATCAAATGTGTGGTTTCTTAGTCACAGCCCCAGAGCTCTGATATTTTATCTCTAAGGGCTCTCAGACTTATTTCTTTGGAATCTTTAGTTGATTTTATCTTTCAGTCTGGACTTACAGCTTTAAAATAAAGAAAAAGAAATTTTACATTTATTTATTTATTTTTGTTTGAGAAAATATTTCATGTATTGCAGAGGGGTCTGTAATTTTATGCAGCTAAGAATGAACTTGAATACTTTTAAAAATATTTTCCTTTCTTCTTAAATAATTTCATGTGGAGAAAATGAAATAAGATCCTATCTACCACACATCATGTAACCTTCCAAATTCATCTTTTTAATTTAAGTAAGTAAGTTTTATAACATGTTAGTCCAGTTAGTGCTACACATTTGAGCATAAATGTGGAGTCATCTACCAAAGATTGGGAATCGTATTGGGGTTAAATCCTCAGAGAAGAGTGACTTTCCCTCTCGTAGCAACTATGGAGTGCTGTCTCCAAAGGAAAGAGTGGCCTGAAGATCATCCAACTAATCAGTGCCAGAATTTTGGCTGCCTTGATTTTGTTCAAGACTTGTATATGTCAGCATGTCCTTTGTGGGTTTGTAAGTGTAACAGTAATATCTTGTTCAGATGACAGCATTTCACATCACTATCCCTCATCTTACCTGCTTTATGCCTCCTCCTGCAGGATGTTCCCTGAGCCTTGGTTGGGAAAAGATTGTAAAAAAAGGTTCTTTTTCAAGGCTGAAGACTCAGTGTCTTATGCTCAGCACTTTTTAGTAATCACGCTTCTCTGCATTGATTACTGTCCCCCAAATAAAGAAACTCTTCTGATGTTGAAGATTTAATCTTCCTTTTCCTATCTATCAAGCGTTTGGATGACAGGCCTATTCCACAATGCTCTGAGAGAGACTAGCATCAAAAATAAATGAAAAAAAAGCTGGCATACACAAAATGTACTTTTTCTATCTCCGTGAGGTTTTTGCTGTTAATTTCAGGATGTGAAATGACATTCAAAATATACAAAAGAAATTGCCAGATTCATTTCCATATAATGTTGAAGTTTTTATAGACACTTTGAAATTGCAATACAATATTTTAGATAGTATGAATTGCTGTTCATACCTCTCATTTTCTTTCATCTCTTGCTGACTTTCCCTTCTTTCTGTCTTCTTCTCCTGTGTGATACATTAGTTAATCTGTATACAATTATGTTTCTACTATAAAATCACATAAATGCTTCTAGGATATGGGGAGATTGTTCCAGATTCAAGTTGAATATATGAAAGAGGTTGGTAAGGGTTAGTGAGTAATGGAAGAACAGCAGGAGAGACCCCACTGAGGTGTAATCAATGGCTACACTTCGTTGATCATAATTAAGGTAGGGAAAGGTCATCATTACCCACCGGATCATAGACTGTTCATGGTCATGTCAGTAACAAAAAGAAAGAAAGAAACAAAGAAACAAAGAAAGAAAGAAAGAAAGAAAGAAAGAAAGAAAGAAAGAAAGGAGGGAGGGAGGGAGGGAGGGAGGGAAGAAAGAAAGAAAGGGAAAGAAAACCAACATTTAGTATGTCTCATAAAAATTAAGCTCTGGCCGGGCGGTGGTGGCGCACGCCTTTAATCCCAGCACTCGGGAGGCAGAGGCAGGCGGATCTCTGTGAGTTCGAGGCCAGCCTGGTCTACAAGAGCTAGGTCCAGGACAGGCTCTAAAAAAGCTGCAGAGAAACCCTGTCTCGCAAAACCAAAAAAAAAAAAAAAAAATTAAGCTCTGTATTAGAAATCATTTTGACTATATCAGTGAACCTACATGAAGTCCTCACTTGAGAATAATAACTTTATATAGAGGGGAAGAGTGACCCAATCCCTGCAGTTTATGTGAAGAACTGTATCTCCATTTAGGTATTTTAAATTGTTGGAGGAATTCTTGCATTGGCGCCTGCCCATTTCTTCCTCTGAATAATCCCCTTTGGGTCTTCTTTTAGAAGTTTAATTCACACCAATGAATTCAATTCACTCACCCCAATGAATGATGGATCTTCTGGTAGACAGTCAGGTCTCTTTGCTGGCCAAGCGGCTCACTGACAAAGGGCCTACCTTGCTGCAGGCAGGCTAATGAAGCAGGGGACCTCCCACCGGCCTGGGTGCACTCAATTCCCTGTCCAGGTGCCCAAACAGGGTGGGCTGTGGGATCTTGTGGCCCCAAAGATGGGAGGATGAAGGGGAGGGTTCTGGGTGCAAGCTAGGAAGGGACAGGAAGAGAGAGGCAGTATCCGGGGAGAATAACCCCTGCAGGAAGAGCAGGAAGTGTCCTCCATTTAGGTATTTTAATTGACAGAAAATCATTAAGAATATTTTGTTCTATGTAAATAACTGTTTTTCAAATTCTATCTGCAGATCAATTTTCTAAGTTATTCAAGTCAAAAGCTTTTCACTGTGTTTTATTTCTGCTTTGTTTCTTAGGGCTGATACTCATTGTCCTGCGGCTGACACATGGCATGCTCTTACATTAGAACTATAAAAATATTTCTCAATAAATGAGTCTACTTTTTAAATTTTTACTGTATTTTACTTTAACTTTATGTCACAGTAGAATTCTAACTATAGAATTAATTAGACTTCTTTTTTCCAGTTCAAAGTCTGAAGAATGTACTCTAAGTATTGTCAATGTAATTCATTCCCCTTTGAATAAATTTCTAGTAATGCATGTTTTATATGACAATTGACATATTAGTTACAACAATGGTGATATCAAATTCAAATGTCTTGTAGTGTCTTATTTAGACTCATTGATTTGGAAATTTTAATCAAAGGCCTAATCAAGTTAAATAGCAATGGCTTTTTCGTTCTGAAAAATAACAACATGGCCAGCACATAGCTCATAAAAGAAGAAAGAACCCTATCATTTAGTTTCATTCTTAAGAACTGGAAAAATGAGGGCATGGATTTCTTTTTTTTTATTAAAAATTTCCACCTCCTCCCCTCCCCCTGTTTCCCTCTCTCCCCCTCTTCTTCCCTCTCCAGTCCAAGGAGCAGTCAGGGTTCCCTGCCCTGTGGGAAGTTCAAGGTCCCCCCACCCTCCATCCAGGTCTAGGAAGGTGAGCATCTAAGCAGACTAGGTTCCCACAAAGCCAGTACATGTAGTAAGATCAAAACCCAGTGCCATTGTCCTTAGTTTCTCAGTCAGCCCTCTTTGTCTGCCACGTTCAGAGAGTCCGGTTTGATCACATGCTCCATCAGACCTAGTCCAGTTGGCCTTGGTGAGCTCCCATTAGATTAGCTCCACCGTCTCAGTGGGTGGACGCACCCCTTGCAGTCCTGAATTCCTTGCTCATGTTCTCCCTCCTTCTGCTCCTAATTTGGACCTTGGTAGCTCAGTCTAGTGCTCCAATGTGGATCTCTGTCTTTATTTCCATCCATTTCATTGCTAGATGAAGGTTCTATGGTAATATGCAAGATATTCATTAGTATGGCTATAGGATTGGGCCATTTCAGGCTCCCTCTCCTCAGCTGCCCAAGGAACAAGCTGGGGACATCTCCTTGGACACCTGGGAACACCTCTAGAGACAAGTTTCTTGTCAACCCTAAAATGGCTCCCTTACTTAAGATATATACTTCCCTTCTCCCATATCCACCCTTCCTCCATCCCAACCATCCCATTCCTCCAAGCTCTCCCCACCCTCCCTTTCTCACTTTTATCTCCACATATATGCTTACCCCCAACCCACTCCCACCCCCAAGCTCCCAAATTTTGCCTGGCAATCTTGTCTACTTCCAATATCCAGGAGGGCATGGATTTCTTAGTTTAGTGTAAGGATTCTTTTATTTTATTATTATCTTGAGGGTGACAGAAGAATCCAGATCCCCTTAAGCTGGAGTTACAGGGATCTGTGATACCTGTGGATTCCGACAGCCAAAACCAGCGAGAGCAGCAAATCCTATTAACCCATGAGCTATCTCTTAGCCCAGAATGACTCATTTATTGCTAATTTGTCTCTAAAATAATTTTCATTTTTCAGCTGCCACAAGTGAGCACAAGTTATCACAGTATCATCTTACTAAACAACACCTTTCAGATGAGGATAAGCCATTTACCTGAACACTTGAGCAGGTAAATAGCACCACACATGAGTCACACACTGCTTTAAGTTTATTGCTTTTGATTTCTCCTCTTATTGCAAAGTCAACTCTCTAAAAAACCATGGAAAGCTTGAGATATTTTCATTCCTTAATCATAAAGTTATTTCCTAATGACTATAATTTTAGGACTTTAGTATCCTCTAAAATGAGACATATTGAACTAGAAACACGTAAACCCCTGTTCTCAGACAGATACACTTGTTTTACTTATTTTAAATATTGAATTAGATAAAATTCCCTCCCTCATTGAAAGTTTTATTCCTGAACTCCCCAAACTTTTTATATGTCATTCAGTCTGAATAAACTTCCAAAAACAGTTTCATCATTCCTCATAGATCATTTTACTAATTTTAGTAATCACAGATCAAAATACTAATTTTCTTGGATTAGGATTAAGAAAATAGGCTAAATCAGACAGTATACAGATTCCTGCTTTAGGATAAGTTTGAGCATAGTAGGGCTAGTGCTTCATATACTTTTTGTTTGTTTGTTTGTTTGTTTTTCGAGACAGAGTTTCTCTGTGGCTTTGGAGCCTGTCCTGGAACTAGCTCTTGTAGAACAGGCTGGCCTTGAACTCACAGAGATCCGTCTGCCTCTGCCTCCCGAGTGCTGGGATTAAAGGTGTGCGCCACCACCGCCCGGCTACTTTTTTACTGGATTGGCCCATAACAGAGTTTCTATAGTCCACTGAAGAAGTGAAATTTGACATATTATTATACTTCAGTTTACCAGAGTAATGAAATCAGGATTTTACATTTTTTTAATCTTTCAGTTAAACATCTATAGCTTTGCAAGATTTGACCAGAAAATTCCCTGGCAACATGTCTCTTAGGAAAAGACAGATTTATTTTCTGATACTCCAATCTACCATCTTGAGTTTTATGTATTTAATTTTTTATTAATTATTGCTTTTATAAAGTTTTCTATTCTAGTAAAGAACTTCATAGCTCCAGGGTCATTTAACAGAAGCATGGGCAGAAACATTAAAATTCAGAGTCACATTTCTGCTGATTGTGCAGGATTCTGCCATATAGTTCAGCCCTGTCAGCAGAAAACAGTGATTAAAACCTGGACTTGGTGAAAAGGCAGCCATATGAAGGCATTGGAAGCAGTTATATGAGCTTGTTTGTGGTCGCAATGATACTCGGAAAGCAAAAGTAAAAGAAACAGGTCATTGCAGATATCTGGGTGGATGCAAAAGTGTTATTTCAGTATTTCCTTCTTAACTTGGAAATATTAATAGATGGACTTTGGCCTAAATATATAATTTCAGTTTCAGTATTACAAATCTTATAAGTGGAATGTACATGGAAATGAAAACATGACAAGTGCGTATATTGATAATAAACTTGTAGCCAGGTTGTGTATCTTTTAGTAGAAGGATTCAGTAAGAACAGTAACTGAACTTTGCAATTAATGGAAATATAGTAGTCTGAGCAACTGAGAAAATACAAAAGTCAAATCACCAATAAAAGTAGTAAAATATTTTAAAAATTATTCATACCTACAGAAAGGAAAGAAGAGATAGTGACTAAGAAGACATGCTAGTCATGCAAAGGACCCCAGTTGAGTGCCTCACAACCACCTTCAACTTCACTCACAGGGAAACTGAAGCCCTTTCCTAGAGCTGTGGGTACTGGCACACACATAATGTGCCTCTGCCCCCATACACGTGTACAAAGTGTGTGTGCTTAAATAAAAATAAAAGGTAAGTATTAAAACAATTAGGAAGGGCAACTGAAGAAAACAAAACAGGCAAAGGCTGGTAACAAAATGAAAGACTCAAAACTTGTTACTTTAGTAAGTAGCTTTATTCTGTGTGCAGTAAATAGGAAGGACTTTTAACACTGGATTTATAAAATACAGCCTTGATATTTATATGATATTACTTGATATTTATGATATACATGCATGAATATTCATACATACATATGTGGCATATGCACACAAACTAACTCACAAACACACAGACATGCCCACATTGTTGGGGGCTTTGTATGTTCTAGGGGAAAACCTGATGCTGTTATTTAATTAAGCAAACATAGCATCAAACTCCCTTCTAACTCTCAATTTTAAATGAGGAAGACTCTTTTTTAGTGAGCAGTTGTCAAAGAGGTGAAAGGCTCAAGGTCCTGACAATATGTGGATTTTAACTGTTCAGTCCTAAAAAGGATTTTTGTTATTATCATTATTTTAACTCTATATTAGAGCTTGAAGTCTGGGATGGTGATTCCTCTGGAAGTTCCTTTATTTTACAGGATTGTTTTGGGTATTCTAGGTTTTTGTTTTTCCATCAGAAGTTGATTATTGTTCTTTTGAGATCTGTGAAGAGTTGTGTTGGGATTTTGATGGGAATTGCTTTAAATCTGTAGATTTCTTTTGGTAAGATTGATATTTGTATTATGTTGATTCTCCCTATCCAAGAGCATGGGAGATCTTTCCATTTTCTGATGTCTCCTTCAATTTCTTTTTAAATTTTTTTTTTTGTAAAAGTCTTTCACTTCTTTGCTTAGCATTACCCCAACAGCTTGGTATTGGCATAAAAACAGACAGGTAGACCAATGGAATCGAATCAAAGATGCTGATATCAATCTGCATACCTATGAATACTTGATTTTGGACAAAGAAGCAAAATTATATAATGGAAAAAAGAAAGTATCTTGAACAAATGGTACTGCCATCACTGGATGTCAACATATAGAAGTATGCAAATAGATCCATATCTATTCACATGCAAAAAATCAAGACCAAATGGATCAAAGACCTCAACATAAATCCAGTCACACTGAACCTTATAGACAAGAAAGTGGTAAGTAGCCTTGAACACATGGACATAGAAGACCGCTTCCTAAATATAATATTAGTAGCACAGAAGCTGAGAGCAGCCATTAATAAAGGAGAACCCCTGAAAGCTTCTATAAGGCCAAGAATGAAATAAAACAAAACAGCAGCCTACAGAATGGGCAAAGATCTTTACCAATCCATCAGACAGAGAGAGGACTAATCTCCAAATATATATAAGGAACTCAAGAAATTAGACATCAAAATTCCAAATAATCCAATTTAAAAAATGGGGTGAAGATCTAAACAGACAATGTTCAACAGAAGAATCTCAAATGACAGAGAGACACTTGAGGAACTGCTCAACATTCCAAGCCATCAGGAAAATGTAAATCAAAATGAATTAAATTTTACCATAAAAAATCCTAAGGAAAGCTTATGTTAGAGAGGATGCAGAGTAAGGACAAGTAAATAAGAACTAAAGTATTGCTTTTTCTCAGTTATGTTATTTTCAGTTACACATAAAATAATTCTTTTTACCTGATTTGTCTCAGTCTCTACAATATTTCTCTTTTCAGTCTCATTACTCCTCTCCCACTTCTATTTTCTTTAACTAAATTCTTCTTTTAAAAGACTGAAGCTCAGGTTAAAGAAAAATGTTAAGAATAAAGATGAATTATGTTCAGAATATTAATTATAATAGCCCATTCATATTTTTATATTTTTTCAGAAATTTGATATTGCCAGAATACATTTTGAATCTTATTAATTTTGATTTCACTTAGTTTACAGTAGATATCAAGAGAGCTGCTTACAGAGTTGACTAGACATTGTGAAGGTATAAAGTGTCATGTTTTGTACAACATAAAAGAGAAAACAGTTTCTTTTCTCACATTTTATTTATTTTTTAATTGATTTTATTTAGCTATACATTTTTCTCTGCTCCCCTCCTTTTGTCTCCCCTTCAACCCTCTCCCATAGTCGCTATGCTCCCAATTTATTCAGAAAATCTTATTTTTTTCTATTTCCCATTTAGGGTCCTCATATTGTCCAGATTCTCTGGGATTATGATTTGTAGGCTGTTTTTGTTGTTGTAGTTTGTTTGCTTGCTTTTTGCTTTATGTCTAAAAACCACTTGTGAGTGAGTACATACGATATTTGTCTTTCTGAGTCTGGGTTACCTCACGCAATATGATGTGTTTTAGATCTATCCATTTGCCTACAAATTTTAAGATGTCATTATTTTTTTCTGCTGTGTACTCCATTGTGTAAATGTACCACATTTTCTTTGCTAATTCTTCAGCCCAGGGACATTTCAGTCCAGGTTCTGGCTATGACAAACAATGCTGCTATGAACATAGTTGATATACAAAGAACTCAAGAAATTGATCATCAAAAGAATAAACAATCTAATAAAACAAGGGAGTACAGACCTAAACAGAGAACTCTTACAAAGGAATCTAAAATGGCTGAAGGACACTTAAGAAAATGCTCTAAATTATTAGCCATCAGAGAAATGCAAATCAAAACAACTCTGAAATTCCATCTTACACCTGTAAGAATGGCCAAGATCAAAAACACTGATGACAACTTATGCTGGAGAGGTTGTGGGGTAAAGGGAACACTCCTGAATTGCTGGAGGGAGTGCAAGCTGGTACAGCCATTTTGGTACAGCCTCTTTGGAGATCAGTATGGCGATTTCTCAGAAAATTAGGAAATAACCTTCCTCAAGACCCAGTAATACCACTTTTGGGTATATACCTAAAAGATGTTCAATTATAACCCAAGGACATATGCTCAATATTTGTTATATTTTAAATTTAATATTTTAACTATGATGTAAGTGGATATTATACTATTGTCTCCTGACTGTCCAGACCCAAATAATCACACAGAAATTATACTAATTACAATGCTGTTTGGCCAATGGCTCAGGTATATTTCTCTTACATCTTAAATTAACCCAATTCTATTATTTTACATTTTACCACAGGTCTCATTTGTTACCTCTTGCTCCTTGAGTAGTCACATGGTGTATCTCTAACTCTGCCTTCTTTCTTCTTCTATCTCTCCTTGGATTTTCCACTTTGCTCTATTCTGCCATGCCATAGGCCAAATAATCTTCTTTATTAACCAATAGTAATAAAACATATTCATAGCATAGACAGGGAAATCCCACATTACTCTATATTCATCTATAAAACATCAATCTATTAAATGCTTATCAATATAAATTACTGACATACAACAGGTAAAGATAGTAATTAAAAAGAATTGTCCAGTGGAAAACTACACAGAAGTTCATACTGGGGTTATTGTGTTTGAAACAGTGTCTTTGGGTAAAGAAATTGTTGTAATATAAGATTATAAAACTATTTATCACAAAAAATCTCAATTAGTTGTCCAATCTAAAATATAAAAATATAATCCCAATAACTGATAGAATTTTGTGTCATAAAGTTCAAAGAAATCGGGTAACTACCAAGGAAAAAATATACTTAAGATCTCCTCCAAACAATACAAAGCATACTTTACTCAGAGAAATTGAGCACTGAGTTGAAAATAATGCATTTTTAATTACCTTAATATTTATTCTTTTCTTTCACTTTTAATTTTTGTAATTTGGAGGATATAATTTATAGGAGGTAATGCACTGTAACTACTTTATATGCTCATAAAATAGGAGTATGGTTTATGGTAACTCTATATATATGCACACAGATATGATAGATAGGGAGAGAGAGAGACAGAGAGAGAGAGAAAGAGAGAGAGAGAGAGAGAGGATAGAGACAGACAGGTGATAAATAATAGAGATGGAGATAAGGAATATAAACATATCAAACATCAAATCAATGTTGGATACTCTGTACATTTCCTATGTGACTATGAGCAATCAAGATTTAAAGTGACTCTCCAAGACTTAAATCTAAATCACTGTGATGCTTACATTACAAAATTGTTTACAAATATATTTGTTAAGTGTGCAAAATAAAGTTCAGTGTTCATTGAGGCATCCAATGAGCCACAGATTTTAACTAATGTAGCATACATTTGGAGTGCTTCTGTTTGATGTTGGCAGACACTAAAAGTGTGCAACACTTTGTGTAGTAAATGTCTGTTTACTTGCCATTTTGTGCACCACCCACACATTTTACAATTTTCTATAAACCCTCAAACTTATATCAATTTTTTATGAATTATCAGGTGACATGATATTTTTTAACCACCCAATATCAACCTAGCTCCTTAGTTGGGTTTTGAAACAGATACTAACAATAAAACACAGAAGAATCCTCCCCATTCCCCATATACTTCGTAGTTACCAAAATAAGAGTTCAAAGATTATAAAGATCCAGAGGATCAAGAAACTCTGACTCACACAGTTGATGGATTTCTCATTCTGCCCAATTTTCTGGATCTCAATGCTCTCCTTTCCCTTCATTGTGTCTCAGAAACAGATTTATAGAGAAATTCCAATATTTTTATCAGTGCATTTTGCAGATCTGGCATACAGTTGCCACAGATTACACTACAGTTTTTTATACTGGGCTGTAGACCCATATTTCTGTATGGTGTGGCTACCAAGCACAAAAGTCATAGGCCCCATCTGAGGTGGTCACGTAGCTCTGCAGACAAGCTGTCTCTGCCTAACAAAGATCGGGATGTTTGGTGCTCCTTTCTTTTGTAATTTGGAGGATATTTTATAGAGATGCTAATTCAGGCCTACGTGACAGCTAGCATACTCGGCAAACAGGTACATGCGGACATGACAAAAGACCATTCACCTGGTAACCTAGGATACAGCCTAATGTGTTTTCCCGCTCAATTGATGTGTTGGTATAAAAGCTGTTTGGATAGTAAACGCGGGGGATCATCAGGAGATCATGAGGAGAAAAGACCCTGGGATGCCCTTCAATGATGACCATGTAAGTTGTGTCTGATTATTCCTTGTGTCTCCGTACCAATCCAGTTAGGGAAGATGATTTTATATGTTGGAGTGACACGGGCTTCAACACTGGGCATTGTCTATGACAGTAGAAATTAGGTATTGTCACCACATACAAAATATTTTCATCATAAAAGTTGATATGTTAATTATCTTGACTGCAGAAATCATTAAGTTTTAATTAATAATTATAGATTATATATACATTAATCTTTAAAATTTAATTTATTTTGTCTGTAGGAATTTTTGTCAGAAATTATTTGTAATGTGCATTCCTGATGTTTTCAGAGGTAAAAGAGTAGGTTAAATCCCTTGCAAGTGGAATTAGTTGTGAACCATCATGTGGGTGTTGGGAGCCAAACTTAGGTTCTCTGCAAGAGCAATGTTTACTCTTAATTATTGAATCATTTCTTTCAGGCAGTGTGAAACACTTGCTAATTATGATGATAAGAAAAGTAATCTACCATTGAATTTATATTCAAGCTTTATTTTCGAATTATACTTTTATGAAGCTAGAAAAATGTAAAAACAAACATTTACAAAATTAAATTCTCTATGTATTTTACTTTTTCATGTTTGTCTTTTCCCTGTTAAATTGGAACCTTACTTATAAAAATATATAGGCTATTTTCATTATAACTTCTTTGAAATATATTTTATACCATTAGAAAAAAAACATTTGGGCATTGTTGTAGTTTGAATGAAAACTGCCCCACAAGCTAACATGGAATGGCACTCATTGGAGGAGTGGCCTTGTTGGAGTAGGTGTGGCTTTGTTGGAGGATGAGCATTGCAAATGGCAGGCTTTGAGTTTTCAAATGCTCCAGCCAGGTCATGTGTAACATTTACTTCTTCCTGACTGCATATCCAGATGCAGTCTCTCAGCTACCTTCTAGCACTTGTTTACCTGTATGCAATCATGCTTTCCTCTATGATGACAATGGACTAAACCTCTGAATATAAGCTAGCACAAATTAAATACTGGTCTGAGTTTTGTTTTGGTCATGGTGCATCTTTATAACTAGAGAAATCCTAAGTAATACAGGCAATACTGTTAACAGCTGTAGATAAAATGATATCATGGTATTTAGACTTAGGAAAATGAAATAAAAATAATATAATAAAACTAATTGATAACAAGTATCAAAATTTATTTATGATGAGTGCCAGAGTCAAGGATCATGATATTTTGTGTATTGTGGATTTGTCTTGCACACAGAATATTTTCCAAAATAGTGCTACCTTGTTAAAATCAACAAGTAATATTTACTGAAAGTGAATTTTGTGACAAGAAATGTTCTAAATGAGCCACAAGAGTCAAAGATTTTACTTCATGTTTGCTTTAAAAGATTGATGGCACATTCATGTCCCTAAGAGAACCAAGCCTTGGACAAGTGGATTGATTTCCTTGGGCTATGGATTTGCATTTCTCCCAGAGAAACTGTGCTGAACCTATGTAACAAGGGCACCTTAGTACCATTACTGACTTTGCATTTTAAGAAAGTTCACTTATCAATTCATTCTTGTCTTTAAACAGTCCTGCTTATGGTAGTTTAAGTCTGTGTTTTTGTCTCATTAACAAGATGTCCTCAACTGACTTCTGTATGTTTCTAAATCTACCCAAATTTCTGTCAAAATGCTTCTTCAATCCTAACATTGAAACTCCACCACTTGTTTAGTCAGAAGATAGTGATATCTAGGGGAAATGTGTGTATGTGCAGGATTTCCTATCATATTCAAATGTCTATCAAAAGTCTTCATTCATAGTATGCCTTTGTAATATTTTTTTCTTTTTTTTCCAGTTTATTTATTTTTTATTAAAAATTGCCATCTCCTCCCCTCCTCCTCCCCCTTCCCTCCCCTCCCCTCCACCCACACCCCCACTCCCTCCCTCTTGAGGCCAAACAGCCATCAGGGTTCTCTACACTATGTTGAGTCCAAGGTCCTCCCAACTCCCCCCAGGTCCAGGAAGGTGAGCAACCAAACTGACAAGGCTCACACAGAGCCCGTCCATGTCGTAGAGACCAAGCCCATCGCCATTGTCCTTGGCTCCTCGGTCAGCCTCCACCATCAGCCACTTTCAGAGAGTCCGATTTGGTCGCATGTTCCATCAGTCCCATTCCAAGTGGACTTGGTGGTCTCCCATTAGCTCTGTCTTGCCATCTCAGTGGGTGAACGCATCCCTCATGGTTCTGACTTTCTTTCTCATGATCTCTCTCCATCCGCTCCTCATCAGAACATATTACAAAAGCATCTGTTCAACTATGTTTATAGCAGCATTATTTGTAATAGCCAGAACCTGGAAACAACCTAGATGCCCTTCAGTGGAAGAATGGTTGAAGAAAGTGTGGAATATATACATGCTAGAATACTACTCAGCGGTAAAAAAACAATGATATCTTGAATTTTGCATGCAAATGGAGGGAAATAGAAAACACCATCCTGAGTGAGGTAACCCAGGCCCAAAAAGATGAACATGGGATGTACTCACTCATAATTGGGTTCTAGCCATAAATAAAGGACATCGAGCCTATAATTCGTAAAAAATCCTAGAGAAGCTATATAAGAAGGTGAACCCAAAGAAAAACATATAGTTATCCTCCTGGATACTGGAAGTAGACAAGATTGCCGAACAAAAAATGGGAACATAGGGGTGGGGTGAGATGGGGGGAGGGGGGATGGGGCGAGAAAAACTTTGTAATATTTTGAAAGAAAAAAAATGAATACTACTGATACATTGAAGAATCTTCATTGATTTTAGTGAATCTGCATTCTACAAACTTAATTTAAAAGAAACCATGATGAGAAGTGAAGAAAAGGTGACCCAAAAGAGAAAACTTAACTTTTTAAGCTAAAATGCACATTTTATCTGGTATTAGATGTGGGACAAAATCATTCAATGTAGAAAAGTGCACACACAACACCACTTAGGATAAGATATAAGCAAATATTTTATTTTATCTTTGTATAGATAACCAAGACCTATCTGGTATCTAAGCAGTACTGAGACTTTTATCATCCTGATACCATGGCCTCTGCAGGAATTGAATCTAACAGAAAGTAGAATTTTGGAAACATAAATGTTTTCCATAGCATCATTTGCCACATGAAACCAATACAATCTCACTTGTAAAATTGTATTAACAAATGTGCTGTGCCACCACAGTCCTTCTAAAACTACTCTCATCTTCCTTTGTAGCCATGACTCTTGTCTATTTGCCATGACATCAAAGACTAGAAGATCACAGCTACAAAGGCTTATAATCTTCAATAATTTTTTATTCTGAATTATCTCCAGTTCTCTCCAGTTTCAGAGAAAGAAAATGTGAAAGCTTCCACTGAAAAACATTAAGAGTTAAGATATGGTGTTCTTCTTAAACACAATTGCAAGGAGAACAGCATTGGAAGGGGCCAGTGTATGGGGCCAGAAGCTATCTTGTAACTTTCACTGAGCACAGTTCAACAAAAACCTCTGCCAACTACAAAAGTGGCTACCCATCCCATCTTCCAACTCATGTTGGTAACCACTGCTTTCTTATAGGTGATAAAATGAATTAGCATTATTATGTCCCTCTTTCAGATAAAAAAAAATCACAAAACACGGAAGTGTACAATTATTCACTTATGTCACCACCCAACTCAGAGAAAACCAGTCTCTTCCTCATTTCTCCCAAACAGCCCATAACAGCCCTCTGTCTAAGTGAATCTTCATTATTATATTGTGGTTATGTTTCTGGTGTCTTAAACCTACTCCACACCCTCTAAAAATCCTGTTTTCTCTCATAGCAACTAATAACATGAGGACTTATTATGACAGTTTGGGTATTGGAGCTAAACATAAAAATGCTCTGTGCAGTTTTTTTCCTCTATAATCAGAACCTGTTACATAAGTCTGTGGACAAGTTTATTTAAAGGGGTTACTCATTTTTTACTTTTTAAATCCTAGTTTTCAAATAAATAATATAATGGCTGTGATATTTTAATTCTAGGCAAAAGATAAGTAGCAATAGAAAATAGTGGCTTCAGGGCTTTATAAACACTAAAAATGTCTTTATAACTTATAACTAAAGATATTGGAACATATTAAATGTGTGGGAACAATCCTTGAAGCTAAGCCTGGAGAAATCAGCTGGAATATTCTCCTGCGTAGCTTTGTAAACCATTTAGTGGTATTTGCACATTGTTCTTCTAAAACAAATGCAATATTAAACTAGAAGAAGGCATGTTGTGGTTTGCTTTTTAAAAGTATCTCTTCAGTACAAGGATCCATAATGGGAGATGTTGGAGAGATGGAAGTAATTAGGAGGCAGCTGAGGTAATATGGTTTGAGCAATGTTTGTGCCTATGCTTATACTTTTGGCAGATAAGGTTGTTGGCAGAAGGAGGTGGGTATATCTAGAAGTCATTGAGATGTAGAAATGACAGCCTGGAAGAATGCAGCCTGGATGCTATGCAGAGTGGATAAATAAAAGATAGTGTCAAAACTTGTATGCTATGCAACAAAAAAGATAACAATCATTCTCCGAGGTATAAACAGTATATTTGGAAACAAAAACAGTTTAGTTTTTGATTATTTAGGTTGTAAGGATTGTATCTCAAAGAGAGCTGAGTAAGCAGGCCAAGACATCTGGACTAAAGAAAACACTTCAAAATTAGCAGCCATTAGATAAAGGAACATACATGACTACCTATGAAAAGAGCTCATAGAGGCTTCTTGTCGTCTAGTGTTGCAAGATACACAAACGAAGCATCATTCATAAACTCATACTGATGTCAAGACACAGAGATTTGAAGACAAAGCATGTGCACCTGCCAAAGACTGTAAAAGGGTGTTCCAATTAAGCCTGGAGAGAAGGGTTAACAATGAGGATTTACCTAATGAAAAAGAAGAAAATGAGGAAAGTCTCCAGAACAATAGAGATTTTAGTATACAATTGTGAAGCATGTTCATAGTTCCTTAATGCAGCAAAAGTCAGTATTGAGCATAGTTAGCTGTGTAGGAAGAGGAGAATACCTGGTGTACTGGCTAGTTTTGTATGTCAACTTGATACCAGCTATAGTCATCAGAGGAAGGAGCTTCAGTTGGTCCTGGGTTCTATAAGAAGATGGATCTACCAAGGTATGGGGAAAAAGACATTAAGCAGCTCACCTTCATGGACTCTGCATTAGTTTCTGTTCTGGTATCCTGCCCTATTTAAGTTTCTGTCCTGACTTCCTTCAGTGATGAACAGCAATACTTCATGTGTTTTGTCTCAATAAGAGAAACCCAAGACACCATGAAATTGCTATGTCACAGAAAACAGTGAAAGATAATATATAAAGCAATGTGGGATTTCCCTCTGTATGATATAAATATGTTTTATTATCATTGGTGAATAAAGAATCTGTTTTGGCCTATAGCAAGGCAGAATAAAGCTAAGTTGGAAAACTAAACTGAATGCAGGGAGAAAGAAGATGGAGAAGCTTCAGTTGAGGAAATGCCTTGATGAGATATAGTTGTATGATATTTTCTCATTTAGTGATCAATGTGGGAGGGTCCAGTCCATGATGGGTGGTACAAACTCTGAGCTGTTGATCAGATAACATGTAGCTGCTGAAAGAGAAAGACATTAGAACCTTACCATTAGGCCACAGCCTCATGGTAAAATATAAAATAATGGAAATGGGTTAAGATATAAGAGCTAGCTAGAAATATGTCTGAGTCATTGGCCAAACAGTGTTGTAATTAATACACTTTCTGTGTGATTATTTGGGTCTGGGAGGCCAAGAAACCAACGTGCAGTCTCTGTTTAGGAAAAAAAAAGAATAAAGAAAAGAAAAAAAGAAAAAAATTAGTTGGACAGTTGTATCTAATATTGGAGGTTTTTAAAGTATGAATACATCTCTAAAAGATGACTAACTTTACTCCTGACAGTGTTATGCATAATGACCCTGGAGAAAACAAATCCTAATAATGGGATTTTAAAACCTGGAGCTCTTAAGGAAATACATGATTAATAACTTATAAACAGGAATGTAAACAATAATTTCAGTGTTATTTAGAATAATAATGTATGCTATATAAAAATAAGGATATATAGAGTATTTTAGGATATTTTAATGTGAATAATAATACATAAAACACATATATACAGATATATGTATATATATACTATAGTATGTGTATAGGTAATGTGCATAAATGCATGAACAGATAGATGATAGTGTTTCCCTCTTCACTGAGAATATACTTCATTTTCTTACAATGTATTTTAATTTTAGTTAGTCATCTGCTACCTGCTTTTCACTTAATACTGTGTAGATATTCCATGGCATAATATCTTTAATATTGTCAGAAATACTAGAATTCATGTCACATATTTGAATATCACATCCTTTACATGGTTAGAAATGTATTTTACTAATATTTATTTGGGTCGCTTTTCCTTATTTTTTATTACATTTATAAATTCTATTAGAAACGCTGTAGATCATTTCATTCTCCATTAGATATTTCATCACCTCTTTTTCTAGTCTTTAATCTTGGTCAAATTATTCTGGGCAAACTGGAGTTGTCAGGTACACTATTTTTAGTTTTAGCTATGCACAATCTACTAAGAAACTTTGTCTTCATATCTCAATGTCTATTTAATGTCAATATATTTATTATTACCTTCAAATCTAGACTTTTTACTATTGATTTTTATTCTAAATAGTTTATTAATTTATAGTTCTCTCCTTATAACTTTGCCTATTAAATTCTTTTAGATTAAGTATTCTGCTGCATAAAAGTCATATTTTTATTTTATACATATTCATGGGAGTTTATTTGGGGTTATTTTCTTATTCAACATCATCCTCTTTTTGGATCTTGTATGACCTAGTTTTGAGGATGTATCTGTCCAAAGCAATTTTGCATTTGTTCTTGCTGAGTGTCTGAGGCTTTTTCTGCCTCATGTGTTATTTATTTACAGTATACTTCCTTGAGCAACTTGGGAGACTATATTCACATCAGAAGCTGGTTGAAGGCAAAAGAGTGACTCTGAAATTTAAGGACTCAGGTTATGGACAATATACTATGTTGTAAGACATACTATGTAAGAGACTGAGATCATCTATGCTACCTGTCCCAGAGGGCTTTACAGGTTCCATGTAAGGATTCAATGATAACTCCACATACAATTACTTTGGAGCTAGAAGTTAGATTTAACAGATTTTGCTCTGAAATCTTTCATTAACATAGGAAAATATAGTTTATTCACTCATTTGAAGGTTCTTTTAGTGAAGAGGGTTTCTGAGTATGTCATTCATGGATGAAACAAATTTCATAATTTAATTATTAAAGTTAATCTTTTTATCATTGACTATTTTCAATTCTGATCAATCTATGCTATAGAATCAGCTATCATTCTACCCTCTGTTTGTTGGAATCCATCAGTTTTTACTACTCTCCCTTTTTGTCTATTTGTGGCTTTGTACTCTTTTTGAATTTCAGAATACTCTCCCAGATGGAATAGACAAGAAAAAAAATGGTAAGTACCCAGTTTTTTGATGTTGAATCCAAAAGTTGAAGGGTGGAGTATTCAATAGGAAAAAATTTCTCCTGAGTTAGGGCTTCCCCCTAGAGTGACAGTCCTTTCTTATTTCCATGAATTGAAATGCAGCCAAATCTACTGTGGAGGATACAACACACACAGTCAGTTGTTGGTTCAATTCCTATAACCACAAACAGAATGTAGAATAACATTCCTTTCAAAATTATTCACTTTAAAAATATGGAATTTACTTTTAGAAATAGAGCTGAGAAAAAGAACATGGTAGAAATTTTCAAGCTGTAAAGTGTATAGAACCCAAGCAAGGTTTTGGAACATAGATGTGATGTTGTTCTTCTATATCTTGGATTTAACATGTAGAGGCCCTGGTAGTCAGTGTCAATGACAGTATACAATTTCGCTTACAAATAGGAATGAGCAATTAGTAAACTAACTCAGACATTTCATTGCTTTAAATGTTAATCATGCATTCCCCTTTATCAGTTGTAGTTGAAACAGGACTTCAGAAGCTATATTTGCACTCATAAACTCTCATTAAAATGGCTTCAAAACATGAGATGATCAAAGGCAGCACCAATGAACAAGGCAAACTGGACATAAAAGAGTCTCCAAAGTGTCAACCCTACACAAAGAAGTATAAATAAGTGAAGAAAGGTAGGAATGGGAGACAGTATCTTCCCTAAGAAAGAGCACACACATCGGTTGACCACTGACACACAGTCAGCACACAGACAGGAGAAGGACTGAGCCAGCTACCCAGGTCAGAGCAGGCCTGAGGCAGTGAACTCAACAGAAGCATGACTAAGCCAGTGACTTGGACCAGAATGGGCCCGAGGCAACAAATTCCACAGGAGTAGAACTGAGCCAGTGACTTAGGTCAGAGCCGGTCTGAAGCAGTGAACTCCATAAGAGCAGGACTAAGCCAGCCACCTGGGCTGGAGCAGGCCTGAGACAGAGAACTCTATGGGAGCAGGAGGAGATCCAGACCAGGGACATTTGCAGAGGCAGGATCGAGCTAGCAACCTGGACTGAAGCAGACCTGTGACAGCAAACTCCATAGGAGCAGGTACAGGGGAGCAACTGCTGAGTGAGTGGGCCAGACCCAGAGACCGCTGCAGGTCCAGGCATGAATCTGGGACCTTCAAGGGAGTAGACATGAGCCAGGACTCCTGCAGGTCTGGGTGTGAGTCAGGGACCTCCAAGGAACTAGGCTTGAGCCAGGACCTCTGCAGATCTGAGCCTGAGTAAGGGATCTCTGAGGGATGAGGGCTGAACCAGGACTTCTGCAGGTCTGGACATGGGTCTGGAATCTTTGAGGGAGTAGGCAGGAACCAGAAACCTCTGCGGGTCTGTGCTGAGTGTGGGACCTCTGAGGGAGTATGTTTGAGTCAGGTCCTCTGTGGGTCCAGGCACACCCAAGTCTGGGACCTCTGAGTGAGAAAATCAGAGCTAGAGACCTTCGCAAGACCAACCCCAAGCCAGGAGCTGATCCAGACCAGGGATATTTACAGAAACAGGTCTGAGCCAGCAATGTAGACTAGAGCAGACCTGAGACAGCAAAATCCATGGAAGCAGAGCAAACTCTGGAGCCTGAACGACCTCTGGGAACATGGAGTGACCAAGGGGTGATGGAGGAGTGTCTATGTGTTACTTTCATTATTAATAAAGAAAACTGCCTTGGCCCTTTAAGAGGACAGAAAATTAGGTAGGTGGAGTAGACAGAACAGAATTATGGGAACAAGGAAGTAGAGTGGGGGAGACGCTTCAGGCAGTCGCCATAGGAGTCTCCATGCTGCTCCTCTCCGAGATGGACGCAGGTTAAGATCTCTCCTGGTAAGCCACACCTCGTGGTGCTACACAGATTACTAAATATGGGTTAAAGGAAGATGTGAGAATTAACCAATAAGAGGCTACAGATAATGGGCCAGGCAGTGTTTAAAAGAATACAGTTTTCATGTAATTATTTCGGGTGTAAAGCTAGCCGGTGGCCGGGTGGTGGGACTCAGCCCGCCGTTCCACTACAAAGGGGTAACTAGAGCAGTGGCACTGACTTTACCACAAGGAACAACCATCTGAACATTGGATCCACTGGCACCTAGAAGATTAATCCCCAGAGTCACTGACAGCCCCAACCCCACCAATTAGAATAAAAGATGAATAGACAAAATAAGAATACATGCAACACCACAAAGAACAACATAATACCAGTAAAATCTAGAGATCCTACAAAAACAAGACTTGAACAACCAAATATAGATGAAGCAGAAGAAAATGACCTAAAAATAACTTTAGGAGAATGTATGAGACTCTTAAAGAGGAAATTAGAAATTCTCTCAAAGAAATGGAGGAAAGACAAACGAAAAATTGGAAGACATCAGCAAACCCCTTAAGGAAAAGCAAGAAAAAGCAATCAAACATATGAAAGAAACTATACAAGACTTGAAAACTGAAATAAAGAAAATAAAGCACAGGCTGGGGGGATTATAGAAACAGAAATCATGAGAAAATGATCAGGAACCACAAATGCAAACATAAACAGTAGAATACAAGAAATGGAAGACAGAATCTCAAGTGCTGAAAATACAATTGAGAAAATAGACTTATCAGTCAAAGGAAACATTAAATCTAACAAAAGCTTAAGACAAAATATCCAAGATATATGGTACACCATGAAAAGGACAAACCTAAGAATAATAGGTATATCAGGATAAGAGTTCAACTTAAAATCACAGAAAATATATTTTTAAAAAAACATAGAAAATTTTCCCAACCTAAAGAAAGATATGCTTTTCAAGATACATAAAGTGTACAGAACACCAAATAGATTGGATCAAAAAAAAATAATTCCCCTTGCCACATAATAATCAAAGCACTAAACATACAGAATAAAGAAAGAATATTAAGATCTGCGAAAAAAAGGCCAAGTAACTTATAAAGTCAGACCTATCAGAATTACACCTGACTTCTCATTGGAGACAATGAAAGCCAGAAGGCAGTGGTCAAGCATTATGCAGACATTAAGAGACCACGGATGCCAGTCAAGACTACTATGCCCAGCAAAACTTTCAATCACCATAGAAGGACAAAGCAAGATATTCCATGAATAAGCCAGATTTAGCCAACACCTCGCCACAACCCAATCATTGAAATTTACAGAAGGAAAATTTTACAGAAGGAAAATTCCAACCGAAGGAAGTTAGCTACATCCAAAAAAACCCAAACAAACAAACAAAAACAAAACAAAAAACCCAAAACAACAACAACAACAAAAACCAGAAAATTGATGATCTCACAGTGGAAGACCCCCGGAGAGGACTTTCCCTCAGGAGGAGACCCCTGGACCCAAGGACCAGGCCGAGACCACGGTTGCAAACAGCAAGAGGTTTATTAGGAGTACACAGGTACCTGCGGACGGCAAAGTCTTTCTTAGGACTTGCGCGCCGACAGGCCGGGCAGGGGCCTTTTTATAGGATAAAGGGCGGCAGAAGCAGGCATACAGAAGCAGATGCATAGTTACAGGGATCTCATTGGTCAGTTTAAATGAGGCCTCCTCCCAAGTGCAAGGAAATCTGATAATAACTGACTCAGCTCTATCTAGGGTACATGTGGTTTTCCCCAGAACTTTCCGTTCCCCTCCCAGGCCAGACGCTTGACCACAGATATCCTGTCTGGCAATCCGGGCGTTCTGTCCTTACCCTGAACTTCCCTGAATTTATACTTGTGTGTGTGAGCCTTGCAAAATGTTGTTACAGCAGCCAAGCTGATTGTAGGCACTGCAGTGGGAGCAGGGGTCTTTCAACAGCAGTAAATCTCAAAGAAGGGAAAAACACACAAATTAACACAACCAACAACAAAAACTAAATTAACAGGATATAGTAATCAATGGTTATTAATATCCCTTAATGTAAATGGACTCAACTCACCCATAAAAAGACACAGGCTAACAGATTGGAAATGAAAGCAGAATCCATCCTCCTGCTGCCTACAAGAAACACACCTAAACCTCAAAGACAGATCAGACTAAAGGATTGGGGAAAAAATTCCAATCAAATGGACCTAAGAAACAAGCTGGTGTAGCTATTCTAATATCTAACAAAATAGACTTCAAAATAAAATCAATCAAAAGAGACAAAGAAGAACATTTCATATTAGTCACAGGAAAAATCCATCGAGAAAATCTCAATACTGAACATCTATACCCCAAATACAATGGCATTCTCATATGAAAAAGAAACACTTCTAAAGCTTAAATCATATATTAAATCCCACACACTATTAGTGGGAGACTTCAACCTTCAACACTCCACTCCCACAACTGGACAGTTCAGTCAGACAAAAAAAATTAGCAGAGAAATAAGGGAACTAATAGATGTTGTGACTCAAATGAACTTAACAAACATCTATAGAATATTTCATCCAAACATAAAAGAATATACCTTCTTCTCAGCACCTCATATAACCTTCTCAAAAATTGATCACAAAAACTTTGGAACAACCCCATGTATTTTATCAGATCACTATGGCTTAAAACTATAATTCAATAACATATGAATTCTAGAAAACCCACAAACACATGGAAATTAAACAATGCTCACCTGAATCATCAATGGGTCAAGGAAGAAATAAAGGAAGCAATTAAAGACTTCCTAAAATTCAATGTAAATGACCACACAAAATACCTAAATTTATGGGACACAATGAAAGCAGTGTTAAGATGAAAGTTCATAGCACTAAATGCATACATAAGGAAGATGGAAAAATCCCACACAAGTGAGTTAACAGAACATTTGAAAACTTAAGAACAAAAAGAAACAAACTCACCCAAGAGAGCTAGACAGCAGGAAATAATCAAGTTGAGAGCTGAAATCAACAAATAGAAACAAAGAAAACACTACAAAGAATCAATGAGACAAAGAGTCGGCTCTTCAAGAAAACAACACAATAGACAAACCTTTATCCAAACTAACCAAAAGTAGAGAGAAAATATCCAAATTAACGAAATGAGAAATGGAAAGCAGGACATAACAACAGATAGGGAGGAAATCCAGAGAATCATCAAGTCATATTTTGAAAACTTGTACTTCCACAAAATTGGAAAACCTAAAGAAAATGGACAAGTTTCTGGATAAATATCATTTACCAAAATTAAATCAAGACCAGATAAGCAAATTATACAGACCTGTAGCTACTGAAGAAATAGAAACAGTCATTTAAATTCTTCCAACCAAAAAAAGCCTAGGACCAGATGGTTCCAGCACAGAATTCTACAAGAATTTTAAAGACAATCTAATATCAATACGCTTCAAATTATTTCACACAATCGAAACAGAAGGAACATTGCCACACTATTTTTATGAGGATTCAAATACCCTGATACCCAAACCACAGAAAGACATTACTAAGAAAGAAAATTATAGACCAATCTCACTCATGAACATGCAAAATTACTAAATAAAATACTGGCAAATCGACAGCCTGCAGATTGAAAAAAGATCTTCACCAACACCACATCAGACAGAGGTCTGATCTCCAAAATAAACAAAGAACTCAAGAAATTGGTTATTAAAAGAACAAATAATCTAATAAAAATGGGATAAAGACCTAAACAGAGAACTGTCAACAGAGGAATCTAAAATGAATGAAAAACATGTAAAGAAATGCTCATCATCCTTAGTCATCTGAGAAATGCAAATAAGAACAACTCTGAGATTCCATATTATACCTGTAAGAATGGCCAAGATCCAAAACACTGATGACAATTTATGCTGGAGAGGTTGTGGGTAAAAGGAACACTCCTGCATTGCTGGTGGGAGTGTTAGCTGGTACAGTAATATCACTGTGGCAATTTCTCAGAAAATTAGGAAACAACCTTACTCAAGACCCAACAATACCACTTCTGGGTATATATCCAAAGGATACTCAATTTTGCCACAAGGACATGTGCTCAACTATGTTCATAGCAGCATTGTATGTCATAGCCAGAACCTGGAAACAACCTAAGTGCCCCTCGACCAAAGAATGGATAAGGAAAATGTGGTACATTTACACAATGAAGTACTACACAGCAGAAAAAAATAACGAAATCTTGAAATTTGCAGGCAAATGGAAGGAGCTAGAAAACATCATTTTGAGTGAGGTAACCCAGACCCAGAAAGACAATCATCATATGTACTCATTCATAAGTGGTTTTTAAACATAATGCAAAGGAAACCAGCCTATAAATCACAATCCCTAAGAAACCTAGACAACAATGAGAACTCTAAGAGAGACATACATGGATCTAATCTACATGGGAAGTAGAAAAATACAAGATCTCCTGAATAAATTGGGAGCATGGGGATCTTGGGAGAGGGTTAAAGGGGTGGGAAGAAGCAGGGAAGAGAGCAACGAAAAATGTAGCAATATAAATAAAAATCCCCACATATACAAGTAATATTATATAGACCAAATGAGATATATTTAGAAATATATACCATATATGATTATATATTATATTCCTTAGTGTATGCATATAATATATATTCCTGTATGTATCATATATATGAATATTCATTATATATGTGTGTGTGTGTATACACACATGCAGTAACAACTAGTGACAAAAAAAAGCCATGAATCTGAAGGAGAGCAGTGAGGGGGTATATCGGATAGTTAGAAGGGAAGTGAAGGAAGGGAAAAATGTACAAGTAGCCTGGCGGCGGTGGCGCACGCCTTCAATCCCAGCACTCGGGAGGCAGAGGCAGGCGGATCTCTGAATTCGAGGCCAGCCTGGTCTACAAGAGCTAGTTCCAGGACAGGCTCTAGAAACTACAGGGAAACCCTGTCTCGAAAAAAAAACAAAAAAAATATACAAGTATGTTATGATCTCAAAACTTTTTAAAAAAATGATAAGAAGAATTTCAGTGGCACAATACCATGTAATGGTATCTCCATTACAGAATTTCTATAGCCATGGTATTCAAAATATTATTTAAAAATATTCGTTATGGTGCTGGAGCATATTTTCTACAAATGCTTCAGAATACTTCAAAATTAATCATTTAGGCTAAGGTTTCTTTTTTTTTTTTTTTTTTTTTTTTTTTTTTTGTTTTTTCGAGACAGGGTTTCTCTGCAGCCTGTCCTGGAACTAGCTCTTGTAGACCAGGCTGGCCTCGAATTCAGAGATCCGCCTACCTCTGCCTCCCGAGTGCTGGGATTAAAGGCGTGTGCCACCGCCGCCCGGCTAGGCTAAGGTTTCTTGCCAGATTCTCTGACCATTATATGGCACTTTAGATGTTTGGTTCAGAACAGACTATCTGTCATTTTCTTCAGCACCACTCCATTGTGTTTGAAATATGTGGCTGAGTTTAATTATCCCCATTGTAATATCTCATCATCATCATCAATTATTATTTTTAATTTATTTTTGTAAAAAAACCCTTTCTTTTCTCATTTTACATATCAATCCCTGTTCCTACTGTCTCTTCTTCTACTGTTTCCCTTTTCCCCTATTACTATCTCTCACTCACTCCTCAGAGAGGGTAAGGTTTCCCGTGGGGAGTCAACAAAGTCTAACACATTGCTGTGAGGCAGAACCAAGACCCTCCCCACTATGTCTAGGATGAGCAAGGTATCCCTCCAAAGTGAATGGGTTCCAAAAGCCAGTACAAGCATTAGGATGAATCCTAGTCTCAGTGTCAGTGGCCCCACAGTCTGCCCCAGCCATACAACTGTCCTTCACAGTTAGAAGGCCTGCCTACTTTGGTCTTCTGTTGAATCCCACACTGTCAGGCCAGAGTTGGCGGGCTCTCATTAGCTCAGGTAAGCTGTTTCAGTGCTTATCCCCATCATGGTCTTGACCTCGTTGCTTGTATTCTTACTCCTCCCATTCTTCGATTGGAATTTGGGAGTTCAGTTCAGTGCTCTGCTATGGATATCTGTCTCTGCTTCAATCAGTTGCTAGATGTAGGTTCTATGATGACATTTAAGATATTCATCAATATGACTATAGGACAAGGCCAGTTCGGGCTCCCTCTGCACTATTGCTTAGGGTCTTCGCTGTGGTTATCCTTGTGGATTGCGGGGAATTTCTCTAGTGCCAGGTTTTTTGCTAGCCCCCAAATCCCTCAATCAAGATATCTTTCCTTGTTCTTCTATTTGGCTGTTTTTCAATCGAAACAGTTGAATCTAACATGTTAGGCATTTGTTCTCTTTAGAGTAAGTGAAAGAGAAACGTTTAAATCTAATAAAATATAAACATAACATTAAAATATTAGCAAATATTAAAAAATCATCAATTAAAGCATGCCAAAACCATCCTGAAGCTCCAAAGATTTTATTCATTACTATTAATGAACATGCATTTTATTTCTCTTCACATTCTGTTTCAACAGCTTGAGAGGAGAAATTTGCTTCTTTGCCACATCCTTATCTCTCAATAAGAAACAGAAGCTCAGAAAACAATGCAGAAGAAAAGTAGTTCTGAGTTTAATAGACATTCATGATACTCGGTGTTTTTTGCATATGCACTTCTGGCTGCTTCTTTAACTTTTAAATGTTTTGGACATGTCAATTCAGAACCCTGAAATCAGAAGTTTATTTTTTTTTTCTAATCTGAAAAGTGTCCTGTTAAAACTTTCCTTCTTATTTTGTGCAAGTCTATGTATCTTTGCCACCCTGGAACTAGGTGTACCACATATGTGTAGATTTTACAGAGGCCACAAGAAAGAATCAGCTGCCTGGGAGCTGGAGTAACATGTGACTTTATGCCATTTTTTCTGTGTTCTTGGAACCAAACTCTAGTATCTGCAAAAGCAGTATATGTGTGTAACACTGAGTCATCCCTTCAGTCCTAAATGTGACTCTCTAAAATATCACCTGAGATAAGAATTCCAGGAAGCCCATAAAATCACTTTTGTTGGTATTTTTCTTTTATAAAATAAGAGTTGGATCAAATTAGAAGGTAATAACATTGTTTTGAATTGCAGGGCTTATAAATAAGATTTACTACACATTTTTAATAGACCTGAATAGATATATCAAAACCCTGATTATGAATAGAATGGTTAAGCACTGGTTTACATTTGGGTAGAAAAAATAAAAGCAAAACCCAAAAGTCATGGTCCTTCATAGATTTATTTTGAGAAGGATTTGCTTTGCCTGTTTCAAAGTAGGACACGGTGCAGAAAGAGTGTAACACTGCTTCTCAGATAAGCACAACACACAATGCATTCTAGTACCGTCATCTCTGTTTAGTGTCAGTGGAGATAGAGGCTCAGCAGTATAAAAGCAATTGTCTCTTTAAGAGCTAAATCTTATTTGTGCACAGCATTAGCAATAGCCCCAAGGCAACAATGAAGATGTTTTCAAAGCATTGCTTGGGAGTTTATCAGTGTTTCTCACTGACATTAATGGGAGTTCTATGGGCAGTTCTGTTTCTTTTGCCTGGAAATGTGTAAGAGAGGGTTTCAATACAAATCTTTTTCTTCCAAGCTTTCTGCAGATTTCAGGAAGAAATAATCTGAGCTATAGAGGTTTCTAAAACCACGGAAATAACTGTTTATCTGGTGTATCACTTGTAAATATAGAAGGCCATATTAATCAAAATAGGAAACTTTCTGTTTTTTGAGGTGGATACATTATTCTTTCTCTTTCCTTGATTTTTTTTTTTTTGCTTTTTATTACAATGGCTGTTAGACTCAGAGTCTATGTGACTGTATTTCCAAAATAGCCCATCTAAATGGACAATAAGGTGAAGCCTTGATGCTAATAAAAGTTGAGTTAATTATAATGGTCAGCAATAGGTGTTGATATTGATAATAGAATGAGGGCTGAATTTCACGATGTTTAACCCAATCATAATCATAATCCAACAAAAATCATCATTAAACTGATGTAAAACACAGTGATGCATGCTTACATGCATGCATGTATGTATGTGTAAACCTGGAACAAATATAAATTTCCTGGAGCTCAGTTCAGGCTCATTTCTCTTGATTGAGACCAAAGAAAATGGTTTCATGTAAAGGTTTAAGGATATCCAGGTAGCTAACAATGAAAAGAATTATGCAGATACAGTTGAGATGAGGGAGAGCAGGAAAAGTGAAGGAGAAAAGCAAGTGGGATTAAAACTGAATACAAGTTTGTTATATTCTGATATAGATATGAATAATTTGCCTTGGTATGGATCTTGGTTTATTGATACAAATTTAAGGTCAATTTTGTTAAATGTATATTACTGCTCTTGATTAAGGTATTGTGCTTGTACAGCTCATTTAAAAATGTAATGTATAATTAAAAATATAGGTTAATAGAGAGTCATCTATAATAGTCAAGATTGTAGTCATATTAGATTTTCTAGATGTATAGAGATATATTTCAGTTAGATAGGTATTTTTCAAATCTTTCAGAGACCTTCAAAATATGGCAATTTTTAATAACTTAGGACTTTTCATGGCAATGAGACACATCTGCTCCTGGCAGCACTTCAAGAGGAAGACTAACATCGAAGAGGTTTCTTATGGAGTTGGTTAGCCATTGGGGCAAGAAACTGCTCTTGCCTACACTGTTGAACTGGGCATGTGTAACCCACAGAGAAATGACTGCTGAGCTTTACTAAAGGTGAGGTAATCCTTTGGGGTTCCTGCTTCATGAAAGAGTCTGCTAGACATTCTGCACGACACAAAAGAAAGTGTCTGACAAACTGCCAATATAGGCGGAAGTGTCTTTAAAATTTCCTGCTTCGTGAAAAAGTCTGCTGGATACTATGGGCCTGTAAACTGAAGATAGATGCCCCAATGGTACAGAAGAACTTTGTGTGACTGTCCAGGCAGTGAGATGTCTCTGTCAATTCTAGAGTTTTGGAAGTTGCTGACGATGCACTTCCTGTTTACTTAAGTAATATTATATCTTTCTGGAGTCTTTGGTGGTGTTAAAAATAGTTATGATAATTTTCCTTAGTTATAATAAAAGATAAAATAGATATAAATATTGTAAGTGTAATTCTTGCTTTATAACTGTTTTGTTATATGTAATTTTACTATATTAAAGTTAAAGTCTTCCTTTTTGTTTAAAGAGGAAAGGGAAAATGGTGTAGGAGTTCCTTCTGTCTATGTGTTGCTTTCATTGGTTAATAAAGAACTGCATTGGGCCTACAGCATAGCTGTAGGAGAACAGAGCTAGGTAGAGAAAACTAAAAGAAATGCTGGGAAAAGAAAGGCAGAGGGGGAAATGCCATGGAGCTGTGGCCGCTGGAGACAGATGTGCTGAAACTTTGCTGGTAGGCCACAACCTCATGGTGACATACAGATTAATATAAATGGGTTAAATTAAAATGTAAGAATTAGCCAATAATAATCTAGAGCTAATGGGCCAAGCAGTGATTTAATTAATACAGTTACTAATTGATTATTTGGGGTCTAAGATAGCAGGGCTACTGGGAACCAACAAGCGGCATATTTTCCAACAATATTCCACATTATTTGGAGCTTGGCAGCTCTCTTATGAAGGATTATTAATACAATAAAAGAAAAGTCATATATTGATGTGGGAGGGTCTTCTGTTTGAGTTGATTTCATTGGTTAATGAAGAAACTGCCTGGCCCATTTGATTGGCCAGCCCTTAGGTGGGCGGAATAGACAGAACAGAATGCTGGGAAGGGAAGTTAATAAATTGCCATTCCTCTGCTCTCTGGGTCAGACGTGATGAAGCTCAGGCCCATGATGGACGTACGCTAGAATCTTCCCGGTAAGGCATCACTTCGTGGTGCTACACAGATTATTAGATATGGGTTAATCAAGATGTGAGTAAGAGGCTGGAACTAATGGGCCAGGCAGTGTTTAAATGAATACAGTTTGTGTGTTGTTATTTCGTGGCATAAGCTAGCCAGGTGGCCGGGAGCTGGGAGGGATGAAAAGGAGGCCTGCCCACAGCCCCTCACTACAATATATTATTGTAGTCACAATAATATTATTGATGGTCACAAGTTGTTAAATAGCTACAGTGCATATACATAGAAAGACATATATGGATAGACAGGTATATTTAATTTTGCAAAAAAAAAGAACCCTGTTGATCTTGAAAATACTATTCAGATTTACTGGTTAGTACAGAAAAAAAACATAATCATTACGATTGCATAGAATTTAAGAAAGGAAGTAAGCCATAATATCTTAAATGGGTATAATTTGATTAACAGGATTTTTTGAGTGCATGCATATCCTGATTATTGTCCTCCTGTACATAATGCAATGGAAGATTGAAAAGACCTCTGGGATGCTCAGCAGAGGAATGCACTAGGAGGGAAGGATTTGTTTTTAAAAGACAAAAGCAAGTTGGCATCAGTGTCATATAATGAGAGCATCTAAAAACGGATAAGTTAGCAAATGCATTGTGCCTGTCTGTGCCCTAACATAAACCATTATGGTTGATTGCTTCTTTTAGGTTAAGTGTAGTTGATGCTCAGGCTCAGAACTGTTTGGTCTTTTAGGAGCTCTGTCACTCATTGGCATGCATGCACAAATACTGGAGAATGGAATTTTTTGAGTCTAACATACATGCTTTTTTTCCTTCTGTTCAAAGGTACATATACAATTTGAATCATGTTACTAGGATTTCTTTATTTTTTAATTATTTAATAAAAATATTTTCTATGGAAGAGTGGAAGGAGAATATTAGCGAGGAATTCAAGACCATGAGGGGGGTCATCCACTGAGACAGTTTGCTTGAGCTAATGATAGCTCACCAACTCCAACTGGACTGGGAGTGAATGAGCATGAGAACAACCAAGCCCTTCTGAAGGGGCTTGACAGCTGGGGCAGACCAAGGGGCCACTGATAGTGACACTGGGATTTGTCTCTACTGCATATACTGGCTTCATGGGATCCTATTCTCTTTGGATGTAAACCTTGCTCAACCAACATGTAGTAGGGAGGGCCTTGGACTTTCCACAGGACAGGGTGCATGGCATTCCCTTAGGGTTGGAGGGATGGGGTGGGAGGGTCTGTGGTGGGACAGGGAGAGGACTGAGAGGAGGGAAGAGAGTGGGAATTTGGATTAGTATGTTTTTAAGTAATAATAATAAAAATAATAATAAAACAAAAAATTCTATGTAGTGTATGTTGTGCATGCATATATCTTTGTGTACCATTTATAAGCCTGGTGCATGCAGAAACAAGAGTATGGTTTTCTATTATCTGGAACCAAAGTTTCCACAAGTTTTGAGCCACTATGTGGGTGCTGTGAACCAAAGTAGGATCCTTTGCCAGAGCAACAAATTCTTTTAATCATTATATCATCTATCTACCCCCAAAAGCCTTCTTTCCAACATATTATATGAAACACACACACACACACATTTAAAATTTCCATGAAATAAGGTTTAAATATAAACACAAAATATATGCAAAAATATTGCAAAAATAATAACCTTCCTCTTCAAATATATAAGCACATCATTCACACAAGAGAAATAATTCTTACCTTATCTGAAATGGCACAGTTTTGGTTATAGGTTAAAGTTCTGGTTTCCTTGCTATGATTTAATAACATGTTACAAGTGCTCTATATAATGATCGATCAAATGCTACTTTAATTTTGTGATTGAAAAGTAAAGGATTTGCTGTGTGATATAATCTGTCAATGTACAAAAAAGTTGGAATTTACTGTACAATGACGGGTTGGAGTTTTTCTTTTAAATGGAAGAGTAATTGCAATAAACCCTTGGAAGTTGAATTTATCGGGAAATTGAGAGAGATTTCAAAGGTCCACTTGATATTGAGTAGCATGAATCTTGTCATTTTATGATCTAAGCTCCCAAAATATTACAATTATGCTACTAATTTTAGTGTTAAGGCCCATGGGCCCCGACATAGAAAAATATTTTCCCTAACTGGACTGGTACAGAGCGCAAGGAATGACTAGACAGATCTTACACCATCATCACGGAAGGACATCTCAGGCTTCTCTCTTTCCTGAAGATCTACCCATGTTTATTATCAAACATCTCTTAATCCCCTGCTCAACCGAGGTGGATATCTCATTAATATTCTCTTTCCAGGGAACTCCTGGCTGGGGACAGCACCTGCAACTAAGTCATCAGCTTCGGCAAATGCCTCTCCTCAGGCGATCTACATTTTTAACAAAAGAGAAAGGAGTAGCACATCCTGGCTATTGTTGAGGGCAGTGATAGGCTGTCTGCAGGTCTACTAGACCACCTCAGGTAGGCCTATGGCTTCAGAGCCTGGCTGCTGGGTGCATGGCATTCCCTTGGGAATTCCCTGACTGCCGCACATAGAAATATGGGCCTACATTTTAGTCTACTGAAAAGTCTTTGAAGTCCAGACACATTGTTAGCTTCTTACATCTAAATTGAAGTGTGCTTCTGGGACAGCGTTACAATTCTGCCTTTTCCTTCTTGGGTAAAGAATAATCTATGTCTACTTGTCTCCTCAGGACAGGTTTTACTCACTTTTCTCCAAAAATAAGCTTGTAGCACTCAGGCTGCTCCTCCTTGGATAGTTTGTCTTTCACCCATTTCACTCCTGTATTTTCCTTGCATCTTCGAGTTGGATTAAATCTAGAAAAATAGGGAAGTTAATTTCAGTGTGTTTTGTTTTCTTTGCCTTTTATCTGTATTAACTGTGTAATTTCCCCCATTCAATTCTCTGTACATTTTAAAATCTCTCTCTTAATAACATTAAGAGAAACAAAACATTGAGGACTTTTATAAACTTAGTCAAAGACATTTAAAGAGCATATATGTTACTTTGATAGGAAGAAATAAATCTTAAATACCTGAAAATGTGATATAGACATCTCTAATTACATTGTCAGGCATGGAAAGGAAAGTGAACTTCCATCTGAAGTGCAGTGTATAGTATATGGCTTATGAAAACATGACAGCACTTTGATGATAGTCAACCAGTGTCTCTACTCTTTTATTTCTAGATTATAATATTTGGATTATTCTTCTCGCCATCTGTGGCAACTGAAACTCACTAATGGAGTCTTCTTAGATGACATATCATAGAAAAGTGCATTTTGTAATGGTCATCCTTGACAGCTGCTTACCCAGTCTCTGGTTTCCAAGTTAATGTTCAAATTCTTTTATTCTTACCATTTTTACTTTAAAAAAATAACACAGTACTTAGAGAATTTCTTGAAGAATTAGTGATATATTTGCAAATATGTGTACATGTCCATTCACACATATACATGCCAGCCTCTGGTTTCCAAGTTAATGTTCAAATTATTTTATTCTTACTGTTTTTACTTTAAAAAAAATAACACAGTACTTAGACAATTTCTTGAAGAATTAGTGATATATTTGCAAAATATGTGTATGTGTCCATTCACACATATACATGCCAATATTCTAGCACATTCTGTAAGTTAAATAAATAGCTTTTTTTTCCTTCTGCTCAGTTTCAACTTAAGATGCTGACATAACTTGTGGTTACAGTAGTTTTTAATTATGTATTTGTTCAAGTACTTGTTTGGATTACTTAATCCAATGCTTTGTACATTGTACAAGACATACACTTGCAAAATACCATTGACCAAAACTACTATTTCCATTAACAGCTGTTCTTGTTCATACCCATCTTATGATACCTGATTCTGTACTTTTTCTAAGAACCTTAAATTTAAGAAAGGAGTTAAATGTTGATGCTCAAGGATTATATTTTTTATTTGTTTATTCATTACATTTTATTAAACTTTTTGGTTTTTCAGACGAAATGTCTCTGTGGAACAGCTCTAGCTGGCCTGGAATTCACAGATCTCCACCTGCCTCTTCCTCCCAATGCTGAGATTAGAGGAATGTACCACCACTGCCCAGCTGCTCAAGGATTTTCAAGTACTGAAATTTTATACATTAAGAGATATACCTTTGATGCAACATATATGAATAAATAGATGGTTTTAAATTACAAAGATACTTAGGATACTTCTACCAGTATGTTTTTAATAGATTGAAAGATTCTCTTTGTATATTTCCTATAAGGCAATAATTTGTTTTTTGTGTTTTAGATATTTGACATAATCTTATAAATTATTATTAATACTAATTTAATCTTCCACTTTGACTTATCAGTACTAAAACTGGAAGTCTCTCATCATTATGGTGGATAGTAAGTTAAATTCTAGCACAGCTCTTATAAGTAGCATGTGCTAAGCTCTTTGGAATCTTCGATGTGTGGATGCTTTAAAACTGGACATCCCTGATTTTGGACTATGCCTCTTCTCAGTCTGAGATTTTTCTTCTCTCAGTTTCAAGAAGCATAGATTAACCCAGATCCCATGATGATAGACTGACTACTAATGGTCTTCCCTGGAGAAAATATTTGTGTCCAAGTTCCAAAAACCTGTGTAACACTACCTGGCAGAGGGGGGTGTGATAAAAGTTAATGATCTGTTAATGAGATCTCTCTGTGTTATCTGAATCAGCATAATCTAAACATCTGTGTTCTTAAAACCAGAAAATCATATTATCTTTCTTTAGTTTAGGAGACAATGTTTTGGGAGATGATGGTCTGCAAGCAGAAGAATGGGAGAGGCCTCCAGGAAAACAAGTGTCAGAGAATTGCCTCCAAAGCCAGAAGAAAGGAGAACATACTCCACCAATCCCTTGAGAAAAAGTACAGCATGGTACAGGGAAGGCTGGCTCCAGAATGAACAGCTCCCGGGGAAAGCTGGGAAAGTGTTCTTTCCATGAATAAAAATAGATTGGTCAAAGAGTGAGGTTCAGAAAGAGTTCTGTACCCTGAGTTAGCCATCTTACTCAGAGAAGATCCCCACAGAGATGAGAAATTTGGTGAGATACACTTGCTATTTTTGTTGTTTATTATGAACTGTATGCAAAGTAATCAGTTTCCTTAAAGGGTTTTCCCATATGTATTTTTCTTTGGTTGATTATCCCCCTGATATCCCTTTATCTTCTTGACTGGCTTCCCAAGATATCCCCCAGTCCCCATCCTTTAATTTGTTCTGTTATTCCCTGGACCCTTTCCATATAAGTTACTTTTTCTAGTAACGAGGTTACTTTCCTAGTGTCCCGGCCTTAATCCAAATGATTCCCACCTGGCTATACATATTTACCAGCTAAAAACTAAGATCTACATATGAGATAAGAAAACGCTGTTATGTCAGTGCTTCATTTCCTCTGACAGAGTGGGGAGAGACATTCAAACTGGGACCTGGCAGGGTTGTAATAG